>NC_053390.1:720615781-721215781 GCF_905171765.1 Bufo bufo | reverse complement strand
CAGGGTCGCAAAATGAGATAATTATTGGCTTTCAGACAGATTTTCTGAAACTGCACAGTTTGTGAACTGTTTGCATGCAGCTATGGTGTAAGTGTATCGTGAGTGAACAAATGGCACCACTGCAAATAAATGACATGAAAACTGAAGAGCACCGTGTGCCATTGATGTGAGAGGTGAATATTGGCTATGAAGGAATGCACGGGTGGACTGACACGCTAAAGTGAAACTCACTGCCAAAATGAACCAGCAGGCTACCAGACATGTCTAAAACAACAGTTCAGTGAACCCTACTGGATATGGGGCTCCAAAGCACACAGATGGTCACTATACCTCTGCTAACAAAGTTGCATCTGCAGAAAAGGCTTCAATATTCAGGGCAGTATCAGTATTGGACCTCCTCTGATTGGCAAAGGGTTGTCTTCTCTGAAGAGTCATGTTTTCTGCTTCATCAAATGGATGGACGTTGTTGTGCCAGGCGAGAGACATCAGAGAACAAACATGCTGCAACTATTTCTGGAAGAACACATGCTGGTGTTGGCACCTTTATGGTCTGGGCAATGTTTTGTGGCATTCCCTGGGCCCATTCATTCATGTGCAAGGCATTCTCAACCAATTTTGGAAAGAAATGGATCCATCCTTGCAGATTACATACACTCATACATGCTGATTGTCTTCCCTGGGGTGGATGGGATCTTCCAGAAAGACAATGTGACATGTCTCAAGGCTAGAAATGTTCAGCATTGGGTGGAAGAGCATGACCAAGACTTCCAAGTACTACCCTGCCCCCACTAATTCCCTGGACTTGTACCCAACTGAGCATCTGTGAAACCACCTCAATTGTAGTATTTGCTCTATGGATCCACCCTACACACCATTCAGCAGCTTTGGGTGCAGTGCATTCAGCATGGCTCCAGATGCCTATGAAAATTTATCAGGACCTCATTGAGTCACTCCCAGCCCGTATAGCTGCTGTCCATTCTGCACACAGTGGTTACTCTGGATTTAGCTGGTGGTCATAATAATGTGACTTGGCTGTGTATAACATTTTCATAACAGCAATAAAGAGGAAATACACATTTTGATCTGGTCCTCATATTTAAAATCTCAATAATGATTAAGATACAGTAGCACTTATAAAAGAACTTGATGGATCATGGTGCTGGTTCAGGTTCAGAGTTCCAGCGGGTTAGGAAAATGCAATATCATGGAATTCCTAGACGGAATGCAAAACGGAAGCCTTTAAGAGGCATTAAATTTTGCTCCATCATAACAGAAGTCTATGGCCAGGCATAACATATCTGCCTGGTTTCCGTTATGCAGGACTAAAATTGTTGCTCCCATTTGCTCGTTGTTTACTAGGCCTCAGGGAGACGCTGGTTCGTTCATCTGGGAAGGAACCAGTAGTCTCAGACCCTGTCAATAATCCTAGGGATTTTCAGGGTTACTAGGGCCTAGGTACCTGGTGTATGAATATTCCCACTTTCAGGGTTTATTCATACTGACAGGAGTCAGTGCTAGGTTTAGGGTTTCCTTAGGTGGTCACAATTTCAATTTCCCTAGCCTTGAGGCCTAGTTCCTGGTTATTTTCCTTCTGTTGTCATTCTTGTGTTCCTCCCCTCCCCCTACACTGTAATATTAGAAAGCTAAATGGTTGCAATATTGTAGTAACAACCCAAATTGAACTGCTTTCTATTATCCCTGACTCTTTATGTGCCATCAAGCAAGACTAGATGAAGTGATTCGTTGCAGTCTTAGACATTGAAGAACTAGAAATTAGCCACTAAAGTAGATACAGGAAGTTAATTTCATTATAAGGATGGAGTAATTAATGGAGGAAGATTCTAATGATCTCAGTGAATATTTTTAAATAAACTTTTATTCCTCAAGAGTAGCAAATGTGATACTCATTTGATAGAGTTAATCAAAATTCCAGTGTATATCAATTGCCCATACCCAGTAACATAAATTTTACTAATATAGAGTAAAAAAAAAAAAAAAGAAGTATGAAGAACATAGGACTTTCCCCAAGCTTACAAGACTATAAAATTCAGGAAATTATAAGATACCCATATAGAAATAATAGAGAAAAACAGAAAACAACTGTATGAGGATCAGCTCACACCACCACCATGTATTTCCATTAGAGGAGCATTTGGCTCATAACAGACCCAAACAGAGCCAAACAGTTCCCAATAACTATTATTTGTTTTTGGCGAGCATGCTCGGCCGAACACTGCTTGTGTGTGCGAGCGCGATTCTCGAGTCTCCTCCCAGCAAGTACTGCCACTCACTGTAATGCCGTAGCCATGATGATTACTGGCATTACAGTGATTAGCTGGCTGGAACGCGTCATCGGGTGCTATATAGGTGGTTCGGCTCAGTCTTAGTCAGGGAGAGCTGCAATAGAAGGGACAGATAGTGTAGGAACAGGAATTGGTTTCTTTTAGGCAGGGTTTATTGTTAAAAGGTGTTAGGAACCGAAAAGACCTTTAAAGGACTATTGTTTTATCTGGCTGCAGTATATATTATTAGCGCAACCTGCGCTAAGTTGCGTGCAATTGTTTGGCCACTGCTGACAGTGACACAACCACTGCTACATCTGTTGAGTTACATTTGCACATCCAAAATATCTGTGACATTCAGGGCAATTGTTTGGCCGCTGCTGACAGCGACATTACCTGTGCTACATCTCCTGTATAACGTTTGCGCATCCTAAATATCTGTGACATTTAGTGTAATTTTTTCTTAGCCGCTGTTGACAGCGACATTACCTGAGCTACATCTACTGTATAACGTTTGAGCATCCTAAATATCTGTGATATTTAGTGTAATTTTTTCGCCGCTGGTGACAGCGACATTACCTGCGCTACATCTCCTGTATAACGTTTGCACATCCTAAATATCTGTGACATTCAGTTTAATTTATTTGCGCATACACTTACAAAACCTGTGCTACTGGACATGTGACATACTTGCAAGCATATATACCATTTAATATGCAGAAGGTAAGCATTAAAGGAAGTGGATGTGGCCGTGCTGCTGATGGTGCACGCAGAGGCCATGGCCCTGGGTGCGGTGAAACTGTGCCTGCTGCCAGAGCACAAGAAACACACTCATCCACGATATCTAGCTTCATGTTCCATTTTGCAGGGCTGCGCAGGACACCACTCTTGAAGTCAGACCAGTGCAACCAGGTGGTTGGTTGGATTGCAGCAGCTAATACTTCCAGTCGGTTAAGCACCACCCTGTCTTCCGCAAAGTCCAGTCTCACACGAGTGTGTTTCCTTTCCCTCCCAGCTGTTCACTCAGGTAATTTCCTATATAAAAGTTAATTCAGGTATTTCCTATATAAAAGGCACCTTCCTAGGCATAATTTGCACATACACCCCCTGAGGAAGCTTACGCGAAACGCGCATTGGGGCTCTTTTGGATCACTATTCTGGTATTTATGTAATTTTCTATATACCATATTGTTCATTTTATTGTCCATGTACATTGTATCTTTTGCACTTTGCACTTTAAACTTATGTACTGTATTTGGCTCAAATATCTTGTTCATGATTTTTGGTAAGGTCTTTGTAATACGTTGTCCATTTGGGTATTCATTAATTATTCAGTATTTCCTTGACCTTTTCATGAATTGTTTTTACATGTTGTCCACTTTGTGATCCTTTCCCACCCTGTATGTCTCTCATCCACCAATGTATTGTTTGTCATTGTATTTTATCGGATTTTCCCCTTTTTGGGAACCATAATAAAGTTCATATATATTGTTAGTCGTTCTTTGCCCTTTTTCCTTCTTTGGTGTTGATACTTGGTGTACAGGACTAGTACGCATATTCACTTTGTGAGTTATCTATTATTGGTGTTTACTTAAAGTCCAGTCTCAGTAGCCAAGAGTCTGGTCAACAGAATCCTCACCCTGATCCTCCTTCCTCCCACCATGGAGAGTCTTGCCAAACAAGTGATCCCACACTCTGATCTTCCGAGGAGCTCTTTTCATCGCCATTCCTTGATTTGGGCCTCTTGCCAAGCCCGCTTGAAGAGGGACATGAGGAGATTGTGTGCACTGATGCCCAAACTCTTGAGCATCCACAGTTACAAGAAGATGATGGTGAGGAACGGCAATTAGTGTTTCACTAGGTGGATGATGATAATGAGACACAGTTGCCAATAAGTAAACAGCAATTAGTGTCTCAAGAGGTCGATGATAAGGATGAGATACAGTTGTCAATAAGTGAGGTTGTTGTTAGGTCAACAAGTCAGGAGGATGACCAGAGTGAGGAAGTGGAAGAGGAGGTGGTGGACAATGAAATCACTGACCCAACCTGGGAAGGTGGCAAGCCGAGCGAGGAAAGCAGTACAGAGGGTGAAGGATCCACAGCACCTAAACAGGCTGGAAGAGGCAGTAGGTTGGCAAAAGGGAGAATGCGGGCCACACCAATCAGGCTCGCAACTGTTCCCCGGAGCACCCCTTGCGGCAATCTCCCTTGCCAAGGGGTAGGTGTTCCGCAGGATGGCACTTTTTTGAGGAAAGTGCGGACAATAAAAGAATTGTCATTTGCAACCTGTGCCGTACCAAAATGAGCAGGGGTGTGAACACTAGCAACCTCACCACCACCAGCATAATCCGCCACATGGCATCAAAGCACCAAATAGGTGGGCCAAACGCCTAGGTCTACAATCAGTGTCTGTGGGTCACACCACTGCCTCCTCTTCTCCTGTGTTACGTGCTGGCCAATGCCCTGTCCAAGACGTAGACCTGAATGAATCCCGCTCTGCACCTGGACCTTCGCAAGAACCATCAGCTAGCACATCCACTTCTGTTTCCCAGCGCAGCGTACAGATGTCCTTATCCCAGGCCTTTGAACGAAAGTGCAAATACTCAGCCACCTACCCACAGGCCATAGCACTAAATGCACACCTTTCCAAATTGCTGGACCTGGAAATGTTGCCATTTATTCTTGTGGACACAGAGGCTTTCTGCAACTTGATGGCGGTGGTCATCTTTCATTACTCAGTCCCCAGCCACCACTATTTTTCCTGGTGTGCTGTCCCCGCCTTACACCAGCATGTGTGCCCTAACATCACCCGTGCCCTGACAATGCAGTTATTGGGAAGGTCCACTTAACGAATGACACATGGACAAGTGCTTTGGCCAGGAATGCTACATTTCCCTGATGGCACACTGGGTGAACGTTGTGGAGGCCAGGAGCGACTCGTACCCTGGGATGGCACAGGTGCTACCGACACCAAGGAATGCAGGCTCTACTTCCATCAGGATTTCCGCCACCACCTACATTAGTGGCTGCAATCCCCCCTTCTCCTTTACCTCCTCCTCCACTTCCACCTGAATTCTCATCTTGCAGCACCAGTCAGCCATCAGTCAGTAGCTGGAAGCAGTGTAGCACTGCAGTGGGGAAGCGGCAACAGGCCGAGCTGAAAATAATTTGCTTAGGTGACAAACAGCACACCGCCGCAGAGCTGTGGCAGGGTATAAGGGACCAGACTGAGCCACTCAACCTACAACCAGGCATGGTTGTGTATGATAATGGCTGTAACTTGGTGGCAGCTTTGGAGCTCGGCAAGCTCACACACATACCATGCCTAGCCCATATGTTCAACTTAGTGGTTCAGCGGTGTCTCAACACCTACCCCAATTTGCCTGAGCTACTGGTGAAGGTGTGCCGCGTGTGTGTGCCCATTTCTAAAAGTCATCTACAGCTGCCGCCGGTCTGGCAATGCTGCAGCAGCACTTGCAATTGCCAGCTCACCGACTGTTGTGTGACGTGAGAACGCGCTGGAACTCCACGTTCCACATGTTGGCCAGGCTTTGTACACATGTTGGCCAGGCTTTGTGAGTAGCAGAGGGCAGTAGTGGAATACCAGCTACAACATGGTCATCGCCTTTCCAGTCAGCTTACACTCTTCACAAGCGACGTGTGGGTGTGGTGTCTGACCTCTGTGAGGTTTTACGCAACTTTGAGGAATCAACACAGATGGTGAGCAGCGATGCCGCTATTATCAGCATAACCATCCTACTTCTGTGTCTACTGAAACGCTTGTTGCCCACAATGAAGGCGGACGCTTTGCATGTGGAAGAAGTGGAAATGGGGTAAGACAGTACACAGGGTGATAGCCATACCAGAAACTAAGGATATATAATGAACGGGATAATATTGGTGTCCACAAACAATAGAGAATGTAAATTGTAAAAACGGACCCTTAAAACATAACTTTTAGTAATGATAAATTTAAATCACCCCGTAATCTCGACAGAGAATAGATATTTCATAAACATGGGCAATAGAATGGCCTGGCTAGCATTGTACATGTAGTATCCAATAGATAGCCAAAATCATAAAATGCATAGGAAGAAGAAAAGGGGGCAGGGCTATGGGACAGTGAACATTGATAGCAACGGGCAGGGAACACTTTCCCTAAGGAGGCCCTAATTAGACCTCAGCCCAGGGACAACCCCTAATGGTAGGATTTCCCTGTCCTCGTACCTATCCTACAAGACCCTTAAATGCCCTAGATGGTTTAAATTATTGGTAACCACACCCGACGCATTTCCCCTGGTTGCGTTCCTCAGGGGGACGGTAATAGCTAGAAAAAAATCCCATCTATCTTGAAGATATACTTAATACAATAAGTTAAACACAGAATGTGACAGATTAGGCAGAATTGAAAAATGGGTACCAGATACATCACATGTTCCTGTGGGACTGGTAGGAGAGGATGCAACATGTGATGTGCCCCATAAGTTGCCAGACTGCCTGATGAAGCAGTCACTTCTTCTTCCTATGCATTTTCTCCATGTGACTTCTGGCTCGTGTTTTGTTAATCTCATGTGAGCGATCATGTGATATTTCGGGGCGGGGTTTGAGTTACTTCCCTAATACCAACGTTCAGTTTGCGGAGGTGCACACCTTTCATATATCTTAGAGTGACTACATAGTATATTGTCTCTGTGCATGGTATTCTAGGTGCAGTTTTTTATACATGTCATGTGATAGAGTTGGTGGGCTGGTGAAACGGGGTCACATGCTTAGTCATGTTTTGTCTGCATATGACTTTTGGCTCGTATTTTGTTTTCTCTAGCACCTTGGTGATCATGTGAGCTATCGTGTGATATCACAGGCCGAGGTTTTTGTTACTTCCCCAATAACAATGTCCAGCTCGGTGCCGCGTGATGAGGTAGGATAAGCCCATTGGATATCTGTTGGGTGTGGATTGATTGAGTGAGGTATATGTAGGTAGGTTTAGGACATGGCAAGACTCGCCCCTCCGGAAGAAGCGCACCTTGCGAAATGTACATCGGGCTTTCGGCTCTCCCCAAACTGGTTGGTATTCATTATTACAGGTAGTTTGCCTCTTGTATTTATGCTCAGGGTGTGAATGTTTCTGTTCACATTGAGTTGCAAAGGGAAATTTTTCCTGGGATAAAGGATGATCCATTTATGTGGTAGATGATTTATGTTTTTTGTCACCCCACTATCAATACCTGGTATCCCCACACTAGTGTTGTATTTTATCTCATTGATCAGTACTTTCTGTGTTGGAATAACTGGTGATACAATATGTCTCAAGTTATGGTTATATACCTATAAAATATTTATTGCCACATATTACCGTTGCTTTGGGGATTGCCTGTTTTCTCTACTATTCAACACTCCCTGCATTTTTTACTCATTGTTGTATTGACTAATAAAGATGTTATTTTTGTATTTATCTATGTGTGGTTTGGATTACTTTTAGATTTTCTGATATGATCCCACACATTGTATATCTATAGATAATTAATTATTCCCAAATTTAATAAAGCCAGAAATACCTTCAATTCAATAAATATTTCCACAATATCCCTAAGAAGTACTGTTTTACTCCAATATGATGCTATGGGTGTACAATGCCACAAAAGCATGAGTAAGTGTTCCTCTTAGAGGGATTAGTAAAGAATAAAAGGACTATAACAGAAATTAGGGATGGCCTAGACCAACATAAAATTGAGGACCATATTACATGTAATACAAAAGGAGTAATATACTACATAAAATGCCACTGCAAGAAAATGTATGTAGGGTGAACCAAAAGGACCCTAAAAATAAGAAGAGAACATATAGAAAATATACAGAAGAAATATGATGACCATCCCTTATCACGTCACTACACGGAACATCATGGAGGACAGTTTTTAGGTTCTTTATTTGAAGGTATTGAGAAAGTAAAAATGGATGTGAGGGGTGGGGACTATATAAAGCAAATGTCATGTGTGAAAGTAGGTGGATTTATAGGGTTAATAGCCTGGCACTAGGAGGCCTAAATCAAAAAATTGAACTGTTTGCTTTTCATTAATTATGTGCCTCTGGAAAGTAGATGAAGGGAAATAATCCATAAGAAGCTACTTTAGAGATCTCTCAAAAACTTCATAGTCTAGAAAACCGATTGCTGGAAATATGGTGGAAATAAATAAATAGAGGCAGGTAAATGGTTAATCCCATTGAATCATGTAGGAGTTGTCATGGGACCGGAACACCTATTTAACCAGGAGGACTGAGATACTTACCTATCCCTGACAAAGGAACATGGATGTTCCGAAACGCATTAGAAGGTCTTTTTACCTTTGGAGGCATCCGTACTTGCAAATGTGACGTCACATGGGAACGCTCCCGGACTAACTTCTGTTTGCTTCCCCGCGCGTATGCCAGCTGCCGGCCGGAGCAGCACACGCAGGAGAGGGGAAGTAAGAAGACCTAGTGTTTTAACACCTACACTCGGGAGGGAATAAGAAGATTACCTGCACTATATCACTAACGATTTTTGGAACATCATCGATAGGTGAGAACTTATAACATAATAACCTGGACCATATGTATCAATAAGAGAAAGTATCTTTATTAACTACATATGAACGGCAACTTTATATATCAATAGAAGGAAGTGTCTTTTTCAGTGCGGGGACCCAGTTAACCTAGTTAACTCTATTATCCAAGTTTATATGTGCCCACATTGCTATGAAAAATTAAGTTTTAATATACAGTCAGGTCCATAAATATTGGGACATCAACACAATTCTTACATTTTTGGCTCTATACACCACTGCAATGGATTTGAAATTAAACAAACAAGATGTGCTTTAACTGCAGACTGTCAGCTTTAATTTGAGGGTATCTACATCCAAATCAGGTAGACGGTGTAGGAATTACAACAGTTTGCATATGTGCATCCCACTTGTTAAGGGACCAAAAGTAATGGGACAATTGGCTTCTCAGCTGTTCCATGGCCAGGTGTGTGTTATTACCTCATTATCCCAATTACAATGAGCAGATAAAAGGTCCAGAGTTCATTTCAAGTGTGCTATTTGCATTTGGAATATGTTGCTGTCAACTCTCAAGATGAGATCCAAAGAGCTGTCACTATCAGTGAAGCAAGCCATCATTAGGCTGAAAAAAACAAAACAAACCCATCAGAGAGATAGCAAAAACATTAGGCGTGGCCAAAACAACTGTTTCGAACATTCTTAAAAAGAAGGAACGCGCCAGTGAGCTCAGCAACACCAAAAGACCCGGAAGACCACGGAAAACAACTGTGGTGGATGACCGAAGAATTCTTTCCCTGGTGAAGAAAACACCCTTCACAACAGTTGGCCAGATCAAGAACACTCTCCAGGAGGTAGGTGTATATGTGTCAAAGTCAATAATCAAGAGAAGACTTCACCAGTGTGAATACAGAGGGTTCACCACAAGATGTAAACCATTGGTGAGCCTCAAAAACAGGAAGGCCAGATTAGAGTTTGCCAAACGACATCTAAAAAAGCCTTCACAGTTCTGGAACAACATCCTATGGACAGATGAGACCAAGATCAACTTGTACCAGAGTGATAGGAAGAGAAGAGTATGGAGAAGGAAAGGAACGTCTCATGATCGTAAGCATACCACCTCATTAGTGAAGCATGGTGGTGGTAGTGTCATGGCGTGGGCATGTATGGCTACCAATGGAACTGGTTCTCTTGTATTTATTGATGATGTGACTGCTGACAAAAGCAGCAGGATGAATTCTGAAGTGTTTCGGGCAATATTATCTGCTCATATTCAGCCAAATGCTTCAGAACTCATTGGACGGCGTTTCACAGTGCAGATGGACAATGACCCAAAGCATACTGCAAAAGCAACCAAAGAGTTTTTTAAGGGAAAAAAGTGGAATGTTATGCAATGGCCGAGTCAATCACCTGACCTGAATCCGATTAAGCATGCATTTCACTTGCTGAAGACAAAACTGAAGGGAAAATGCCCCAAGAACAAACAGGAACTGAAGACAGTTGCAGTAGAGGCCTGGCAGAGCATCACCAGGGATGAAACCCAGCGTCTGGTGATGTCTATGCGTTCCAGACTTCAGGCTGTAATTGACTGCAAAGGATTTGCAACCAAGTATTAAAAAGTGAAAGTTTGATTTATGATTATTATTCTGTCCCATTACTTTTGGTTCCTTAACAAGTTGGAGGCACATATGCAAACTGTTGTAATTCCTACACCGTTCACCTGATTTCGATGTAAATACCCTCAAATTAAAGCTGACAGTCTGCAGTTAAAGCACATCTTGTTCGTTTAATTTCAAATCCATTGTGATGGTGTATAGAGCCAAAAATTTTACAATTGGGTCCATGTCCTAATATTTATGGACCTGACTGTATGTCTATACATACAAGTTTGGGTCTGTGCTAGAAATTTACATGTAGAGAATGGTTCAAAAGCACTGGTCTTTCAGGAGTTGTTTCTCTCGGTCTTTGGCTTCAACCCCCACGATTTCTGAACCGACCAGCATCCAGAGCTGATGTTATTCCTTCAAATTAAAGATGAACACAGGGCAGACCCGCAAGACAGGATATTCGCAATAATTTATTGTACTTACAAAATTTCTTCTTTCAGTATCACACTAGGGAGTGTCAATTTTTTTTTTAAAATGAGGGTGATCAAAAACTTGCGTTTTGGTTAGCAATTCACAATAATATTTACAAGAAATGGCATTTACATTGTTTTGCTTGGTAAATAGCTACTTCAATTTTGTGATATTTTGACGTTTTATGTAAAATTTGCAGCAAATTGTCTTCTTTCAAGCAGTGCCTTCTCCTTATTTCTGTCTGTACTTCTGCTCTAAGGTTAAGAATATACAGTACTTTGAAAAAATTATGCAATTCGTAAAAGTTTTTAAACTAGCAATACTCTTTTGCAGCAGAGTGTCTTTTTAATAATTTTTACTAATGTCATACTTAATTTTTTTCATAGTATCATACAAATAGTAACATTTTCTTGTCTTTCTTTTTCCAGGCACAAATAGTTTCTTCCACTTGCACAATCTGAAAATTCAGAACCATGACTAGGAAAAGGAAGAAAAGACTGGCAACTTCCACTCACATGAGTAACTTCATTGGAACTGGTCGAGAAATGCTGCCTTCTGAACTCCCAACTCTGCATGATGTTCTAAGATATGGCCTTCTGCTAAGAGAGCAGAGTGGAGAGAATGTCCGAAATTACCCAGCAGCCACTCTTGCAAAGGATATTTATCCAAAAGTGCTTGAAAATCGGGAGCTAGCAAACCATTGTTTTGTGGTGCCAATTTTAAATTCGAGAGTCACAGTCCTGAAGAAGATAGAAGAAAACTGGGAAAAGGCCAAAAACATATCACTTTGAGGCAAACTGGAAGTGAAAGAGGTTTTCATAGCAACGTTAGACAAGCTCTTTGACATCCTCAATTGCAAGTGTGAGATTAAGCTATGTTCAGAATTTGAGGGCCCATGTCCAGGTGGTGCTGACTGTAAACATGAAGTGCACATCTCCTGCTCTTGTTCTAAGGACATGAAGATCCCTGTCAAAGAACTAGTGTTTATTAATGGTCAAAGAGAGAAGGTTGGATCTGTTGGACAGCATCAAATTGGATTACCAGATCTACCTGAGCACAGAAGACATTACAGTCATTACAACCAAATGAAGTTCTTTTCTCCCAAGAAGATGAAGAGTCAACTGATGTTGAAGATGAAGATTCTGAAGAACCTTTGCAGATACCATGTGATGATTCTGATGTACCTTCTACTTCAAGTATAAGTCAGTATAATAGATTACAATGTGCAATGTTGCATTGCAAAGTATTAGGTATGGTGTCGGTCTTCGTGCTACATCTGCCATCACAACAGCTGCATTTTTGGATGCTGGATAAATTACTGAAGGAGACAGGAGACTTGTGGTTGATCACAATAAAGTAAAAAGGGCCCAAGAAAAAGTCATGAAATCACTTCATGAAGAATTTCATGCTCGATGCCGGATAGGCAAGATTGAATGTATCTTCTTTGATGGATGCCAAGATTCCACTAAAGTTCTGTTACAAGCAGATAACTCAAGTCATCAGTTAGCAAGTATTGTGAAAGAAGAGCATTACACTGTTTGCAGTGAGCCAGGTGGAAGGTATCTTTGCCATTTTACTCCACAGAAAGAAAGAAAAAACCTGCTGAAGTTATTGCTAACCATCTTGTGAATTTTTATTTATTTATTTTTATAATTTTTTTTATTTAAAGTAATAAAACATAACATAGTATAACAAAGTATAACAAGGTACATATAAATGTATCATATACAGTCAGGTCCATAAATATTAGGACATGGACCCAATTGTAAAATTTTTGGCTCTATACACCATCACAATGGATTTGAAATTAAACGAACAAGATGTGCTTTAACTGTCAGCTTTAATTTGAGGGTATTTACATCGAAATCAGGTGAACGGTGTAGGAATTACAACAGTTTGCATATGTGCCTCCCACTTGTTAAGGAACCAAAAGTAATGGGACAGAATAATAATCATAAATCAAACTTTCACTTTTTAATACTTGGTTGCAAATCCTTTGCAGTCAATTACAGCCTGAAGTCTGGAACGCATAGACATCACCAGACGCTGGGTTTCATCCCTGGTGATGCTCTGCCAGGCCTCTACTGCAACTGTCTTCAGTTCCTGTTTGTTCTTGGGGCATTTTCCCTTCAGTTTTGTCTTCAGCAAGTGAAATGCATGCTTAATCGGATTCAGGTCAGGTGATTGACTCGGCCATTGCATAACATTCCACTTTTTTCCCTTAAAAAACTCTTTGGTTGCTTTTGCAGTATGCTTTGGGTCATTGTCCATCTGCACTGTGAAACGCCGTCCAATGAGTTCTGAAGCATTTGGCTGAATATGAGCAGATAATATTGCCCGAAACACTTCAGAATTCATCCTGCTGCTTTTGTCAGCAGTCACATCATCAATAAATACAAGAGAACCAGTTCCATTGGTAGCCATACATGCCCACGCCATGACACTACCACCACCATGCTTCACTAATGAGGTGGTATGCTTACGATCATGAGACGTTCCTTTCCTTCTCCATACTCTTCTCTTCCTATCACTCTGGTACAAGTTGATCTTGGTCTCATCTGTCCATAGGATGTTGTTCCAGAACTGTGAAGGCTTTTTTAGATGTCGTTTGGCAAACTCTAATCTGGCCTTCCTGTTTTTGAGGCTCACCAATGGTTTACATCTTGTGGTGAACCCTCTGTATTCACACTGGTGAAGTCTTCTCTTGATTATTGACTTTGACACATATACACCTACCTCCTGGAGAGTGCTCTTGATCTGGCCAACTGTTGTGAAGGGTGTTTTCTTCACCAGGAAAATAATTCTTCGGTCATCCACCACAGTTGTTTTCCGTGGTCTTCCGGGTCTTTTGGTGTTGCTGAGCTCACTGGTGCGTTCCTTCTTTTTAAGAATGTTCGAAACAGTTGTTTTGGCCACGCCTAATGTTTTTGCTATCTCTCTGATGGGTTTGTTTTGTTTTTTTCAGCCTAATGATGGCTTGCTTCACTGATAGTGACAGCTCTTTGGATCTCATCTTGAGAGTTGACAGCAACATATTCCAAATGCAAATAGCACACTTGAAATGAACTCTGGACCTTTTATCTGCTCATTGTAATTGGGATAATGAGGTAATAACACACATCTGGCCATGGAACAGCTGAGAAGCCAATTGTCCCATTACTTTTGGTCCCTTAACAAGTGGGAGGCACATATGCAAACTGTTGTAATTCCTACACCGTCTACCTGATTTGGATGTAGATACCCTCAAATTAAAGCTGACAGTCTGCAGTTAAAGCACATCTTGTTTGTTTAATTTCAAATCCATTGCAGTGGTGTATAGAGCCAAAAATGTAAGAATTGTGTTGATGTCCCAATATTTATGGACCTGACTGTATATCAAGCATGACATAGGTGTCATTGTACATCAAGGCAAGACCCCTATGAATAGGATCACGTACGTATATAGATAAACAAGTGTAGGTACAGTAATTCCCTTTATAGCATATCTAGCAGGTGGTAGAAGTTTACCTAATCCTTCAAATTACATGAGGGCCTTCAAAGGGCACATTCCTGTGATAGTGAAGGCTTACAAAGTTGTAAGTTTAGCTATCTCGGTTAGGAAGCCTATATTCAGACCACAACTTCCATTGTTTAGAAAATGTGTTGTGAGTGCGTGTTTCCCTAGAGGAAATCTCCTCAAACCTAAACAATTGGTCAACCTTCAATTTCCATTGTTCCAAAGACGGAGTAGAGGTTGATAACCAGAGTTTTTGCTGCCCATTTCCCCTGAAGAAGCCAGTTTAACTGGCGAAACATGTCGGGGGGCAGTTTCTTTCTGTTTTAATGTGCGGTCTCTTTCCTCATAGTGTTTGAACTGTGGCTGTCCGAATGGACTAGCACACTAGCACATTTATCAATCGATCAAGTAGTTTTGATATTGTTTACAGTGTAGCCGGAACTGTGGAGCTTTGGCTAATAGTTTCACTCTTAGCTGATTAGCTGTGTGTATGGGAGTCTCTTTTCTCCCGTTATAGAGGGCTGACGTCACTTTAGTCCCCTCTGCTTTACACTGCCACGGATAGCAGTATTGAGCCAATATCAGTCCTGCAGACGGTGACACTGTTACCTACCAGTGTGAGGGTGGGAGATAGTGCACTCTCCTGGTCCCTCTCATTTACAAAGTCCGGTCCTGTGAAGTTGAGACTGTAATTTTAACTTTAGGATTTTTTGAATGGTAGAAAACTAATAAAGTTACCCCCTCCTTTTTCATTTACCTATTGTGATGTAGGTTTTAGTACACTAAAAATAAAAGTGAAGTTTTAAGTAATACCTGGGTCAAGATAGGTCTCATTGCCTTGGTGGCATTAGTTAATTTAGTTATTAAATACCTTACCCAGGTTCTGTCCTAAATTTATTTCTTATAACCAGAGTTTAGGCACTAATAGGCGAGCAGCTATCAATAATTGTCTGAATAGAAAGGAGGGGTGTTGTATTGATATCTATATTGAGTAGAGCTAAAGACGGGGAAATCTGTATGTTTGTGTGACAAATCAAATTGCTTATATCAAATATGGATTGCCACCATTTGTTGATTATGGGACAGGACCACCATATGTGAAAGAACGACCCTCTATCTTCAAGGCATCTCCAACATTGGTCCTTCGCCGTGTCTGAATAAAGAGATGTCACGTCTGGCGTTCTGTACCATCTGGTTAAGAGTTTATACCCATTCTCCTGCATACGCACACAGCGAGATGACTTATGCGGAGATAAAAGTATTTTTGGCAAGTTAGAAAATGTGAAATCAAGACTCAGGTCTTTTTTCCAGTTTCTAATAAAAGCTGGTTTGACTAGTGACGGGGAGTCGTTGAGTTTTCTATATAACTGTGAGATTAACTTTTTTGGTGGATTAGGGTGGGCGAAGAGTGATTCAACCCAAACCAAGGGTCTAAGCTGATCCTTATTTGAAATGTGTAATGAAACATAAGAGTGAAGATATAGGATAGCAGGTAAAAACTATTTGCGAGGATTCAGTTTAGTTTGGATCTCTTTAACTGTGGGGAGGGTGTTTTCAGACTGATGAAGAGCAAAAATGGATATAGCAGATTCTCTAATGTCACGTGGAGTGCAGTCTCTTATTACTGGGAGAGAAGTACCTATAACATCTCCCACCGACAAAGTTGGTGATGGTAAGGGTATTGCACAATGTGAGGATTGGAGATGTTTCCAAGCATTAAGAGTAGCTTGTATTATTGGATAAGAACAGGAGGGGATTTTATTCAGACTGGAGTTCCCTAACAGAAGAGACCGAAAGGGTTGACCTACAAGTTCTTGCTCCATCGCTACCCAAGATTTAGGATTGGGTGTTCTGAGCCAATCTATAGCTCTGGATAACAAGACAGCCTTGCCATATGTTTCAGGGTCTGGGAAAGCTATGCCTCCTGAATGCTTAGGGTGTGTTAGTAAGGAATAAGAGAGTCTTGGCTTTTTTTGGGTCCAAATAAACAAACTAAACAGTTTTCTAAGGGAGACATAATAAGACTTAGGGACTGGGATGGGTAAAACCTGTTGGAGATAAGTAAGGCGAGGCAAAATTAGCGAAGCCAAAAGGTTTTTACGACCAAACCAAGATATAGTAGGGATATTTAGTCTATTTATGTCAGTAGTGATGGATTGTAAGAGGGGCAAGTAGTTAAGTGCAAATAGTTCAGACGGATTAGGGCTTATCTTGACCCCCAAGTAAGTGATGTATGGAGATGACCAATTGAAGGGAGAGTTCTCCTTTAGGTTCAATTGGTTTCTATGGGATATCTTCACACACTTCACTAGGGATTTTTGGATTATTTTAAAATTTGATAAAAGGCTGTACGTATCTAGGTGTTTTTGGATTAGGGGAGCGAAGTACTGGGGTTGGAAGTCATAATCATTATGTCATCAGCGAAAGCCGCAAGTTTGTGGTTTTGGTCTCCCAGCAAGACTCCATGGATGTCCCGGTCTGCTCTCAGTCTAGCAAGAAGGGGTTTCAAGGCTAAAACAAAAAGTAAGGGTGAAAGGGGACAACCCTGACGAGTGCCATTTTGTATTCTAAAAGGATCGGTTAGGTCTCCATTGATCAATACTGATGCTGAAGCTTGGGAGTACATTGCGAAAGTAGCTTGTACAAAGGGATCAGGCAGGCCAAACCCAAACAAGATTTGCTTCAGATATACCCAGCCAATTCTATCGAATGCTTTTTCTGCATCCGTGCTTAAAAGAAGCAGCGGCTTAGACCGTAAGACAGAATAGTATATCAAGTTTAGAACTCTGGCCGTGTTATCTCTACCCTCTCTTCCTCTGACAAAACCCACCTGATCCCCATGTACAAGCAAGGGAAGAAGGGTCGCAAGGCGGTTAGCCAACATTTTCGCCAGTAATTTAAGGTCAATATTAAGAAGTGAGATGGGCCTATAGCTTGCGCAATGTTTGGGGTTTTTCCCTTCTTTGGGGATTAAAGTTATGTGGGCCATTGTCATATCTCTGGATAAATGTTTCCCTTGTGAAGCCATGTTGCAGACTGAGAGCAGATGCGGGAGAACCACTTGTTGGAATGTATTATAATAGAGCACTGGGAACCCATCCGGACCTGGGCTCTTGCCATGCGGGGATTGAGCTAGTGCCTTAGTCAATTCCTCTAAGGTAAACTGGGATGCCAACTTAAGTTTATTTTCAGGTGTTAAAGTAGGCAAGGAGATTAAGTCCAGGAAGGATGCAAGGAGATCCGAGTGGGTTTCTGGATTCAAGGTAGGAGGAAGATTATAAAGTGCTTCATAAAATGTGCGGAATTGAGTTCCTATAAGTTTTGAAGAATACAAGGGAACACCTTGGGGGGATTCTAGTTGGTGTATATAGTTTGTGGATCTTCTATCTTTTATTCTTCGCATCATAAATTTAGACGCTTTGTCCCCATGTGCATAGAACTTGTGTTGAGAGTTTAAGAAGTATTTGGCGGTAGACTGTTGTAATAGGGATTTCAGTTCTGCTTTTAGGGATGAAAGCTCCATAAAGTGGGACTCTAAAAGGGATTTTTTATGTATCTTTTCTAAGGAATAAATCCTAGTATTCAAGGAATCTATTTTTTTGTTTCTTTCTTTTTTAAGGAATGCCCCGAGGCTAATGAAATGTCCTCTAATATAAGGCTTATGGGCGTCCCAAAACGACTGATCTGAAGTTTCGAGTATTTTATTGATGGAAAAATATTCCTTAAGTAAATCCGATATCTTCTCCCTAATCTTTAGGTTGCTCATTAAGGATTCGTTTAACCGCCATCTAAATTTACTTGGGTTAGGTGTGGGTGCTAAAATTGGTAGAAATATGGGAGCATGGTCCGACAAAAGTATGGAGCCTATTTTGGGTCCATGACAGAGCTGGAGGTGTTCCTTAGACACAAAGAGGTAATCCAATCTATGATATGATTGGTGGGGGTGGGAGTAAAACGTATAGTCTTTTGTGTCTGGATTGAATATACGCCATACATCCATAAGATTTAAATTCCAGAAGCCATCTTTTATAAAACGTAGTGTTCTATGAGATAAGCTCGATTTGCAGGAAGAGGAATCTAGGGTTGGATTTAGAGTAGCGTTTATGTCTCCTCCAACTACTGTCAAACCCTCAGCAAAGGATTCTATTAGGGGAAAGATTATCCGCAAACCAAGTGTGTTGGCCTGTGTTAGGGGCGTAAAGATTAATAATGGTATAGGTTTGAGGACCTATAGAACCTTTCACCAATAAGTATTTCCCTTCTGGATCTTGGAGCTGGGAGATATATTTAAAAGGAATCCTCCTCTGGAATCCAATATTCACCCCCCCGGATGCAGCAGAATTACCTCCACAATGATACCAAAGGGGGTAGTTGGAAAAGGATAAATTAGGGTAATGGTTAAATTTGAAATGAGTCTCCTGTAGGAGGAGGACGCTGGCCCCAGCTTTGCGCAGTAATGCGAAGACTTGGCTCCTCTTAGAAGGGGAGTTAAAGCCCTTCACATTAAAGGACGCAAATGATAAGTCAGCCATTTAGTCTGATGTATAGGACTTTACCTTGATGTAGCCAGGTCCCCCTCCCGGAGACCCACCTTTTGTTTCTGCTGAAGCTATATATCCGGGAAGGTGAGGAAGGAGCCAGAGAATTCTTCCGCCATGTCATGTAAGTTGGTCTGACAGACATATGTACCTTTAACAAAAAATAAACAAGAAAACAGGAAACTGTTAGATGAACTTTAAGATAGTAAGGCCCATTTGTGTGGGTCACACTAAGAGGCATAATAAGGATCGCAAGGGGGAAAAGGTTTTATCAACCCTATTGTGATCCTCACAGCACGTTGATACAGCCTCAACCGTGAGGCAAGGAGACAGATTGATTTAAGATATCAGAGGGGATTGAAAGCCTAATAAGGGGGGGGGGAGGGGAGGGGTAGGAGGGTAGGGAGAAGATATAGAAAGGGGTAAAGGACATGAGTAGAGGGGTTAAGAAAGGGAACTTAGATGGTTAAAGGAAACCTGGGAATCAGGCTATAGTTGATTAACCAACAGCTACGGCGTCATCTGGCTGGTCTTGCGCTTGATCTTCTGGGATCTCGGAGTGCGTGGAGGTTCAAAAGGTTTTGGTATGTATTATACCCTCTATCACCATTATTTCCAAATCCCCAAAAATGACAGTCTTTTTACTAATACTTTCAGTGAATTTGATGTTCCAAGTATTATTATTATTAATATAGATGATAAAATCCCTCAGGAAAGTCTACTCCCCTCTCCAAATAAATAGACAATCATCTATATATCTCTTCCACATGATGAGGTTGCTGTTCCCCCTGTCTCCATCCAGTAAGGGGTTAATATAAGCAGACTCCCAGTACGCCATGAACAAATTCGCGAATCTCAGTGCGAATTTCGCACCCATTGCTGTACCTGTAGGCTGAGCATAAAAATTATCCCCCTACAGAAGTAGTTGACAGTAATTAATACAGTCCAATATAAATATTTTTTGGTTTTCTTCCAAAATGTTATTCTCATTCAAAAAGTATCTCACTACTTCCAACCCTATCATATTAGGCATGATTGTATATAAAGATGTAATATCTACTGTTACTAAAAACATATAATCCGTAAATATTCGTTGTTCATTTAAAACTCTTGGGTTAAATGGATTCTATCCCGGAGACAATTGGTCTCCTGGGGGGATTTATGGGATCCTTGTGCATTTTAGCTAAATAATAAATAACCAGTGTATTGGGGTGTGAATTATTAAAAAATTCAAACTCTTTTTTATTCAAAATTCCCTGTTTCAGTCCTCTATCTAGTAGTCTTTTCAATTCTTTCTTATATTCAGTCACTGGATTCCCTTTCAATAATTTGTATGTCGTACGGTGACTCAATATTTTCACCATCCCCTGTTCGTATTTGTCCTTATCAAATATCACTATCCCACCCCCTTTGTCTGCTGGTTTTATAACTATATTCTAATTATTTTCCAGGTCTCTTAAGGCATCTCGTTCTTTTCTACTCAGGTTACCCTTCCTTCTATCCTTATACTTTATACCATCTAATCCTTTTAGTACACACCTTTGGAATGCTTCTATGCACTCATTATTTTTATTCTTTGGGTAGAATGTGGACTTATTCCTGAGATTAGCATGCACACACTTTCTCCACGTCACCTGATTTTGAATAGGGTTGGATACTAAATACTTGCAGATATTCAACTTCCTTACATACCTATGCACATCTAAAAAAGTTTGGAATTTGTTCCCCGAATTAGTGGGAGCAAACTTCAAACCTTTATTTAATACCTTCTGTTCTTATTTAGTCAGACTGTGCGAGCTCAAATTATAAATACCTAGTTGGTTTCTCTGCCTCCATTAGAAGAAATACGGTACGTTATTGATAGGTTAGGTGCAGTGAAAGAAGGAATACGGTACCCTCTTAATACAAAGTAGTCTATTTGGTCTGAATAGTATTCATTAGGGTAGTGATTGGATTTTGGTTTTATATGTAGGAGAGTAAAACATAAGGAGTTTATACCCCTTTTACCTCTTTTTATGATATTAGCGATACCCATGGATAGAGTTAGGGAATTTACATGAGTAGCAGCAGATAAGAAGGTTATATAGGATACATAGGAAATGTGTGTCATTTAAAAAATTTATAGATAAAATGTACAGTAACTGATTTAATAATTTATGTGAGTAAAATGGAATGCAAGTACCAAACTGAGAACCCCTTTTAAGAAAGGAATACCCTTTTAATTTAGAGTGGGGAGCTTTGGTAAATCACGTGCTTATTGTGATGGGACAATAAATATCGCTCAAGCGAAAACGATCAAGGCGAAGCAGGAGCGAAATCCGAGTCGGGCAGGAATTTTGCATATTTTGTGTAATACTGAAAGAAGAAATTTTGTAAGTACAAAAAATTATTGCTAATATCCTGTCTCGCGGGTCTGCCCTATGTTCATGTTTTATTTGAAGGAATCACATTAGCTCTGGATGCTGGTCAGTTCAGAGATTGTGGGGGTTGGAACCAAAGACCAAGAGAAACAACTCTTGAAAGACCAGTGCTTTTGAACCATTCGCTACATGTGAATTTCTTGCATATAAAGACTTTTATAATATTGAGAGATTGCACTTAATCCCTTTTTCTTGCACTACAGCTTAAGTGGTACTAGAAATAACACACAAAATCCTTTTGTTTTAAGTTTTAATATATGCAAATGAGCTGTAGGAGCAACGGAGAGTTGCCGATACACCTAGAGGCTCAGCTGTCTCTCCAACTGCTGTGCCCTTTGCACTTTGATTGAAAGGGCTAGGCAGTGAAAACATCATCATGCCGGACCCTGTCAATCAAAATGGAAAGGGTGCGTCAGAGGCAGGAACAGCTGAGCCTCTAGGAGTAACGAAAACACCCCCTTTGCTCCCAGATGGTCATTTGCATATATTAAAACTTTTTTTTTCTCAGCAATGCAGGCACATATGACCATGGGGCCAACACAGATGCCAGGTCAGTCAATTTCATGAGTACAAATCTGCTGACAGATGCTTTAAGTGCTTTAAATGGTTGACGCAGTTTGGTTACATTTACTATCTTTATATATTGTATTTGAGTATTTATTTAGCTTTATGTGGCTTGTATTAAACTAATGGTAGATATGATTTTTCAATAAAAAGTAAGCTGAAATTACAGTAACCATTTATAGTATTTGTATTATTGACTGAATTTAAATAGTTAAATAGCACTACCTGTAACATCTGTACATATAAAGTGTGGTAATGTGTACAGTAAAGTGCACGGTAAAGGTATGGTGGGGGTGTGTATCTCACACGGTTTTTCAGAAATGGTATGGCTTCAGCAAGGCATAGTTACTGGAGCTGTTTTTTATTTAAAGTTGTATGGGCTGGATTTCTTTGAACTGGGAGACAGGTTGGTAGTGGGAGTCTTCCAGTCCACACCCCTAGTCCATTATAGGTTCCCAGGACCCAGGTGAGGCCAGCTGGGTTAATCAAGCTGGGATAAATCAACCCTCTGTGCATGAGTTTGGGGGGAGAGGAAGTGACCCTACAGAGAGGGAAGCCTGAGAGGCTTGTGTGGTCACAGCCAGGTGGTCTGCTAGACCGTATGGCTTAGTGAAGCTGGATCTCTTACCTGGACTTATGTTTGGTGAGCTTACCTGCTAAGGGTTAGAGCCTCAGACCCTGTGGGTAAACTGCGCTTTAGAGGTGAGTCAGGAAGAAGACCTCTGTATTAGCTATTAGCTAGGGCCCAGACGGACAGGTGTTTATTTTGGTTTGGATTTATGTTTGTGCTGGTGCTAAAGTGCCAAAATAATGCACCATTTGGACTTGCATCCCGTTGTCAGAGGAGAAGTCTATGATTGCGACCCCCTGTGAGAGAGTGATCCCTTACAAAAGTCACTTTCAGATAGCTTTATAATGATAATTTTGTTTTGTTCTTGCATCATTAATACCCAATAAAATAATGTACAGCATGTTTATGCAGTGTTCTTATTTCACATCTCATAAAATTTGTATTATAATTGAATAATTTTCAACATATGCATTTTAAATGAAGCACATAAAATTATATTATCACATAATAAATTGCTGTATTTTCATAATAAATGCTGTATTTTGCTTTTTGGAAACTCAAAAAATTATAAAGAAATTTAGATGAAATTACTAAAAAGTGGAATCATCATGGATGATAATATAATAGTGAATGCATTAATCAGGAATGGTAGCTGTTATGCAGTCCATTAGTCTCTATGAAGGCTTTGAAGCAAATCAAACACTTGAATTTTGTATTAGCCAATACCTTAAAATCTATAATTGATGTGTTTATTTCTCATCTGAAACAATCATTTAGAAATACAATTATAAAAAATTGCTGCTAAATGTAGGTTGCATTTCTAAAATAGTGTCATAGACTTTTGGATAACAGATTATACATCTGTTATGTTGCTGGTTATAATTTTAATGTGGGTTCCCCATTTTACTTTTTATAATGTATCAACTTGCCGTAACTTTAACTTTTTTAATATTTAAGATATAGCTGATAGAATTTTAATATTGTTTTAAACAATATGTGTATTTTAAGCAGTTTTTATTGATTTTTAACAACAGAATACAATAGATGAATTTATATAAGTAGTAAAGTATTAATTTCTCTATATATTAACCTGGAAATCAATTCCCCCCAATGCCACATCCCAACAGATGGCACACCACCCTTTCTCGAAGGGCGAGACAATTCTTTCCTAGTCAACAAGCATTAGACTTCATCCAAACTCGCGTACATAAAATTTTATAGTAAATGTATTTTCCGCCTATATGTTAAGTCTTTCCAGTAAATCAGATATCTCAGCTGTGACATACCATGCTCTGTAACAGAAAGGTAATAATACTTCATTTAACTCAACATCAGTTAAAAGAGCACAAATAAAAGAACTCCACTTCTTGAAGGAGGCTTTTGAGAGTGTTTCTTTTTGGTGCTCAGCCTCCAAGCAGTCCTTACCAAAACACGTTTTGACCTATGAGATGATCTGGATTCTCTGAGGTGTGCTTGCTTTCAGCCAGTAAGTCAGTCAACATGTCTTGGTCACCAATAAGATGGCATGAACAACCAGTGGAATGAGAGATCTGATCGCACTTGAATGAAGCAATATCGTCTCTGATTTCAGTGCTACAGTCCTGATCAAAAGTTTAAGACCACTTGAAAAATGGCAAAAAAATCACATTTAGCATGGCTGGATCTTAACAAGGTTCCAAGTAGAGCTTCAACATGCAACAAGAAGAAATGGGAGTGAGACAAAACATTTTTTGAGCATTCAATTTAATGAAAACAACGAATAAACTGAAACAGGCGGTTTTTCAGCTGATCAAAAGTTTAGGACCACACCTCCAACAAAAACCTAAACCCCCCCAAAACAGAAATCCAACTTCCAAACATGAACTCAGTAATGAGTAGCTCCGCCGTTATTGTTTATCACTTCAAAAATTCATTTTGGCATGCTTGATGCAAGCGTTTCCATGAGGTGAGTGGGAACATTTCTCCAAGTGCTGAAGACGGCCGCACACAGGCCATCTACTGTCTGGAACTGTTGTCCATTTTTGTAAACTTCCCTTGCCATCCATCCCCAAAGGTTCTCAATTGGATTTAGATCAGGGGAACACACAGGATGGGCCAAAAGAGTGATGTTATTCTCCTGGAAGAAGTCCCTTGTCCTGCGGGCATTGTGTACAGTAGTGTTGTCCTGTTGAAAAACCCAGTCATTACCACACAGACGAGGGCCCTCAGTCATCAGGAATGCTCTCTGCAACATCTGGACATAGCCAGCGGCCGTTTGACGCCCCCGCACTTCCTAAAGCTCCATTGTTCCACTGAAGGAAAAAGCACCCCAGACCATTATGGCGCCCCCTCCACTGTGGCGCGTAGAAAACAACTCAGGTGGGATCTGCTTGTCATGCCAGTAACGTTGGAATCAATCAGGACCATCAAGGTTAAATTTTTTCTCATCAGAGAATAAAACTTTCTTCCACCTCTGAATGTCCCATGTTTGGTGCTCTCTTGCAAAGTCCAAATGAGCAGTTCTGTGGCGTTCAAGGAGACGAGGTCTTTGAAGACGTTTTTTGTTTTTGAAGCCCTTCAGTCTCAGATGCCGTCTGATGGTTATGGGGCTGCAGTCAGCACCAGTAAGGGCCTCAATTTAGGTAGAGGATCGTCCAGTGTCTTGACGGACAGCCAATTGGATCCTCCGGCTCAGTGCTGATGAAATTTTTTTAGGTCTTCCACTTGACTTTTTTGTTCCATAACCCTCAGGATCATTTAAGAAATTCCAAATGACTGTCTTACTGCGTCCCACCTCAGCAGCGATGACGCGCTGTGAGAGACCCTGCTTATGCAGTTCAACAACCCGACCACGTTTACAAAGGGAGAGTTTTTTTGCCTTTGCCATCACAACGTGTGACTACCTGACAGAGAATGACAATGAATCCACATCTTTGCACAGATTTGGCCTTTTAAAGGCATGTGGTCCTAAAATTTGGATCAGCTGAAAAACAGCCTGTTTCAGTTTAATCGTTATTTTCAATTAATTGAATGATCAAAAAATGTTTTGTCTCACTCTCATTTCTTCTTGTTGCATGTTGAAGCTTTACTTGGAACCTTGTTAAGATCCAGCCATGGTAAATATGATTTTTTACCATTTTTCAAGTGGTCTTAAACTTTTGATCAGGACTGTACATCCACTTTATCTATTATAAGTTTTATCACCTCCTTCCAATAATAAACCTCTCTTTAGATCCAGGTTGCCCTGGCTTATTAAAGCCATAAATCACTTTTTGGATAAGTCTATATTGAGACTCTCTCCATACGTCACTGCTGAGTGCTTTGTGCACAAGTGCCCATCCTTACAAGATCTTGACCACCATCTCCAAATCCATTTTCCAACCCTTAACCCCTTAAGGACTCAGGACGTACCGGTACGTCCTAAGTTTAAAAGTACATTGCGGCGCGGCGGGGTTAATAGGAACAGGATGCCCGCTAAAAATCATTCAGCGGGCATCCTGTCACAACACCAATGTGACCCCCCCGTATCGGCGATCGCCACAAACCGCAGGTCAATTCAGACCTGCGGTTTGCGGCTTTTACCTGCGGTTGCGGCGGCGGGCGGTGCCATCGGGTCCTCATACGGCTGTGGGGGGGACCCGATGGCATGGAAGGCAGCGCGATGTCTAAGGAAGGCGAGCCTGTGAGATACAGCCCCCTGGATCTCACAGGCCGGAAGCTGTATGAGTAATACACACTGTATTACTCATACAGCCAATGCATTCCAATACAGAAGTATTGGAATGCATTATAAAAGGATTAGACCCCCAAAAGTTAAAGTCCCAAAGTGGGCCAAAAAATAAAGTGAAAAGAAAAGTTGAAAAAATAAAGTTTTCCCCCAAAAAAATTTCAAGTTTCAAGTAAAAATAAACAAAAACGTCATTTTCCCAAAATAAAGTTAAAAATAAATTGGTAGAAAATAGGGGGAAAGAAAAAGTATACATATTAGGTATTGCCGCGTCCGTATCGACCGGCTCTATAAACATATCACATGAACTAACCCATCAGATGGACACCGTAAAAAAAAAAAAATTTAAACTGTGCTAAATAAACAATTTTTTTGTCACCTTACATCACAAAAAGTACAACAGCAAGCGATCAAAAAGGCGAACGCTCACCAAAATAGTACCAATCTAACCGTCACCTCATCCCGAAAAAAATGAGCGCATACCTGAGACAATCGCCTAAAAAATAAAAAAACTATGGCTCAGAATATAGAGACACTAAAAGATAATTTTTTTTGTTTTAAAAAAGCTGTTATTGTGTAAAACTTACATAAAAAAAACAAGTATACATATTTGGTATCGCCGCGTTCGTATCGATCGGCTCTATAAAAATATCACATGACCTAACCCCTCAGATAAACACCGTAAAAAATAAAAACTGTGCTAAATAAACCATTTTTTGTCATCTTACATCACAAAAAGTGTAATAGCAAGTGATCAAAAAGTCACACGCACCCCAAAATAGTGCCAATAAAACCGTCATCTCATCCCGCAAAAATCATACCATACCCAAGGTAATCGCCCAAAAACTGAAAAAGTGATGGCTCTCAAACTATGGAAACACTAAAACATGATTTCTTTTTGCTTCAAAAATGAAATCATTGTGTAAAACTTACATAAATAAAAAAAAGTATACATATTAGGTATCACCGCGTCCGTATCGACCGGCTCTATAAAAATATTACATGACCTAACCCCTCAGATGAACACCGTAAAAAATTTTAAATAAAAACTGTCCTAAATAAACCATTTTTTGTCACCTTACATCACAAAAAGTGTAATAGCAAGCGATCAAAAAGTCACACGCACCCCAAAATAGTGCCAATAAAACCGTCATCTCATCCCGCAAAAATCATACCATACCCAAGGTAATCGCCCAAAAACTGAAAAAATTATGGCTCTCAAACTATGGAAATCACTGAGAAAAATGCACCAAAAGGATATGCCACTGACTATACTAGCTGGTCATACAAGCAGATATTAAAAGCTGAGACTTTCGCCAATATATTCCTGTCAGGAAAATATCGGAGCCCATCATTGCACCACGTCACGGTCACTCAGCATGGCAAAGGGTCCTACCACTACGCTAACTGTGGTGTGAACACGGTCTGAAGGTGATGTAATCCAGCTCACAGCCCAGCCTGCACACAATTGCCTAGCACAGGGATCAGCAACCTGCGGCTCTCCAGCTGTTGTGAAACTACAATTCCCAGCATGCTCCATTTATTTCTATGGGAGTTCTGAGAAGAAAACAGCAAGTAGGCATTTTGGGAATTGTAGTTTCACAACATCTGGAGAGCCGCAGGTTGCTGATCCCTGGCCTAGCAGGACAGCCAGTGCAATGTGAACAAAGCAAGACTGTGAGCCCCACCCATATCAGACCGTGTGATGGAGGATTCCAGGTGCAAAGGAATGTTCAATTGCCAGATGAAGGCACATTCAAGACATATAAAACAAAATCACTGTAGAATTGCAGTGGCCAATATGGCGGAACTGCTCAAACCCCAAACACTGTAGCGTGTTTCTCATTGGGCGAGCAGTCCCATCGCATGTGAACCACAGAAATATCGTGGCAGATATGGAGGAGCTGCTCAAACCCCAAACACTGTAGCGTGTTTTTCATTGGGGGAGCAGTCCCACCGCATGTGGACTGCAGCAAACGACCATCCCGAGCAATTAATGCGTACAAAGGAGGACGCCAGCGCGGTCCACATGCACCACAAAAGCATCCTGCACAGGCAGAGCATTGTGCGGATGAAAATACAATTATATAAATCACTGAGAAAAATGCACCAAAAGGATATGCCACTGACTATACTAGCTGGTCATACAAGCAGATATTAAAAGCTGAGACTTTCGCCAATATATTCCTGTCAGGCTTGTGCAGGATGCTTTTGTGGTGCATGTGGACCGCGCTGGCGTCCTCCTCTGTACGCATTAATTGCTCGGGATGGTCGTTTGCTGCGGTCCACATGCGGTGGGACTGCTCCCCCAATGAGAAACACGCTACAGTGTTTGGGGTTTGAGCAGCTCCTCCATATCTGCCACGATATTTCTGTGGTTCACATGCAATGGGACTGCTCGCCCAATGAGAAACACGCTACAGTGTTTGGGGTTTGAGCAGTTCCGCCATATTGGCCACTGCAATTCTACAGTGATTTTGTCAAACTATGGAAACACTAAAACATGATTTTCTTTGCTTCAAAAATGAAATCATTGTGTAAAACTTACATAAATAAAAAAAAGTATACATATTAGGTATCACCGCGTCCATATCGACCGGCTCTATAAAAATATCACATGACCTAACCCCTCAGATGAAAACCGTAAAAAATTTTAAATAAAAACTGTCCAAAATAAACCATTTTTTGTCACCTTACATCACAAAAAGTGTAATAGCAAGCGATCAAAAAGTCACACGCACCCCAAAATAGTGCCAATAAAACCGTCATCTCATCCCGCAAAAATCATACCCTAACCAAGGTAATCGCCCAAAAAATTATGGCTCTCAGACTATGGTAACACAAAAACATACATTTTTTTTTTTCTTCAAAAAAGAAATCATTGTGTAAAACGTACATAAGTAAAAAAAAGTATACATATTAGGTATCGCCGCATCCGTGACAACCTGGTCTATAAAAATATCACATGATCTAACCTGTCAGATGAATGTTGTAAATAACAAAAAATAAAAACGGTGCCAAAACAGCTATTTATATTTATCTTGCCTCACAAAAAGTGTAATATAGAGCAACCAAAAATCATATATACCCTAAACTAGTACCAACAATACTGCCACCCTATCCCGTAGTTTCTAGAATGGGGCCACTTTTTTGGAAATTCTACTCTAAGGGTGCATCAGGAGGGCTTCAAATGGGACATGGTGTCAAAAAAACCAGTCCAGCAAAATCTGCCTTCCAAAAACCGTATGGCATTCCTTTCCTTCTGCGCCCTGCCGTGTGCCGGTACAGCAGTTTACAACCACATATGGGGTGCTTCTGTAAACTACAGAATCAGGGCCATAAATATTGAGTTTTGTTTGGCTGTTAACCCTTGCTTTGTTACTGGGAAAAATGGATTAAAATGGAAAATTTTCCCAAAAACTTTAATTCTGAAATTTCATCTCCATTTGCCAATAACTCTTGTGGAACACCTAAAGGGTTAACGATGTTTGTAAAATCTGTTTTGAATACCTTGAGGGGTACAGAAACACCCCATATGTGGCCGTAAACTACTGTACGGGCACACAGTAGGGCGTAGAGGGAAAGGTGCGCCGTATGGTTTTTGGAAGCCAGATTTTGCTGGACTGGTTTTTTGACACCATGTCCCATTTGAAGCCCCCCTGATGCACCCCTACAGTAGAAACTCCAAAAAAAGTGACCCCATCTAAGAAACTACACCCCTCAAGGTATTCAAAACTGATTTTACAAACTTTGTTAACCCTTTAGGTGTTGCACAAGATTTAATGGAAAATAGAGATACAATTTCAAAATTTCACTTTTTTGGCAGATTTTCCATGTTAATAATTTTTTTCCAGTTACAAAGCAAGGGTTAACAGCCAAACAAAACTCATTATTTATGGCCCTGATTCTGTAGTTTACAGAAACACCCCATATGTGGTCATAAACCGCTGTACGGGCACACGGCAGGGCGCAGAAGGAAAGGAATGCCATACGGTTTTTGGAAGGCAGATTTTGCTAGACTGTTTTTTTGACACCATGTCCCAATTGAAGCCCCCCTGATGCACCCCTAGAGTAGAAACTCCAAAAAAGTAACCCCATTTTGGAAACTACGGGATAGGGTGGCAGTTTTGTTGGTACTAGTTTAGGGTACATATTATTTTTGGTTGCTCTATATTACACTTTTTTGTGCAGCAAGGTAACAAGAAATAGATTTTTTAGCACGTTTTATTTTGTTATTTACAACATTCATCTGACAGGTGGTAATTTTATAGAGCAGGTTGTCACGGACGTGGCGATACCTAATATGTATACAATTTTTTTTATTTATTTAAGTTTTACACAATGATTTAATTTTTAAAACAAAAAAAATGTTTTAGTGTCTCCATAGTCTAAGAGCCATAGTTTTTTCAGTTTTTGGGCAATTATCTTAAATAGGGTCTCATTTTTTGCGAGATGAGATGACGGTTTGATTGGCACTATTTTGGGGTGCATATGACTTTTTGATCGCTTGCTATTACACTTTTTGTGATGTAAGATGACAAAAAATGGCTTTTTTTACACCGTTTTTATTTTTATTTTTTTACGGTGGTCACCTGAGGGGTTAGGTCATGTGATATTTTTATAGAGCGGGTCGATACGGACGCGTCGATACCTAATATGTATACTTTTTTTTATTTATTTAAGTTTTACACAATGATTTCATTTTTGAAACAAAAAAAATCATGTTTTAGTGTTTCCATAGTCTAAGAGCCATAGTTTTTGGGCGATTATCTTGGGTAGGGTATGATTTTTGCGGGATGAGATGACGGTTTGATTGGTACTATTTTGGCGTACATGCGACTTTTTTGATCACTTTTATTACCTTTTTTGGGAAGTAAGGTGGGCAAAATTTCAATTTTCTCATATATTTTTTTTATTTTTTTTTATGGCGTTCACCGTGCGGGGAAAGTAACATGACCGTTTTATAGATCAGGTCATTACGGACGCGGCGATACCTAATATGTGTAGTGTATTTTTTTTATTTATTTTTTATTCAGTGATAAATGTGTTTTTTTATCTTAACTTTTTTCACTTTTTTTTTTACTTTTTTTTGACCCAGACCCACTTGGTTCGTGAAGATCCAGTGGGTCTGATGTCTGTATAATACAGTACAGTACAATATATATTGTACTGTACTGTATTTTACTTACACTTTGTCTGAACAGATCTCTGCCTTGAGCACAGATCTGTTCAGCACTATGGACAGCAGGATGCCTGAGACAGCGTCCTGTTGCCATGGGAACCTTCCCCGTCTGCTCAGTACTGGTCAGAACTTCGCAGACGGGGAAGGGTAAGGACGGGGCTGTCGGGGGGCTGTCGGGGGGCACAGCAGCCCCCTGATGGGAGAGGGAGGGAGCTCCCTGAGCTGTTAACCTTTTCCATACAGCGGTCCGTACGGACCGCTGTATGGAAAGGGTTAAACGGCTGACATCGCATCACCGATGTCAGCCGTTTATACCAGGGTGTCAGCAATGTGCTGGCACCCTGGTATACCCACTAGACGCCAACGATTATTCAAGGGGAGGCGGGCGGGGGATCGCGATCCCGCCTGCCGCACCGACCGCCTCCCGCACCTCCCGCACCGCCTGCGACACCCCCCCGCACCTCCCACCCACATAATATCCTTCAGGGGTGCAGGGGGGGTTAATAAAACTTTATTTGGGGCATTTTAAAGTTTGATCCCCGCGGTCAGAGACCGCGGGGATCAGAATCGGCTAAAAGCGCAGCAAACCGCAGGTCTGAATTGACCTGCGGTTTTCTGCGATCGTCGATACGGGGGGGGGGTAAAATGACCCCCCCTGCGCTGTTACGGGATGCCTGCTGAATGATTTCAGCCGGCATCCCGTTCCGATTAACCCCCGCAGCGCCGGAATCGCGAATTAAAGCCATGACGTACCGGTACGTCATGGGTCCTTAAGGATTCGGGACCCATGCCGTACCGATACGTCCTAAGTCCTTAAGGGGTTAAAGAGGACCTTTCACCGATCCTGACATTGTGAACTGAGTATCATGACATATACAGCGGCGCCCAGGGATCTCACTGCACTTACTATTATCCCTGGGCGCCGCTCCGTTCTCCCGTTATGTCCTCCGGTATGTTCGGGGACTTGGTTATAGTAGGCGAAGTCTGCCCTTGTTCTGCTGGGCGTCTCGTTCTCCTAGGCTGTAGCGCTGGCCAATCGCATTGCAGAGCTAACAGCCTGGGAGAAAAAAAAACCCAGGCTGTGAGCTCTGCGCTGCGATTGGCCAGCGCTACAGCCTAGGAGAAGGAGACGCCCAGCAGAACAAGGGCAGACTCCGCCTACTATAACCATGTCCCCTAAGTCTCCGCCTACTATAACCAAGTCCCCGAGTGAATTACATCTTTCATACATTCAGCTAAATCATTGCTTGCAGGCAGCAGATCATACCATGCATTATCGATCGCTCCTACCCATACCGTGAAGGGTATCGCTGCATGTATATGCTGTGGTCCCATTTCACTGACGAGCAGTCGCTTGTCGGGAAGGAACCCTTCCTTCAAGACAATCATCTGTTAAATTGTCCTAAGTAAAGGGACCTTTAGGCTGGGTTCACATAACATTTTAAGCCTTCTGTCTGTATATCTGAAGGACTTAAGATTAGAGTTGAGCGGACACCTGGCTGTTCGGGTTCGACTGGTTCGGCCGAACCTCACAAAAAAGTTCAAGTTCGGGATCCGAACTTGACCTGAACTTGACCCCGAACCCCATTGAAGTCAATGGAGACCCGAACTTTTGAGCACTAAAATGGCTCTAAAAATGTCATGGAAAGGGCTAGAGGGCTGCAAGTGGCATCAAAATGTGGTTAAGAGCATGGCAACTGCTCTGCAAACAAATGTGGATAGGGAAATTACTTTAAATAACATAAAATATGTAAAAATAAAAAAATAATAATCTTGATTTAGGAGGATGAGGTCCATTTGGAGTAGGAGGTTGAGGAGGCAGTGGATGTGGCGGTGTAGGTGGAAATGGCGGTGGAGAAGGTTTTTTAAATTTTTATTAGGGTACACCACAAAACATTGGGAAATATAACCTGCGATAACCCCCTCCAGTCATGCTAAACACATGTTCAAACAATACACTGGCTGCAGGGCAGGCCAGCACCTCCAAGGCGTAAAGAGCAAGCTCAGGCCATGAGCCAAATTTAGAGACCCAGAAGTGGCAGGGGGCAGACCCATCAGTCAGTTCGTGTAGGCGTGTGCACACATACTTCCCCACCATGTCGCACGTCCCTGTGATGTTCACGATCTAATTGTATATCTTCTCTATCAACTTTCGATGTTCTATTCTGCGCCTACCATGTTGATCACGGTTAGCGGCGAATCAGTGTTCCATGCCGGAGAGGGAGTGTGAGAAAGAGAAACCACATCCAAGGGAGATCAATGGATGAAATTTAATTGTGATAGAGCGGAAATGTGGGAAAAGTTATTAAAACGGAAGAATCGAAGGAAAGGAGGAGGCGCGCGGCAATTTCCCAGTCCCGACTTGGGGGGGTAGTGACGATAAATAACAATACAGGACTCTTAAGATGCCCTGTTATTGGAATAATTAATTATATGGAATGTCACTGGGGTATTTAGGATTTGGAAACGTTAGACAGGAGAGGCCCTGCTGCCGCTTTGTTGACTCTAGATAACTTCTGCCTGATCGCACGTCACCGTGACATCCACGATCCATTTGGATATCTTCTCTATCAACTTTCGATGTTCTTTTCTGAGCCTACCATGTTGATCACGGTTATCGGCGAATCAGGGTTCCACGCCGGAGAGGGAGCCTGATAAAGAGAGACCACATCCAAGGGAGGTTAATATTTTAAAATTTAATATGATCGAGTGGAAAAGTGGGACAAGTTGTTAAAGTTTAAGCATTGAATGAAAGGAGGGGGCGCACATCAATTAAAGAAGAATTTTAGAAATTTAATTCCCTGTCAGCTATGCAGACCAGGGGTTTGTATACGGCAAAATTGGTAAAATGTCCCCTTGTAACAGAAGATTTTTTTAAATTTATGTCCCTATCACCTATTCAGAGAAGGGGTTTAATCACAACAAAAATGGTCAAATGTCACCCAAGAATGTGACAGACAAATTAGTGATTTTTTTTTTACCTGTCTACTAGGTATAGCAGTGGTATATCACAGCCAAAAATTTGGGAATTTCACCCGAGAATGTAACAGACAAATTAGTGAAATTTGTTTAGCTGTCTACCAGGTATAGCCGGGGTATATCACACCCAAAAATTGGTGAATTTCACCCGAATATGTAACAGACAAATTAGTGAAATGTGACCTGTCTACTAGGTAGAGCAGGGGTATATCACACCCAAAAATTGGTGAATTTCACCTGAAAATGTTACAGACAAATTAGTGAAATATTTTTACCTGTCTACTAGGTACAGCCGTGGTATAGCACACCCAAAAATAGGTGAATTTCACCCGAATATGTAGCAGTCAAATTAGTGAAATGTTACCAATCTACTAGGTACACACCCAAAGATTTGTGAATTTCAAACAAATATGTAACAGACAAATTAATGATTTTTTTTTTCCTGTCTACTAGGTATAGCAGTGGTATAACACAGCCAAAAATTAGTGAATTTCACCCGAAAATGTAACAGACAAATTAGTGAAATGTTTTTACGTGTCTACTAGGTACAGCCGGGGTATATCACACCCAAAAATTGGTGAATTTCACCAGAAAATTTAACAGACAAATTAGTGAAATGTTAACTGTCTACTAGGTAGAGCAGTGGTATATCAAACCCAAAAATTTGTGAATTTCACCCGAAAATGTAACAGTCAAATTAGTGAAATGTTTTTACCTGTCTACTAGGGACAGCCAGGGTATATCACACCCAAAAAGTGGTGAATTTCACCCCAATATGTAACAGACAAATTAGTGATTTTTTTTTTACCTGTCTACTAGGTATAGCAGTGGTATATCACACCCAAAAATTTGTAAATTTCACCAGAAAATGTAACAGCCAAATTAGTGAAATTACATAAAATAAAATACGTACAAATAAATAAAAAAAAAACTTGATTTATGAGGTGGAGTTCCATATGGAGTAGGAGTTTGAGGAGGCGGTGGACATAGCGGTGTAGGTGGAAGCGGCAGTGGAGGAGGACGAGGTAGCCAACACTGGTTTAATTTTTAAGACTGTGAAATATCCAAAATACAACAATGAGCCATTGAGCTGTAGTATAACAATGGCTGGTAAAGGCTGGTATATATGTCTATTCTGCAAAAGGTACGGACAATTCCTGTGGGATCCATGCCTGAATCATTTTAATGAATGCAAGCTTGTCCATATTGGCTGTGGACAGGCGGCTGCGCTTGTCTGTTATAACGCCCCCTGCCGTGCTAAACACACGTTCAGGCAATACACTGGCTGCAGGGCAGGCCAGCACCTCCAAGGCGTAAAGGGCAAGCTCAGGCCATGTTCCTAATTTGGAGACCCAGAAGTTGATTGGGGCAGACCCGTCATTCAGTACGTGTAGGCCTGTGCGCACATAGTGCTCCACCATGTTGCTGAAATGCTGCCTCCTGCTAAGACGTTCCATATCAGCTGGTGGTGCTGGTTGTTGTGGCGTGCTGACAAAGCTTTTCCACATTTCAGCCATGCTAACCCTGCCTTCAAAGGTTCATTGGTGACCTCTTTCTCCTCCTCTGCCTTTGTCTTGTGATTCCACTTTGCCCCCGCTGACAGATGGGAATGCCACCAGCAGCGCGTCTATCAGCGTGCTCTTGTACTCACGCATCTTATGATCATGCTCCAGTGATGGAATTAAGGACGGTACGTTGTCCTTGTAAAGGGTATCCAGCAGCGTGGCAACCAAGTAATCAGCACAAGTTAGAATATGGGCAACTCAGCGGTCGTTGCGGAGACACTGCAGCATGTAATCGCTGTGTGCCAGGATGCCCAGAGGCAACGAAAAGCTATCCTCTGTGGGAGGTGTATCGTCTGTGTCCTCTGTATCCCCCCCAGCCATGCACCAGTGATGGCCATGATCTGGTTTGGGTGCCACTCTGCTGTGAACATGGTTCCTCCTCCTTCATCTCCTCACCCTCCACCTCGTCATCCTCCAGAACTGTGCCCTGGCTGGACAATTGTGTATCTTGGGTTTGTGGGTGCAGGAACCCACCTTCGGAGCCACTTGGGAATGACTGGCCGGAAACCGTATGAAATGATCCCTCTTCCTCCTCCTCCTCCTGTGCCACATCCTCTTCCATCATCGCCAGCAGCGTTTTTTCAAGGAGGCATAGAAGTGGGATAGTAACGCTGAGATTGGCGTTATTGGCACTGGCCAGGTAGGTGGAGTACTCGAAACAGCGCAACAAGGAACACAGGTCTCACATGCAGGCCCAGTCATTGGTGGTGAAGTGGTGCTGTTCCGCTGAGCGACTCACCCGTGCGTGCTGCAGTGGAAACTCCACTATCACCTTCTGCTGCTTGCACAGTCTGGACAGCATGTGCAAGGGGGAGTTCCACCTTGTGGGCACGTCGCATATGAGGTGGTGAGCGGGAAGGCCGAAGTTACGCTGCAGCGCTGACAGGCGAGCAGCAGCAGGGTGAGAATGCCGAAAGCGCGCACAGACGGCCCACACTTTAAACAGCAGCTCTGACATATCGGGGTAATGTGTAAGGAACCTCTGCACCACCAAATTCAGCACATGCGCCAGGCAAAGGATGTGCGTCAAACCGGCTAGTCCCAGAGCTGCTACGAGATTTCGCCTATTATCGCACACCACCAGGCCGGGCTTGAGGCTCACTAGCACTAATCACTCATCGGTCTGTTGTTCAAGGCCCATCCACAGCTCCTGTGCGGTGTGGGGTTTGTCCCCCAAACAGATAAGTCTTAAAACTGCCTGCTGTAGTTTACCCCTGGCTGTGCTGAAGTTGGTGGTGAAGGTGTTACGCTGACCGCATGAGGAGCCGGTAGAGGATGAGGAAGCAGAGTAGGAGGAGGAAGCAACAGGAGGCAAACTGAAGCGCCCTGCAATCCTCGGTGGTAAAAGGACATGCGCCAAACAGCTATACACCTCAGGCCCAGCCACCACTGCATTTACCCAGTGTGCTGATAAGGAGACCGTCCCTGACCGTGCTTACTAGTCCACGTATCCGTAATTAGGTGGACATTGCCACAGATGGCGTTGCGCAGTGCACAACTGATTTTGTCCCCCACATGTTTGTGCAGGGAAGGGTTGGCACGCCTTGAAAAGTAGTGGTGGCTGGGCACGACTTACTGTGGGACAGCCACCACCATAAGGCTTTTAAAACTGTACGTTCCCACCAGACGGAATGAGAGCATTTCAAAGGCCAGTAATTTTGAAATGCTGGCATTCAGGGCCAGGGATCGCGGGTGGGTAGGGGGGTACTTCCTCTTCCGCTCCAGTGTTTGGGAGATGGAGAGCTGAACGCTTCCGTGGGACAGGTGGTGGTGTTGCTGCAGATCCTCTGTTTACAGGGTGGTAGGTGCCACTGTTACTCCAGATGTAGCTGAGGAGGCCGAGACTGCAGCAGAAGAGGAAGCAGGAGGAGCCAGAGACCTTTCTTGGTTTTTGAGGTGTCTACTCCACTGCAGCTCGTGCTTTGCACTTAGATGCCTGGTCATGCAGGTTGTGCTCAGGTTGAGAACGTTTATGCCTCACTTCAGGGTCTGATTGCACAGCGTGCAAACCACTCGTGTCTTGTCGTCAGCACATTGTCTGAAGAACTGCCACGCCAGGGAACTCCTTGGAGCTGGCTTTGGTGTGCTCGGTTCCTTGCTGTGGTGGGCAGTAGCAGGCGTACTGTCTAGGGGACGGCCGCTCCGCTTTTGCACCCTGCTCCCTCTTCTGCTCTTCTGCTGTGCTGGTGGCTCTGTGCGACCACCGCCTCTTCCTCCGAACTACACAGGTCACTCGCATGACCTTGATTCCATGTGGGGTCGAGGACCTCATCGTCCTCCACATCATCTTCCACCCAGTCTTCACCCCTGCCCTACTTGTCGGTCTGTACACTTTCGAAAGCCATAGCAGTTGGCACCCGTGTTTCGTCATCATCCGAGATGTGCTGCGGTGGTCCTCCCATGTACTCATCTTGAAACATAAGTGGTTGGGCATCGGTGCACTCAATATCTTCCACTTCTGGGGCAGGACTAGGTGGATTGCCCTGTGAAACCCTGCTAGCAGAGTCATCAAAAAGCAGAAGAGACTGCTGCATGACTTGGGGCTCAGACTGCTTGGCTGATTTTCAAGGGGGTGAGGTGAAAGACTAAAGGACATCGGCTGCAGGTGCCAACTTAGATCTTTCATCAGGAGACTGGATGGGAGACAATATAAAGGAACTGGAGGCACTATCAGCAACCCAATCTACTATCGCCTATACTTGTTCTGGCCTCACCATTCGTAGAGCCGCATTAGGCCCGACCAAATACCGCTGAAGGTTCCGTTGCCTACTCGCACCTGAGGAAGGTGTTTTACTTGTGTATGTAGCTGGCACAGATCAACCATGTCCTCGCCCTGCAACAGGAGCTCCACCAGCAACACCACGACCGGGGCCACGTCCCTTATTTGACGCTCTCCTCATATTTCTAAAATTTAGGATCTTGTCCAAAATAGGTGTTTTTTAACAGAATAGAACAACAGTATCTAAAGGGTGTATCTCACAAAGACAGATGGAGCAAAGGCTTCAAAATTAAGATTTTTGCCCTAAATAGTTTAAAAAAAAAAGCAGAATAGAAAAACAGCATCTAAAGGGTGTATCTCACAATGATAGATGCAGCAAAGGCTGCAAAATTAAGTTTAATAGGTGTTTTGTTTTTTTAAACCAGAATAGCAGAGCAATATCTAAAGTGTGTATCTCACACTGACAGATGCAGACAAGGCTGCAAATTATTTTTTTTCCCCAAAATGGGTGTTTCTTTAGTACCAGAATAGCACAGCAGTATCTAAAGTGTGTATCTCACACTGACAGATGCAGACAAGGCCGCAAATTAAGTATTTTGCCCGAAAAGGGTGTTTTTTTAATAACAGAATATGACAGCTGTATATAACGCTTGAATTTCACACGTACAGATGCAAGGGCTGTAAAATTTTGTATTTTACCCAAAAAGGGTGTTTTTTTAAAACCCAGAGAATTATAGCAGTTTTTCTAGCTTAAATTGCACACTGACTAATGCGGCAGAGGCCCTAGATGGAGGGTGTTGCCAAAAATGGGTGTTTTTTTAAATTATTGAAGCTTGTTTTTAACAATCACAGATGCAGCAAAGGCTATTAAGTACTTTGCCCAAAAAGGGTGTTTTAAAAAAAAACAACAGAATATGACAGAAGTATATAACGCTTGAATTTCACACTGACAGATGCAGACAAGACCGCAAATGAAGTATTTTGCCCAAAATGGGTGTTTTTTTAATACCAGAATAGCACAGCAGTATCTAAAGCTTGTATCTCACACTGACAGATGCAGACAAGGCCCGACCAAATACCGCTGAAGGTTCTGTCGCCTACTCGCACCTGAGGAAGGTGTTTCACTTGAGTATGTAGCTGGCACAGATCAACCATGTCCTCTCCCTGCAACAGGAGCTCCACCAGCAGCACCACGACCGGGGCCACGTCCCTTATTTGACGCTCTCCTCATATTTCTCAAATTTAGGATCTTGCCCAAAATGGGTGTATTTTTAATAGCAGAATAGAAAAACAGCATCTAAAAGGGTGTATCTCACAATGACAGATGCAGCAAAGGCTGCAAAATTAAGTTTAATAGCTGTTTTTTTAAAACCAGAATAGCAGAGCAATATCTAAAGCGTGTATCTCACACTGACAGATGCAGACAGGGTCACAAATTAAGTTTTTTGCCCAAAATGGGTGTCTTTTTAGTACCAGAATAGCACAGCAGTATCTAAAGCGTGTATCTCATACTGACAGATGCAGACAAGGCCGCAAATAAAGTATTTTGCCCAAAAAGGGTATTTTTATAATAACAGAATATGACAGCAGTATATAACACTTGAATTTCACACGTACAGATGCAGCAAGGGCTGTAAAATTTAGTATTTTGCCCACAAAGTGTGTTTTTTAAAACCCAGAAAATTATAGCTGTATTTCTGGCTTAAATTTAACTGGCTGGCTGTTTTTAACAATCACAGATGCAGCAAAGGCTGCACTATTAAGTACTTTGCCCCAAAAGGGTGTTTTTTTAATAACAGAATATGACAACAGTATATAACGCTTGAATTTCACACTGATAGATGCAGACAAGGCCACAAAATAAGTATTTTACCCAAAATGAGTGTTTTTTTTTTAAAAACCAGAATAGCACACCAGTATCTAAAGAGTGTATCTCACAATGACAGATGCAGCAAAGGCTGCAAAATTAAGTTTAATAGGTGTTTTTTTAAAACCAGAATAGCAGAGCAAAATCTAAAGCATGTATCTCACACTGACAGATGCAGACAAGGCCGCAAATTCACTTTTTTGCCCAAAATGGGTGTTTTTTTAGTACCAGAATAGCACAGTAGTATCTAAAGCGTGTTTTTCATACTGACAGATGCCGACAAGGCCGCAAATGAAGTATTTTGCCCAAAAAATTGTGTTTTTTTAATAACAGAATATGACAGCAGTATATAACACTTGAATTTTAAATTGCACACTGACTAATGCGGCACTAGATGGATGGTATTTCCAAAAATGGGTGTTTTTTAAAACCCAGAAAATTATTGAAGTATTTCAAGCTTGACAGATGCAGCAAAGGCTGGACTATTAAGTATTTTGCGCAAAAAGAGAGTTTTTAAAAAAAAACAGAATATGACAGCAGTACTGTCCCTGACAAAAGTCTTGTCGCTTGTGTACAAATTGACCCGAAGTGCCGCTAAAATATATTTCTAATCAAGATTTTGTTACAAGAAATGGGTCATTTTAATCCCAACAGCTTTTATAATAATGTTTCAGTGCAAAACGAAACTGACAAAAAGTATTCTAATTTTCACAGCTTGGTAAAGCCCATTGAGTCAATTTTTGCCAAGACATAAGTGTTGTTGCCTTGTCATATGAGCTTCACCTGTGACTAATAATGGATCAATTTGGACTCAGGTGTGTATAAAAAAAAAAACAGTACACTAGACCTTCACATCAACTGCAACTAGACCTCTGCAAACATGCTTATGATTCACCCGGAGACTAAAGTGTTGATTATCAAGAGGCTGAAGACCAGATCAACTGCTGATGTGGCAGTGTGGCAGACACCTTCAATGTGTCTCAGCGTCAAGTTCAGAGGATAAAAAATTTGAAGAGACTGGAGACGTTTTGGACAAGGCCAGGTCAGGCCGACCCCGCAAGACAACTGCTCGAGAGGACCGTTTGTTGGCTCGAAAATCCAAGGCCAGCCCATTTTCCACTGCAGCAGAGCTCCACGAGACCTGGTCACCTGAAGTCCCTGTGTCAACCAGAACAGTTTGTCGGATTCTGTCTCGAAATGGCCTCCATGGTCGAATCCGTGCCCATAAGCCAGCACTAAACAAAAGACAATTGAAAAACCGTGTGGCATTTGCCAAGGGCCACAGCCTGCTAAGAGGATGGACGCTGGAAAAGTGGCAGAAGGTGGATTTTTCAGATGAATCTTCTGTTGAATTACACCACAGTCGCCGCAAATATTGCAGGAGACCTACTGGAACCCGCATGGAGCCAAGATTTACCCAAAAAACTGTGAAGTTTGGTGGAGGCAAAATCATGGTCTGGGGTTAAATCCAGTATGGGGGTGTGCGAGGGATCTGTAGGGTGGAAGGCAACATCAATAGTCTAAAATACCAAGAGATCTTAGCTACCTCTTATATTCCCAACCATAAAAAAGGCCAAATACTGCAGCAGGATGGTGCTCCATCGCATACTTCAATCTCCACCTCAAAGTTCCTTAAGGCGAAGAAGATCAAGATGCTCCAGGATTGGCCAGCCCAGTCACCAGACATGAACATCATTGAGCATATGTGGTGTAGGATGAAAGAGGAAGCATGAAAGACGAAACCAAAGAATATTGATGAACTCTGGGAGGCATGCAAGACTGTTTTCTTTGCTATTCCTGATGACTTCATCAATAAATTGTATGAATCCTTGCCAAACCGCATGGATGCTGTCCTTCAAGCTCATGGAAGTCATACAAGATAGTAAATTTGGATCTCACGGCACCACTTAATTTGCTGACATATTTTTGGATTTGCAGTAAAGTTGTTCAATTTCTGTATAGGCAACAAAACTTTTGTCTTGCCAAAATTTGACCTTTCTGTCTTGATTAAATGATAAATCTTTTTTCAGGGAAACAAATTTATTTCAGTGCATTAAACATCATTTGGGAGGGCTTTAGCTTTTCATATGAGCTATTTCTAACACCAATTGATTAATAGCAGGAGTTTCTACAAAATAGAGAAGCGACAAGACTTTTGTCAGGGACTGTATATAACGCTTGAATATCACACTGACAGATGCAGACAAGGCCGCAAATTAAGTATTTTGCCCAAAATGGGTGTTTTCTTAATACCAGAATAGCACAGCAGTAGTGATGTCACAAACATAAAATTTTCCGTTCGCGAACGGCGAACCCGAATTTCTGCAAATGTTTGCGAACGGGTGAACCGGGGCGAACCGCCATAGACTTCAATAGGCAGGCGAATTTTAAAACCCACAGGGACTCTTTCTAGCCACAGTAGTGATGGAAAAGTTGTTTCAAGGGGACTAACACCTGGACTGTGGCATGCCGGAGGGGGATCCATGGCAAAACTCCCATGGAAAATTACAAAGTTGACGCAGAGTTGGATTTTAATCCATAAAGGGCATAAATCGCCTAACAATCCATTTTTTTTTTAACAACGTGGTTTAAAACATCCAGTGTGTGTATACGATCAGGTATGATGTTGTATCGATCAGGTAATGTAAGGGTTACGCCCGATTCACAGACATTGACAGACCAAACTCCACTTTTAATGCACCGCAAACAACCGCAAACTCCCCATTTGTACAAGGTTGGATACCAAGCTAGCCATGTCCCGTTGATGTCATTGAAGGTTTCTTCCTCCACCCAGCCACGTACAACACCAAGGGTCCCGGAAAGGTGAATTGAATTGATTTTTCGAAAGGGGAGATGGTTAAAAAAACGCTGGCTCCCTCCCCTTTGTTTGAATCCACGCCACGGTCACTGAGTCTGCGCCGTGCAATTTACTGCCCACCCGATATGAGTGGTATTTTCTGTAGTTCTCTCTTCTCATCAGTTTAATCCCTGTTACGTCCCCAATCTGGGGTCCATTTATTAAATATATTTTTATCGAACGGGGAGATGGTTAAAAAAATGCTGGGTCCCTCCCCTTTGTTTGAATCCACGCCACGGTCACTGTGTCTGCGCCCTGCAATTTACTGTCCCACCCGATATGAGTGGTATTTTCTGTAGTTCTCTCTTCTCATCAATTTAATCCCTGTTACGTCCCCAATCTGGGGTCCATTTATTAAATTGATTTTTCGACAGGGAGATGATTAAAAAAACGCTGGGTCCCTCCCCTTTGTTTGACTCCACGCCACGGTCACTGCGTCGTGCAATTTACTGTCCCACCCAATATGAGTGGTATTTTCTGTAGTTCTCTCTTCTCATCAGTTTAATCCTTGTTACGTCCCCAATCTGGGGTCCATTTATTAAATTGATTTTTCGAACGGGGAGATGGTTAAAAAAACGCTGGGTCCCTCCCCTTTGTTTGAATCCACGCCACGGTCACTGCGTCTGCACCGTGCAATTTACTGTCACACCCGATATGAGTGCTATTTTCTGTAGTACTATTCTCATCAGTTTAATCCCTGTTACGTCCCCAATCTGGGGTCCATTTATTAAATTGATTTTTCGAACGGGGAGATGGTTAAAAAAACGCTGGGTCCCTCCCCTTTGTTTGAATCCACGCCACGGTCACTGCGTCTGCGCCGTGCAATTTACTGTCACACCCGATATGAGTGCTATTTTCTGTAGTACTATTCTCATCAGTTTAATCCCTGTTACGTCCCATATCAGGGTGGGATTGCCTTTTGTGTAAAAAAATTTAGGCCGGGTTCCTTCGACTGCCTTCACAGTGACAGACCAAACTCTGATACACCAAACTGAATTGATTTTAGGAACCGGGAGATGGAAAAAGCAGCTTGGTCGGTCCTCTTACTCCCAAGTTGGGGAACTGCGCGTGTACGGAGCAATGTGCTGTGACACCCTATATGAGTGGTGTCTTAACTAGTACTATTCCTATCAGTTTAATCCCTGTTACGTCCCCTATCCGGGGACATGTGTCGAATTGATTAACCATTGTCAAATTAATGAACCATTACGACATCCTGGAATAATTTATTTCTGAGCTTTGTACTTGCCTTGTATTGGAATTGATGCAGATTTTTTAAATTGTCTGCATTATTTCTAATAAACTATTAAGAGACTTTATTATGATTTTTTTATTTTATGTATTAAAAACCCACCCATACAACTTAAAAAAAAAAAAAAAGTATGTTTTTTCTATGAAAAATTATCCAGCCGATCGCTTTTGGTCTGATCATAATGAAGCAACGGCCTTATCATCTGGGGTGTGGCAACATTGCCAACACACTCATAGAGGTGATGATCGCTTCATTGTGATACGCAAGCCCCTTCACCACAACAAGGTAACGATCACGAAGGGGAATTGACACTTGTATGTGCCTTTTTTTGTTGTAGCAGCGGCTGGAAAAATGTATGTTTTCAAGGCAGAAAGGTGACTAAAACATTGTGGATTGAACCCTAGTTGGTGGCGGAGAATTCACGAAAGTCATCCGGTATGCAGACATTAAATACAGCAGCGTGAGCACCATTTTGAGGTCAAGGCATGTCATCAAGCCTTTTTTTAGTCAAACGTATCCCCCACTGTCAGTCCCTTCGGGATCCATGCCTCATTCATCTTAATGAAGGTGAGGTAATCAACACTTTTTTGACCGAGGCGACTTATTTTGTCAGTGACAATGCCTCCTGCTGCACTGAAGGTCCTTTATGACAGGACACTTGAAGCGGGGCAGGCCAGAAGTTCTATCGCAAACTGGGATAGCTCAGGCCACAGGTCAAGCCTGCACACCCAGTAGTCAAGGGGTTCATCGCTCCTCAGAGTGTCGATATCTGCAGTTAAGGCGAGGTAGTCTGCTACCTGTCGGTCGAGTCGTTCTCTAAGGCTGGATCCCGAAGGGCTGTGGCGATGTGTAGGACTGAAAAAGCTCTGCATGTCCTCCATCAACAACACATCTGTAAAGCGTCCTGTCCTTGCCGCCGTGGTCGTGGTAGGAGGAGGATTACTTTCACCTCTTCCCCTGTTAGATTCCCGTTGTGCTGTGACATCCCCCTTATAAGTTGTGTAAAGCATATTTTTTAGTTTTGTTTTGAACTGCTGCATCCTTTCTGACTTTAGGTAAGTTGGTAACATTTCCGCCACTTTCTGCTTATACCGGGGGTCTAGTAGCGTGGTCACCCAGTACAGGTCGTTCTCCTTCATCCTTTTTATACGAGGGTCCCTCAACAGACATGACAGCATGAAAGACCCCATTTGCACAAGGTTGGATGCCGAGCTACTCATTTCCCGTTCCTCGTCCTCACTGATGTCATTGACGGTCTGTTCTTCACCCCAGCCACGTACAACACCACGGGTCCCAGATAGGTGACAACAACGAGCACCCTGGGATGCCTGCTGTGGTTGTTCTTCCTCCTCCTCAAAGCCACATTCCTCCTCTGACTCCTCTTCCTCATACTCCTCTTGCAGTGTTGCCGCAGGTCCGGCAAGCGATGATGACAAGGCTGTTTCTGGTGGTGATGGTGACCACAACTCTTCCTCTTCCTCTTCACGCTCATCTACAGCCTGATCCAGCACTCTTCGCAAGGCACGCTCCAGCAAGAAAACAAATGGGATGAGGTCGCTCATGGTGCCTTCGGTGCGACTGACTAGGTTTGTCATCTCCTCAAAAGGACGCATGAGCCTACAGGCATTGCGCATGAGCGTCCAGTAACGTGGCAAAAAATTCCCAGCTCCGCAGAGGCTGTCCTAGCACCCCAGTCATACAAATACTCGTTGATGGATTTTTCTTGTTGGAGCAGGCGGTCGAACATTAGGAGTGTTGAATTCCAACGTGTCGGGCTGTCGCAAATCAAGCGCTTCACTGGCATGTTGTTTCGGCGCTGAATGTCTGAAAAGTGCGCCATGGCCGTGTAGGAACGCCTGAAATGGCCACACACCTTCCTGGCCTGCTTGACGACGTCCTGTAAGCCTGGGTACTTAGACACAAAGCGTTGTACGATGAGATTCAACACATGTGCCATGCACGGCACATGTGACAACTTGCCCAAATTCAATGCCGCCAACAAATTGCTTCCATTGTCACATACCACTTTGCCGATCTCCAGTTGGTGCGGGGTCAGCCACTGATCCATATGTGCGTTCAGGGCAGACAAGAGTGCTGGTCAGGTGTGGCTCTCTACTTTCAGGCAAGTCAACCCCAAGACAGCGTGACACTGTCGTATCCGAGATGTGGAATAGCCCCTGGGGAGCTGGGGGGATTCAGTTGATGTGCAGCCAGACACCGCAGCAGAAGAGGACTTAGCCGAGGAGGTTATGGAAGAGGATGGAGTAGGAGGAGTAGAGGAGGTGGCAGTAGGCCTGCCTGCAAGTCGTAGCGGTGTCACCAACTCCGCTGCAGAGCCACGCATTCCATGCTTGTCAGCCGTCAGCAGGTTGACCCAATGCACAGTGTAGGTGATATACCTGCCCTGACCGTGCTTTGCAGACCAGGTATCAGTGGTCAGATGGACCCTTGCCCCAACACTGTATGCCAGAGATGCCATGACTTCCTTTTCAATCACGGGCAAGGGGGTGACTCTGTGACATTGGCTTTCTACGTTCAAACATTTCCTTTACATACACCTGACTGTGGGCAGATGAGATGGAACTGCTGAAGGTGAGAGTCGGAGTGGCGGGTGGTTGAGAGGGGGCAAGGAGGACAGCAGTGGTTGACGTGGCTGAAGATGCTGGACCAGGAGGAGGATGGTGGCTTTGAGCTTGTGTGCTGCTTCTACTCGTAATCATGTGTTAATCCCATAGGCATTTGTGATGTGCGATCATGTGCCTTCGCAAAGCAGTTGTACCTAGGTGGGTGTTGGATTTCCCACGACTCAGTTTCTTTTGGCACAGGTTGCAAATGGCATCGCTGTTGTCAGAGGCAGACACACAAAAAAAATGCCACACTGCTGAGCTTTGCAATGACGGCATTCTGGTGGTGGCAACAGCATGTGTGGCGTGCTGTCTGGCTGACCCCGTGTGCCGATACATGCTGTCTGACTGTGCCAACTCGTCTCCTCCTTCTCTCTGTCTCACCTTCTGAACTTTCCCCCTCTTCTTCTTCTCTTCGAGCAGGCACCCACGTGGCATCCACGGACACATCATCATCATCAACCACTTCACTTGTATCTGACACCTCAGCAAAGGAAGCAGCAGCGGGTACAACATCATCATCATCATCATCATTACAATGTACGTCCATGTGTGTAATGCTGCCTGACTGAGACATATCCCTGTTATCTCCATCCTCTGGCAATAATGGTTTCGCATCACTAATTTCATCCAACTGATGTGTAAATAACTCCTCTAAGGAATCAAGTGAAGCGGCTGTGGTGGCTGTGGTGGTAGTGGTGGTGGTGGCGGCGGGCGGGAGAGTGGTAACTTGAGAGCAGGTGACCAAAGCTGAGCTGAAGGAGGATGGTGCGTCAAGGTTCTTAGCGGAAGCTGTTGAAGATTGGGTGTCCTGTGTAAGCCTGTCAACTATTTTCTCCGAATTTTTTGGGTTCAGGGTACGTGGCCTCTGAACACTGGGAATTATTCCAGGGCCAATGGAAATCACAGCACCACGAACACAACGGCCCCTGCGGCGTGGCCTGCCTCTGCCTGTCATTTTTTATTAGATAAGTGTTACTATGCGTGCAAGGTACTGTGCCACCCTATATAATTGGTGGGCAGTGGGCATAGTACAGTCTGTGTGGGCCTGACACACACTGGCTTGCAACTGTGATTATATCACAGAAAAATATTAAATATATATTTTTTTATCTGCAAGGTATTTGTGAGTGAGTGACACCATGTAACGGTATAAGTGGAGGCATAGCCACTAGCCAGTGGTCACAATATAGTCTGTATGGGCCTGACACACACGGGCTTGCAAATGTGATTAGATCACAGAAAAATATTAAATATATATTTTTTTATCTGAAAGGTAGAAAGGTATTTGAGTGAGTGACACCCTGTAACGGTATAAGTGGAGGCCTAGCCAGTGGCCACAATACAGTCTGTGTGGGCCTGACACATACGGGCTTGCAAATGTGATTATATCACAGAAAAATATTAAATATAATTTTTTTTATCTGAAAGGTATTTGAGTGAGTGACACCCTGTAACGGTATAAGTGGAGGCCTAGCCACTAGCCAGTGGCCACAATACAGTCTGTGTGGGCCTGACACACACGGGCTTGCAACTGTGATTAGATCACAGAAAAATATTAAATAGAATTTTTTTTATCTGAAAGGTATTTGAGTGAGTGACACCCTGTAACGGTATAAGTGGAGGCCTAGCCAGTGGCCACAATACAGTCTGTGTGGGCCTGACTGGCTAATGCTGCAAAGGCCACAGATGTAGGGTCTTGCCAATAATTGGTGATTTTTTTAAACCTAGAATATAATTGCAGTATTTCAAGCTTCTATTTGACTGTCACAAATGCACATATGCTGTGCTGGTGCACAGAACTTGCATAAAATGGCCGCTACCGCCCACCTAACTAACAGATGGATAAAACTTTTTTTTCTGGGTCACTGGGCTCAGGGCAGGGTAAAAATATTGTGCACTGCACCCACAAAACAAAATCTAGGTAGATCGCTGAGTTAACAAGCACTTAAGTTCTGATTAAAGATTCTGTCCTATTCTCTCCCTCACAGCAGCAGCATCCTATCCCTACACTAATCAGAGCAGAGTGACGTGCAGCGCTACGTGACTCCAGCCTATATAGAGGCTGGGTCACATGCTGCACTGGCCAATCACAGGCATGCTATTAGTAGGCATGGCTGTGATGGCTTCTAAGGGCACAGAGTTAAACGCTTGTTGATTGGCTGCTCTGCAGACTTTCAAAAAGCGCCATAAAATAGACGAACACCGAACCCGAACTTTTACTGAAATGTTGGGGTTTAGGTCCGGGGTCCAAAAATCCTAAAGTTCGGTACGAACCCGAACTTTAAAGTTCGGGTTTGCTCAACCCTACCACTTCCCATCTGGGCCATTTGCCCCCTTCCTGACCAGGCCAAATTTTGCAAAACTGACATATCTCACTTTATGTGGTAATAACTTTGGAACGCCTTTATTTATCCAAGTCATTCAGAGATTGTTTTCTCGTGACACATTGTACTTCATGATAGTCATAAATTTGAGTCAAAATATTTCACCTTTATTTATGAAAAAATCCCAAATTTACCCAAAAATTAGAAAAATTCGCAATTTTCTAAATTTCAATTTCTCTGCTTTTAAAACAGAAAGTGATACCTCATAAAATATTTATTATTTAACATTCCCCATATGTCTACTTTATGTTGGCATCATTTTGGAAATGTCATTTTATTTTTTTAGGACGTTAGAAGGCTTAGAAGTTTAGAAGCAATTCTTCAAATTTATAAGAAAATTGCCAAAACCCACTTTATAAGGACCAGTTCAGGTCTGAAGTCACTTTGTGGGGCCTACATAGTGGATACCCCCATAAATGACCCCATTGTAGAAACTACACCCCTCAAGGTATTCAAAACCGATTTTACAAACTTTGTTAACCCTTTAGGCGTTCCACAAGAATTAAAGGAAACTGGAGATCAAATTTTTTAATTTCACTTTTTTGGCAGATTTTCCATTTTAATCAATTTTTTTCTTTAACACATCGATGGTTAACAGCCAAACAAAACTCAATATTTATTACCCAGATTCTGCGGTTTACAGAAACACCCCACATGTGGTCATAAACTGCTGTATGGGCACACGGCAGGGCGCAGAAGAAAAGGAACTCCACATGGTTTTTAGATGCCATGTCCCATTTGAAGCCCCCTGATGCACCCTTACAGTAGAAACTCCCAAGAAGTGAACCCATTTTGGAAACTAGGGGATAAGGTGCCAGTTTTATTAGTACTATTTTTGGGTACATATGATTTTTTGATCATTCATTATAACACTTTATGGGGCAAGGTGACCAAAAAATTGGTTGTTTTAGCACAGTTTCTATTTATTTATTTTCACAGCGTTCACCTGAGGGGTTCAGTCAAGTGACATTTTTATAGAGCAGATTGTTACGGATGTGGCGATACCTAATATGTATACTTTTTCTCATTTATTAAAGTTTTACACAATAATAGCATTTTTGAAACAAAAAAATTATGTTTTAATGTGTCCATGTTCTGAGAGCTATAGTTTTTTTATTTTTTGAGAGATTTTCTTATGTAGGGGCTCATTTTTTGCGGGATGAGGTGATGGTTTTATTGGTCCTATTTTGTGGGACATACGTGTTTTTGATCACTTGGTGTTGCACCTTTTGTGATGCAAGGTGACAAAAATTGCTTGTTTTGACAGTTTTTTTTTTTTTTTTTTACGGTGTTCACCCGAGGGGTTAGGTCATGTGATATTTTTATAGAGCTGGTTTTTACGGACGCGGCAATACCAAATATGTCTATTTTATTTTATTTTTTCTATTTTTAATTTTTTTTTTTTATTCCTAACTTGGGAACTTTTTTTTTTTTTACATGTGAAACTTTATTTTATTTTATTTTTTCAACCCTTTATTTTTTTTATTTTTTTTTACACTTTTCGTCCCCCATAAGGTCATACAAGACCTCTGGGGGACATTTGCTTCACTTTTTCATTTTTTTTTCACAGTTGATTTCTCCTGTAACTGGGGCTGACATACTGTAGTAGCCCCAGTTACAGGACAAATACACCACTAGAGAGGCTGTACAGCAGCAATCCAGTGCTGTACAGCCTCAGAGCAGGGCTGATCGAGGTCTCTGAGAGACCTCACACAGCTCTTGCACACTCCGGTCACGGCGGTCACATGACCGCCGGGCCGGAACAGGAAGCGCACAGCGCTTCCTGCTCTGCAGACACAGCGCTCGGTGAGCGCTGTGTCTGCAGCGATCGTGAAGGCAGGGACACCTGGGAACTGTCCCTGCCTTGTCTTAGGGTTGCCCTGCTGTCACTGACAGCGGGCAACCCGATCAGCAGCTGCACGATTAGCGTGCAGCTGCTATTTCTGACAGGACGTTTTAAAACGTGCTGTCATAAATAGACGTCCACCCATAGGACGTTTATAGTCTATGGGCGGACGTGAGGCGGTTAAGATGCATGCAAGTACCTCTGCCAGAAAGCTCAAATGTAACCCAGCGTATAGGTATACAGTGGGATACGTCCCCCAGACAGTCCCTCTTTATAGAAGTGTAGTGCATTCACTACTTTCCCCAGCAAGCCCGGTCACATGACCCTCTTGTTCAGTCCAGGTCTTTTTCTGTCCCCACTTAATTCTTTTGCAACATATGCAGCACGGTCTCAGGGGATGAAATAAAAAATGAAAGAAATAAAGTAAGCCAACGAGAATTTGGGTTAAATTTTTATGCAGGCAGTCTATAGTTGTGACAGATTTATCATACAAATTAAGCCACTGAGATAATTCTGACGCATGTAAAGACTTCCTGTCTAGATGTCTACCTAGGGTTAATCAAAGTAAATCTGAGCTATTGTGATGGTTTTTATGATACCATAAAATTAATTTTGGTAAAGCCAATGAATAAAGCATTCACTCAAAAAGCATAGAGAAAATACACTGTAAAAACATGTTGACAGAATTAAGCTTGAGACAAAAAATAAATGAAAAATAGTTGCACATTCATTATTCTTGGATCCAATTATTCTAATCTTTCCCTATGGTTACAAATGAGCATCCTTAATGGTTTGTGATCCTTCTTTTACTTTTCTTTTATCACAGTAATTATGCTCACCTAGCAACTCTGCACAAAGTAGACAAGAGAAAATGCATAGTAATGTTTAGAGACATAAGGGGTTTATCATGTTTTAAAACTGCAAATGAGTAATGCACAATTTAAGATGTTTACTACTTCATGTAATCTTTATAAATTGCTATTACAAATTAGTAGAAAACACTAAACTATCAAATGCTGTTACAAAAATATATTTTTTATTTGCTTTTTTTATTGAGGCATCCACAATTCGAAGTTCTTTCCTATTCCTACAATTCGAAATGTTAAGCAGCAACTCCAGTTCCTGAGAATATTGCCAGACAAATGAGACCATCTAGAGTCCCATGGTTTTGTAGCTTCATTGAAAGCATTGCCTTAGTAACTTTGGTATCTTAACTGATCTAAGCTACCCTCATGTACATGACTATATTTCTGATCTACATTATGTGATTATAGACAAGGAATACGGTATGTTGGTAATTCATTCCTATGATGTATGGTATATTATTGCTATTTCGCAGTTATTAAGGGAAGATTTCAACATTATCTTTAAGGAAAAGAAAATCTTGAAAATAAATCCCTTTAGTTTCACTCAAAGACAAGTTGTAAATAATTAGTATTAGAGTGGAGCGGACACCTGGATGTTCGGGTTCGACAGGTTCGGCCGAACTTCAGAAAAAAGTTCGAGTTCGGGACCCGAATTTGACCCGAATTTAACCCCGAACCCGAACCCCATTGAAGTCGATGGGGACCCGAACTTTTGAGCACTAAAATGGCTATAAAAATGTATTGGAAAGGGCTAGAGGACTGCAAATGGCATCAAAATGTGGTTAAGTGCTCTGCAAACAAATGTGGATAAGGGAAATGACTTTAACCTGTTGCCGTCACACTAGGCGTCACGGCGTCACGCCGATAGGCGTCAGTGCGGCGGCACTCTCAGGTTTCAGCGACGCCTGTTGGCGTCATCTCGTGAGACCCGAGATTTCCTGTGAACGCGCGCTGATCATTCGTTGGCAGGCTGTAGATGTTAAAAAAAATTGCATCAGAAAGGTATATTAGACGCTGTTTTGTTAACAGCGTCTGATATACCTGCTACCTGGTCCTCTGGTGGTCCCTTTTGCTTGGATCGATCACCAGAGGACACAGGCAGCTCTGTAAGTAGCACCAAGCACCACACTACACTACACACACCCCCCGTCACTTATTAACCCCTGATCACCCCATATAGACTCCCTGATCACCCCCCTGTCATTTATCACCCCCCTGTAAGGCTCCATTCAGACGTCTGTATGTGTTTTGCGGATCCACGGATTTGCAGATCCACAAAACACGGACACCGGAAATGTGCTTTCCGCATTTTGCGGATCCGCACATTGCCAGAACTATATAGAAAATGCCTTTTCTTGTCCGCAATTGCGGACAAGAATAGGACATGTTCTATATTTTTGCGCAATTCCGGATCCGAGCGGGACAAAGTCTGTCCCCATAGAAATGAATGGGTCTGCAATTCCGTTCCGCAAAATGCGGAACAGAATTGCGGACGTGTGAATGGGGCCTAAGGGTCCCTTATCACCGCCAGTTAGTTAGCTACTTGTTAGGTAGTTAGCGCCCACCGCACCGCAGTCACTGATTAGCATCATCGCTGTCGCTAATCAGCACTAGTACTATATAGTATTTGTAATTGAACAAGACTGATCGCAATCAGATCTATATCAGTACATTAGGGTCACCTTAGGCTCTACAAAAAACGCAGTGTTCGCCCGATCAGGCCTGATCTTGTGCGCACACTTGCGTTCAGTCCGCCCCACCGCAGTGACAGAAATGTTTTTTTTCTGATCACTGCAAAAACACAGTAAAATCGCTGCGGCGCTATAAAGATCACTTTTGAGCTTTTTGGATCTTTATTAGAGATCACAGCTTTACTTCGCAAGCACTCCTATGTCCTTTCCCCTCTTTTATTTTATTTTGGACATTTTTTACCAGAGATTTTTTCATCCACATTGATCGATGCGAATGAAGAAATCTGTGCCGTTCATTTTTTCTTTCAGCCCAGATGCTCAATATAAGGCCTCATGCACACGACCGTGTCGTTTTTTACAGTCCGCAAACCGCGGATCCGCAAAAAATGGAAGGCGCCCGTGTTGCCTTCCGCAATTTGCGGAATGGAATGGGCGCCGGCAATATAAATGCCTATTCTTGTCCGCAAAGCGCGGACAAAAATAGGACATGTTATATTTTTTTAGCGGGGCCACGGAATGGAGCCACAGATGCGGACAGCACACGGAGTGCTGTCCACATCTTTTGCAGCCCCATTGAAATGAATGGGTCCGCATCCGAGCCGCCAAAACGGCGGCTCGGATGCGGACCCAAACAACGGTCGTGTGCATGAGGCCTAAGGAGAATAGCAGAAACTCCTAATGCTGGCCATACATGTAATGATTGCGGAGACCCTCAAATGCCAGGGCAGTACAAACAGCCCACAAATAACACCATTTTGGAAAGAAGACACCCCAAGGGATTCTCTGAGGGGCATATTGAGTCCATGAAAGATTGAACTTTTTGTCACAAGTTAGCGGAAAGGGAGACTTTGTGAGAAAAAACTTAAAAAAATAAATTTCGGCTAACTTGTGCCAAAAAAAAAAATCTTCTATGAACTCGCCATGACCCTCACAGAATACCTTGGGGTGTCTTCTTTCCAAAATGGGGTCACATTTGGGGTATTTATACTGCCCTGGCATTTTAGGGGCCCTAAAGCGTGAGAAGAAGTCTGGAATCCAAATGCCTAAAAACGCCCTCCTAAAAGGTACTCGTTGGACTTTCGTCCCCCTTTGTGCATCTTGGCTGCAAAAAAGTGTCACACATGTGGTATCGCCGTACTCAGAAGAAGTAGGGAAATGTGTTTTGGGGTGTCTTTTTACATATACCCATGCTGGGTGAGATAAATATCTCTGTAAATTGACAACTTTGTATAAAAAAATGGAAAAAGTTGTCATTTACAGAGATATTTCTCACACACAGTATGGGTATATGTAAAAATACACCCCAAAACACATTGCCCTACTTCTTCTGAGTACGGCGATACCACATGTGTGACACTTTTTTGCAGCCAAGATGCGCAAAGGGGCCCAAATTCGTATTTCGGAAAGTAGACACCCCAAGGTATTCACTGAGGGGCATAGTGAGTCCGTGGGAGATTTTTTTTTTTTTTTGCCAGAAGTTAGCAGAAATGGAAACTTTATTTAATTTTTTCTCAGAAAGTGTCATTTTCTGCTAACTTGGGGAAAAAAAATGCCCCTCCGCGAATACTTTGGGGTGTCTTCTTTCTAAAATGGGGTCATTTGGGGGGTATTTATACTATCCTGGCATTCTAGCACCTCAAGAAACATGACAGGTGCTCAGAAAGTCAGAGCTGCTTCAAAAAGCGGAAATTAAAAATTTTGTACCATAGTTTGTAAACGCTATAACTTTTGCGAAAACCAATAAATATACACTTATTGGATTTTTTTTTATTAAAGACATGTAGCACAATAAATTCTGACACAAACTTGTATAGAAATGTAATTATATTTGAACAATTTAACCAGAGAAAGTTAAAAATACACTTTTTTTGAGAAAATTGCGGTCTATTTTGATTAATATCAGAAAAACGAAAAATCTCAGCAGCAATCAAATACCACCAAAAGAAAGCTGTATTTGTGAGAAGAAAAGGAGGTAAACTTCATTTGGGTGCTAAGTTGCATGACCGAGCAATAAACCGTTAAAGTTGTGAAGTGCCGATTTGTAAAAAAGGGCCTGGTCACTAGGGGGGTATAAACCTGTGGTCCTTAAGTGGTTAAATAACATAAAATATGTAAAAATAAAAAATAATAATCTTGATCTAGGAGGACAAGGTCTATATGGAGTAGGAGGTTGAGGAGACGGTGGATGTGGCGGTCAGGGCCGGTGCAAGGATTTTTGCCACCCTAGGCAAGATAAAAATTGCCGCTCCCCCCCCCCCTTATCAGATGATCTGCCCATATCATGACATCACATATGTTCCACCCCTTTCTCAGCTTTTAAATTAAAAGAACTGCTATTTTTCCCTTAGGGGTAATCAAGCTTCTTGTAGCTGTCTCTTTTTGCAGAACGGAATTGCGGACCCATAGATTTCTATGGGCCCGCACGACGTGCGTCCCCGATCCGGAATTGCGGACCCGGATCCGCAATTCCGATCCTGAAAAAAATAGAACATGTCCTATTTTTGTCCGCAATAGCGGACAAGAATAGGCATATTCTCTTAGTGCCGGCAATGTGCGGTCCGCAAAATGCGGAACGCACATTGCCGCTGTCCGTGTTTTGTGGATCCGCAAAACACACACGGATGTGTGAATGGACCCTAAATGTGAGGTAAATTAGTTTCCAATGTAGTATTAATAACTAAACAATTAAATAATAAACATATTGCATTGTCTACTTACCACCAGGACAATAAGATGATCTGGTCTCTGGCTGTAGTCTGGCTCTGGGGACTCCCTTGTCACTCTCTTCTCCCCCCTCCCTGCCTTGTCACTTTCTTCTCCCCCCTCCCTCCCATGTCACTCTCTTCTCCACCCCCTTGTCACTCTCTTCTCCCCCCTCCCTTGTCACTCTCTTCCCCCCTCCCTCCCTTGTCACTCTCTTCCCCCCCTCCCTCCCTTGTCACTCTCTCCCCCCCTCCCTCCCTCCCTTGTCACTCTCTCCCCCCCTCCCTCCCTTGTCACTCTCTTTCCCCCCTCCCTTGTCACTCTCATCCCCCCTCCCTTGTCACCCTTATTACCTCCCTCCCTTGTCACTCTCATCCCCCCATCCCTTGTCACTCTCATTGCCCCCCCCCTTGTCACTCTGATTTCCTCTCCCCCCCTTGTCACTCTCATATCCCCCCCTTGTCACTCTCATTTACTCCCCCCCTTGTCACTCTCATTTACTCCCCCCCTTGTCACTCTCATTTACTTCCCCCCCTTGTCACTCTCATTTACTCCCCCCCCTTGTCACTCTTATTTACTTTCACCCCCCTTGTCACTCTCATTTACTTCCCCCCCCCTTGTCAGTCTCATTTACTCCCCCCCCCCACCTCTAGTGTAGCGTGGCCGAGCTCTGTTTGGTCCGCGGTATCGGAGATTGTGTTTCAGTACCCAGCCGGACTGACAGGAAGTGCACACTAAGTGAGCACTTCCTGTCAGTCCGGCCGGGTACAGGAAACAAAAGCTCCTGTACCGCGGACCGAACAGAGCTCGGCCACGCTACATTAACAACAGCACAGAGGAGAGACAGAGACAGCAGGCGCAGGCAGGCTGCGCAGCACTGAGCCGGCGGCCGAAGATTCTTTAGAGCGGCAAGCGCTTGACGGGCGCCACCGGCTGGCCGCCCGATCTTAAATAAACAACGTTTTTTGTTTTTTTTTTAAACCGCAACGGCCGCCCCCTGCTAAATGGCGCCCTAGGCGACTGCCTAGATTGCCTTACTGGTGGCGCCGGCCCTGGTGGCGGTGTAGGTGGAAGCGGTGGTGGAGGAGGAGGAGGTAGCCTACACTGCTTTTTGGTTTTTAATTTATTTATATTTTTTAAATTAGGGTACACCCCAAAACATTGGGAAATATAACCTGTGATAACCCCCTCCAGTCATGCTAGACACACGTTCAGACAATACACTGGCTGCAGGGCAGGCCAGCACCTCCAAGGGGTAAAGGGGAAGCTCAGGCCATGTGCCCAATTTAGAGACCCAGAAGTTGCAGGGGCTGACCCCTGTCAGTCAGTTTGTGTATGCGTGTGCACACTTACTGCCCCACCATGTCGCACATCCCCGTGATGTTCACGATCCAATTTGATATCTGCTCTATAAACTTTCGATGTTCTTTTATGCCCCTAACATGGTGATCATGGGTGGCGGGGAATCTGGGTTCCAGGCCGGAGAGGGAGCCTGAGAAAAGGAAACCACATGCAAGGGAGGTGAATGGATGAAATTACATGTAATCGAGCGGAATTGTGGGACAAAGTATTGAAGCATAAGCTTCCAAGTTAAGGAGGGGGCACGCGGCAATTACCCACTCCCGACTCGGGGAGGTAGTGACGATAAATACCAATACAGGACTCTTAAGATTCCCTGTTATTGGAATGATTAATAAAAAATTATAGGGAATGTCACTGGGGTATTTTGGATTTGTAAACGTTAGACAGGAGAGGCCCTGCTGCCACTTTGTTGACTCTAGCTAACTTCTGTCGGATCGCACGTCCCTGTGATGTCCACCATCCATTTGGATATCTTCTCTATCAACTTTCGATGTTCTTTTCTGAGCCTATCATGCTGATCACAGTTATTGGCGAATCAGGAAAAGAGAGACCACATCGAAGGGAGGATTAATTTTTTTAATTTAAAATTATAGAGCAGAAATATGGGACAAAGTATTAAAGCGTAAAAGTGTGACAACTTTTTAAAGTTTAAGCATTGAATGAAAGGATGTGGCGCGCATCAATTAATGAAGAATTTATTAAATTGTATTCCCTGTCAACTATGCAGAGCAGGTGTTTCTATCTGGCAAAATTTGAAAAATGTCACCTGACAATGTAATTGACGATTTTTTTAAATGTATGTTCCTGTCACCTATGCAGAGATGCCCCAGTGACATCCACCATCCATTTGGATATCTTCTCTATCAACTTTTGATGTTCTTTTCTGAGCCTACCATGTTAATCACGGTTATCAGCGAATCAGGGTTCCACGCCGAAGAGGGAGCGTGAGAAAGAGAGACCACATTTAAGGGAGATGAATTTATTTTAAAAAATTGGGATCGAGCGGAAATATGGGAAAAGTTATTGAGGCGCTAAACAAAGGGCGTACACAGAAATCATTGGGCCCCATAGCAAGAATTTTAATTGGGCCCCCATGCCCATTCCTAGTCCCTCCCACTATGCGCCCTGGCTCCTCTCAGAACCCTCTCTAACTTCTTCCCTGCCCCACCTCATGCAGCAGTATTTTGTTCTACAAAATGGCAGTACTCACACTGGAATACAACAGACCCATTATAGTGAATAGGATCTGGTAGGTTCTGGCAGTGTTCAGCATATATTGACAAGAATCTGGGGCATTACATGATGTAATACCACCCAACTTTCCTGCTGTCCAGCATGGCACATGCGCAGAGACATGAGAAAAGTTTGAGGTAGTGAGTGCCCCCCTTCCCCCATCCTCTGTGTCATGCAGGACAGCTGGGAGACACTGACATTACTTGCTATCCTGCATGACACATGTGCAGAGACAGGAGTCTCTGGGAAAGCTGTGTGAACCCCTCCCCCCTGCCTTTCCATGTTCTTATTATCTGCATTCATGCCTTGCAGGATAGCAGAGAATCAGAGTGACATTACATGATGTAATAGCACCCAGCTTTTCTGCTGTCCTGCATGGCACATGTGGAGAGACATGAGAATAGTCTGAGAAAGCTGAGTAACACATCTCCCATCTACCCTCATATCTTCTCATGCCTCTGCACTTGTGCCATGCAGGACATCAGGAAAGCTGAGTCACGATACATAATGTAGTGACAATCAGCTTTCCTCCAGTTTTGAATGGCATATGTGCAGAGGAATAGCCTGGGAAAGCTGAGTGCCCCCCTCCCCTCCATACATACACCTTTGCACTGTCCTCGCCTACAAGTCGTCATTTACTTCATTACTGGTGGGGTTGTGGCAAGCCAGAGGAATCAGCCGTGGTGGAGCTAGCAGGTGGAAGGCGGAGCTAGGGGACAGGGCGGAGCTAGGAGGCGGGGCTAGCAGACGGGAGACAGTTAGAAAGATAGACGGTGCAGGGACTCTCCTCCACTGCGGGTCCCCCTTCCTCAAGGCCCCATAGCAGCTGTGTGGTCTGCCTATATGGTAGGGTAGGGTATGTAGGGCGCAAATATGGGACAAATTACAGGAGCGCAAATGTGGGAAAATGTAACTGACAATTTATTTAATTTTTTTACCTGTCTACTAGGTATAGGAGTGGTACATCACACCCAAATTTTTTTTAACCTCTTCCGGACATAGGGCGTACAGGTACGCCCTGATGTCCCGGTACTTAAGGACACAGGGCGTACCTGTATGTCCTATGTATTTCCGATCACCGCCGCGCGGTGATCAAAATCATTGAGCAGGCACCCGGGGACAATGCGCCAGGGGGTCCTGTGACCCTCCCTGTGTAAGCGATCGCAGCAAACCGCAGGTCAATTCAGATCTGCGGTTTGCTGCGTTTCCGGGTTATTCGGGTCTCTGGGGACCCGATAACTCGGAACAGGATGATGATCGGTGGTGTGATAATACACCACCAATCACCATCCTGTGATCCTGAGAGGTGATGTGACATCACCTCTCAGGATCGCCTCTCATTGGTCGCCTGGGCGGGCGGGAGGTTCAAATTAGTGCAGCGCTCCTCTCCTCCTCCTTTTTAGTCCGGGAGCCGAAGAGAGAGGAGCGCTGCGTCGGATCTCAGAGCCAGCACCCCCCATCTATCACGACCGGCGTGCCGATCACATACGTGACACAAAGGGAGGGAAAAGGAAGGCCCTGTCCAAGGGAGAGGGAAAGATGGTGACCCCTAACTCACCTTGAGGCTGGCACCTGACTGCCCTAACGTCCCTAGACGGGTTTCTCACCCGTACGCCAATCACGTGCCTAAACCCTGGCTTTCCCTAAGATGAGCCCTAAGTAGTGAATAGGGCGGTGGGAACACTAGTCCGCACCACTAACACTAAAGGGAAACACCAGGGAGATGACAGACAATACAGACAAAACATATAATCCCAGGTGGGCGACAACAAACAACCAACAGGGATCCGGAGGGTAATGCTCTGGTACGACAACTAGGAATAACAGCGACTAAGCTCCAGTGGGTCAGTATAGAAGTCCAGGCAGGAAGCTCTATATCTGGCAACCAGAGAAGTGGGAGAGGGGAATATAAAGAGGTTGGGAGTGACAAACAAGAAACAGCTGAGGAGAAGAAGCTACGGATCCCTGAGTGACACAAAAAGGATTGCAAGGCAAACACAGAAAGCTACCATTGAGTAACAGCGCGATCTTTAGACATAGAGCGTGCAGCCACCCGCTGCGACTTCCTAACCCCTGGTATAACAGAGTCAGACGTGGCTCTTGATACCCTCGTGACACCATCTGTGCAGAGATCAGGATCCAGAGCATCATCGAGCACTCCATCTGTGCCCCAGCACCCCCATCTGTGCACCCAGGTATTTAGGGAAAGATTAAGGACAGGTTAGGTTAGGCAGGGATATTCAGGGAAAGTTAGTAGAAAAAAATAAAAAAGTAGTTTTTGATTGCATCACCCTAAATCAGGTGTCTGGGGTCCACAGACCCCAGACCCCCCAGGGGTGCTGCAGCTTGCCCCCCTGCCCCCCCCTCACAACTTTTTTTGGGGTGCAAGCGTTTTTTTTTGTGTGCGTACGCTGACTGTGGCCGGCACTCTTAGCGTCCGGCCACTGTTAGCGCATCGCACACCCCACCGCTGATCAACTTAGGACGGTTGATCAGCGATTTTGATTTATTAATTTTTTTCACATTTTTTGCCCTTTTTTTAGTTAGTTTTTTTTTGTCTGTTAGGTTTAGAGTAAATTCGCGAACACCCCCACACGAACGCGCACATACACTCCCTTATGGCCCGCCGATTGTTCTCGGACGAGGAGGAATACGCCCAGCTTGCCTCCGACTCCGAGAGTCCCAGTGAGGACGAGGATGACCCTACTTTCCTTTTGTCATCCGCATCCTCCTCATCATCTAGCGATGATGATGAGCCCCCAAGGCAGCGGAGACACCGCTAGGCGGAGCAAGGGGACCGCCATGCTAGGGACCCTGTGGCCCACCCTAGTACGAGCAGCTCTGGGGCTCGTAATAGTTTTCTGGCCCACCAGTTAAGTCCACCGGAGCCCCCTGCCGGTGAACTTGCATGGTATACCCCAGAGCGTTTTGAGCCCGTGATTCCTGATTTTGTAGGCCAACCGGGAATCCAGATTTCCACAGTGGGCTTCACTGAATACGACTACTTTAGTCTTTTTTTCAGTGACCACTTTCTAAATCTAATGGTGGAGCAAACAAACCTGTACGCCCAACAGTTTGTTGCTCAACACCCGGGCTCTTTTTTGGCTAGACCCGGTGGCTGGACTCCGGTCAGTGCAGCCGAGATGAGGACATTTTGAGGCCTCGTGCTGCACATGGGCCTAGTCAAGAAACATAGTGTCAGGCATTACTGGAGTGGGGACGTCCTCTACCAGGCCCCACTTTACAGTACGGCCATGACACGCTCCCGGTTTCAGGCCATAAGGAAATGCCTGCATTATGCAGATAATGGAGCATGTCCCCCCCAAGGTGATCCTGCCTATGACTGTCTGTACAAAATCAGGCCGGTCATCGATCACTTTGGGACCAAATTTGTACAGGCCTATGTACCTGGAAGGGAGGTCGCGGTTGATGAGTCTCTCATTGCTTTCAAGGGGAGACTCATTTTCCGCCAGTATGTTCCCTCAAAGCGAGCGAAGTATGGCGTGAAGCTGTACAAACTTTGTGAGAGTACCTCAGGGTACACTTACAACTTTTGTGTGTACGAGGGGCGAGATTCCCGTATTCAACCCCCAGAATGTCCCCCCACTCTGGGTGTTAGCGTGAAACTTGTGTGGGACCTTATGCACCCACTGCTAGATAAGGGTTACCACCTGTACGTGGATAACTTTTATACTAGTATCCTCTTGTTCCAGTCCCTCGCCGCCAGAATCACGTCCGCTTGTGGGACCGTGCGGAAAAATCAACGCTGCCTCCCTACCCACCCCCTCCAGGTACCTATCCCCAGGGGTGCGACCCGTGCCCTTACCAGTGGAAACCTGTTGCTGGTCAGATATAAGGACAAGAGGGATGTCCTTATACTGTCCACAATTCACGGTAACGGCATCACCCCTGTCCCTGTGCAAGGTACTGCGGCAACGGTCCTCAAGCCCGATTGTATCGTCGACTACAATCGGTATATGGGAGGAGTTGATCTCTCTGATGAAGTCCTCAAGCCATATGAAGACATGCGCAAAACCCGGGCATGGTACAAAAAAGTTGCGATCTACTTGGTACAGGTTGCCTTGTACAACTCTTTTGTGCTGTCCCGGAGCTGTGGCAACACAGGGACATTCCTTCAGTTCTATGAGGCAGTCTTCAAGGCCCTGATCTTTTATGACCGGGAAAGAGCAGGCCGGAGTACCTCGGGAATTAATAGGGAAAGCGTTAGCTAGGTCAGTGTTCTGTGTCCACTACAGGCCTAAAAGACTCATCTGCTGTAAGGACAGCATCCTGACAGCACCCCAAAAAGCTGGTACATCAGTCTGCTTTTATTTATTTTTCCTATATTTATATTGCAGTTGCCTGCCCGTATGTGAGAGGCCACAGGCCCACAGACTGTACTGTGTGCACACCACTCATATAGGGTGGCACAGTACCTTGCAGATAAATAAAAGTCATTTAATTTCTCCTCTGTAATATGATTGCAGTTGCCTGCCAGTGAGTGTCAGGCCCACTGACTATACTGTGCCCATTGCCAGTGCCCACCACTCATATCGGGTGGCACAGTACCTTGCAGATAAAAAAGTAATTTAATTTTTCCTCTGTAATATAATTGCAGTTGCCTGCCAGTAAGTGTCAGGCCCACAGACTGTACTGTGCCCACTGCCCACCACTCATATAGGGTGGCACAGTACCTTGCAGATAAAAAAGTCATTTAATTTTTCCTCTGTAATATAATTGCAGTTGCCTGCCAGTGAGTGTCAGGCCCACAGACTGTACTGTGCCCACTGCCCACCACTCATATAGGGTGGCACAATACCTTGCAAATAAAAAAGTCATTTAATTTTTCCTCTGTAATATAATTGCAGTTGCCTGCCAGTGTGTGTCAGGCCCACAGACTGTACTGTGCCCACTGCCCACCACTCATATAGGGTGGCACAGTACCTTGCAGATAAAAAAGTCATTTCATTTTTCCTCTGTAATATAATTGCAGTTGCCTGCCATTGAGTGTCAGGCCCACTGACTGTAATGTGCCCACTGCTCACCACTCATATAGGGTGGCACAATACCTTGCAGATACAAAAGTCATTTAATTTTTTCTCTGTAATATAATTGCAGTTTCCTGCCAGTGAGTGTCAGGCCCACAGACTGTACTGTGAACACTGCCCACCACTCATATAGGGTGGCACAGTACCTTGCAGATAAAAAAGTCATTTAATTTTTCCTCTGTAATATAATTGCAGTTGCCTGCCAGTGAGTGTCAGGCCCACTGACTGTACTGTGCCCACTGCCCACGACTCATATAGGGTGGCACAGTACCTTGCAGATAAAAAAGTCATTTCATTTTTCCTCTGTAATATAATTGCAGTTGCCTGCCAGTGTGTGTCAGGTTCACAGACTGTACTGTGCCCACTGCCCACCACTCATATAGGGTGGCACAGTACCTTGCAGATAAAAAAGTCATTTCATTTTTCCTCTGTAATATAATTGCAGTTGCCTGCCAGTGAGTGTCAGGCCTACTGACTGTACTGTGCCCACTGCCCACCACTCATATAGGGTAGCACAGTACCTTGCAGATAAAAAAGTCATTTAATTTTTTCTCTGTAATATAATTGCAGTTGCCTGCCAGTGAGTGTCAGGCCCACTGACTGTACTGTGCCCACTGCCCACCACTCATATAGGGTGGCACAGTACCTTGCAGATAAAAAAGTCATTACATTTTTCCTCTGTAATATAATTGCAGTTGCCTGCCAGTGAGTGTCAGGCCCACAGACTGTACTGTGCCCACTGCCCACCACTCATATAGGGTGGCACAATACCTTGCAAATAAAAAAGTCATTTAATTTTTCCTCTGTAATATAATTGCAGTTGCCTGCCAGTGTGTGTCAGGCCCACAGACTGTACTGTGCCCACTGCCCACCACTCATATAGGGTGGCACAGTACCTTGCAGATAAAAAAGTCATTTCATTTTTCCTCTGTAATATAATTGCAGTTGCCTGCCATTGAGTGTCAGGCCCACTGACTGTAATGTGCCCACTGCTCACCACTCATATAGGGTGGCACAATACCTTGCAGATACAAAAGTCATTTAATTTTTTCTCTGTAATATAATTGCAGTTTCCTGCCAGTGAGTGTCAGGTTCACAGACTGTACTGTGCCGACTGCCCACCACTCATATAGGGTGGCACAGTACCTTGCAGATAAAAAAGTCATTTAATTTTTCCTCTGTAATATAATTGCAGTTGCCTGCCAGTGAGTGTCAGGCCTACTGACTGTACTGTGCCCACTGCCCACCACTCATATAGGGTGGCACAGTACCTTGCAGATAAAAAAGTCATTACATTTTTCCTCTGTAATATAATTGCAGTTGCCTGCCAGTGAGTGTAAGGCCGACAGACTGTACTGTGCCCACTGCCCACCACTCATATAGGGTGGCACAGTACCTTGCACGCATAGTACCACTAATCTAAAAAAAAATGACAGGCAGAGGCAGGCCACCCCGCAAGGGCAGTCGTGGTCATGGTGCTTTGATTTCCATTGGCCCTAGAATAATGCCCAGTGTTCAGAGGCCACGTACCCTGAACTCGAAAAATTCTGAGGACATAGTTGACTGGCTTACAAAGGACACCCAATCTTCTACAGCTTCCGCTCGGAACCTTGACGCACCATCCTCCTCCAGCTCAGCTTCGGGCACCTCTCAAGTTACTACTCGTCCGCCCGCCGCCACCACCAACACTAGCACCACAGCCGCTTCACTTAATCTGTCAGAGGAGTTATTTACACATCAGTTGGAAGAAATGAGTGATGCGCAACCATTATTGCCAGAGGATGAAGATAATAGGGATATGTCTCAGTCAGGCAATATTACACACATGGACGTACGGTGTGATGATGATGATGATGATGTACCCGCTGCTGCTTCCTTTGCTGAGTTGTCAGATACAAGTGAAGACGATGATGATGACGATGTGTCTGTGGATGTCACGTGGGTGCCCGCTCGAAGAGAAGAAGAACAGGGGGAAAGTTCAGATGGGGAGACAGAGAGGAGGAGGAGACGAGTTGGAAGCAGGGGGAGGCCGTCGCAAGGAGCTAGTGGCACAGTCAGACAGCATGTATCGGCACCAGGGGTCAGCCAGACAGCACGCCAATCAACGCATGCTGTTGGCATTTTTTTTGTGTGTCTGCCTCTGATAACAGCGATGCCATTTGCAACCTGTGCCAAAAGAAACTCAGTTGTCGGAAGTCCAACACCCACCTAGGTACAATTGCTTTGCCAAGGCACATGAACTCACATCACAAACGCCTATGGGATCAACATATGAGTACAAGCAGCACACAAACTCAAAGCCACCATCCTCCTCCTGGTTTAGCATCTTCAGCCACGTCAAGCACTGCTGTCCTCCTTGCCCCCTCACAACCACCCGCCACTCCGCCTCTTACCTTCAGCAGTTCCTGCTCATCTGCCCACAGTCAGGTGTCTGTCAAGGAAATGTTTGAGCGTAAGAAGCCAATGTCACAGAGTCACCCTCTTGCCCGGCGTTTGACAGCTGGCTTGTCGGAACTCTTAGCCCGCCAGCTTTTACCATACAAGCTGGTAGAGTCAGAGGCCTTCCAAAAAATTTTAGCTATTGGGACAAAAAATTGTTCCACAAAAGGCAATTCCCAACCTGTACTCTATTGTGGAAAAGTAAGTCATGGCATGTCTGGCACACAGTGTTGGGGCAAGGGTCTATCTGACCACTGATACCTGGTCTGCAAAGCACGGTCAGGGCAGGTATATCATGTACACTGCGCATTGGGTAAACCTGCTGACGGCTGCCAAGCATGGAATGCGTGGCTCTGCAGCAGAGTTGGTGACACCGCCACGACTTGCAGGCAGGCCTGCTGCCACCTCCTCTACTCCTCCTACTCCATCCTCTTTGCTAACCTCCTCGGCTGAGTCCTCTTCTGCTGCTGCGTCTCGTGATAGTTACCTTGTTGTGGTGAAGGGGCTTGCGTATCACAATGAAGCGATCACCTCTATGAGTGTGTTGGCAATGTTGGCACACCTCTGATGATAAGGTCATTGCTTCATTGTGAACAGACCAAAAGCGATCGGCTGGATAATTTTGCATAGAAAAAACATGAATTTTCTTTGTGATCATCTAAGGTGATCATTAAAACCTACTAGGCCAACAATGGGCCCACACTGCAGAATCATTGTTTTCTGGGTTACTTAACTGTCATTGAACTACCTCAGAACGACCATAGGCTATGAAAAACCGCCATCGCCTGCAATCTCCCGAACGTGCGCACGAGCACAGTCATCACTACACCAAGATTGACGCATAGAGGAATAAAATTTATGTCATGAGTGTGTCAACTATTGACAACTCTTTGCGGTTGTTTGCGGTGCGTTAAACGGGGAGTTTAGTCTGTCACTGTGAAGCGGGCGTAACCCTTACACTACCTGATCGATACAACATCATACCTGATCGTATACACACACTGGATGTTTTAAAGCACGTTATTCCAAACAATTTCGGAATGTTAGGTGATTTATGCCCTTTATGGATTAAAACCCGACTCTGCGTCAACTACGTAATTTTTCATGGGAGTTTTGCCATGGATCCCCCTCCGGTATGCCACAGTCCAGGTGTTAGTCCCCTTGAAACAACTTTTCCATCACTATTGTGGCCAGAAAGAGTCCCTGTGGGTTTTAAAATTCATCTGCCTATTGATGTCTTTGGCGGTTCGCCCGGTTCGCGAACATATGCGTAAATCCGCGTTCGCCGTTCGCGAACGGAAAATTTTATGTTCGCGACATCTCTAGTCACAGGAGGGGGATACGGAAGGACATTACTACTCAGTGTGACACGTGCTCCGATCATCCGGGCCTCTGCATTGACGGTTGCTTCAGGGAGTATCACACTTTCATGGAGTACTAAATTTATATCCCAAGTCTTCAAGGCCCTGATCTTTTTTGACTGGGAAAGAGCAGGCCGGAGTACCTCGGGAACTGGAGGCGCCCGGATCATCCCTGGCCAACACTTTCCAGGTGTGGTCCCCATACTGGAAAGAAGGGACGGACCCAAAAAAGGTGCAGAGTGTGTCACAGGAGGGGGATACGGAAGGACACCACTACTCAGTGTGACACGTGCCCCGATCATCCGGGCCTCTGCATTGACGGTTGCTTCAGGGAACAAAAATTTATATCCCAATTTAGCCACTGACAATCGGATAAAAAAACTATGGTTCTCAGACTTGAGATACTAAAACAAAACAAAAAATTTTTTTTCTAAAATATTATTTAGTAAAATTTAAATAAATAAAAAAAGTAGACATATTAGGTATCGCCACATCCGTAAAAATCTGCTCTATAAAAATACCCCATGACCTAACCCCTCAGATGAACACCGTAAAAAATAAAATGGTGCAAAAAAAGGTATTTCTTTTGTCACCTTACATCACAAAAATTGTAATAGCAAGCAATCATAAAGGCATATGCCCCCCAAAATAGTGCTAATAAAACAGTCTTCTCATCCCGCAAAAAATGAGCCCCTAGCTAAGATAATCAGCTAAAAACGAAAAAAAAAATAAAGACTCTTAGACTATGGAGATACTAAAATGTATTTTTTTTTTGTTTATAAAAAGATAATATAGTGTAAAACATAAAAAAAAAAACTAGACATATTAGGTATCGCCGCATCCGTAAGAATCTGCTCTATAAAAATACCCCATGACCTAACCCCTCAGATGAACACGGTCAAAAAATAAAATTAAAACGGTGCCAAAACAGCAATTGTTCCGCACATTTTCCATTTTAATCCATTTTTTTCCAGTAACAAAGAAAGGGTTAACAGCCAAACAAAACTTAATATTCATTACCCTGATTCTGCAGTTTACAGAAACCCTCATATGTGGTTGTAAACTGCTGCATGACCAAACGACAGGGCGCAGAAGGAAAGGAAAGCCGTATGGTTTCTGGAAGGCAGATTTTGATGGCCTTTTTTTTTGGCACCATGTCCCATTTGAAGCCCGCCTGATGCACCATAAAAGCGACCCCATGTAAGAAACTACACCCCTCAAGGTATTTAAAACTGATTTTACAAACTTTATTAACCCTTTAGGTGTTCTTAACAGTTTATGGCAAATGGAGATGAAATTTCATAATTTCTATTTTTGGTAACCTTGCCTCACAAAAATTTTATATAAATAAACCAAAAATCATATGTACCCTAAAAATAGTCCCAACAAAACTGCCACCTTATCCCGTAGTTTCCAAAATTGGGTCACTTTTATGGAGTTTCTACTCTAGGGGTGCATCAGGAGGGCTTTAAATGGGACATGGTGTAAATAAACCAGTCCAGCAAAATCTGCCTTCCAAAAACCATACGGCGCACCTTTCCCTCTACGCCCTACTGTGTTCCTGTACAGTAGTTTACGGCCACATATGGGGTATTTCTGAAAACTACAGAATCGGGGCAATAAATATAGCATTTTGTTTGGCTGTTAACCCTTGCTTTGTTAAGGGAAAAAATTGATTAAATTGGAAAATTTGCCAAAAAATTGAAATTCTCTAATTTCATCTCCATTTGCCAATAATTCTTGTGCAACCGGAAAATGCAAATGTGATCGCACACTGCATCCAGCACTCTGCCCTCCATGCTGGATGAGACATTGGTTTATATTTTGGCCAAAGCATAGTAAGCCACTCACCGCGTCAAGGTCGTCTCAATTGAGTGGTCCCTAACTTTTGTTCCTACCTGGTCATGGGCCATGACAGCCACATAAAATCCAGGGAATGCAGGTCAGCATGCAAGCCAAGTACACTTTGCTTGTAACCCCGTCCGGTGCCATTACAGCTTTCATCGGATCCAGGGATGCAAGTACCAACATGCATGCTGAACCCACCATATACTTCTCCTGGAGCCAGATGGCTAATGGTAGGTTCTATATAAGCAGACTCTGTTTTATACTGACTTTAAAACCAGCCTCCAGGACAGATTGACTGGTCAGGTGTGCTTGACTCAAAGGAGATCGCCACGCCTCTAATATATGCTACAAAGAAAAAAAGTGGGGGGTCGAGTCAGCACAACCTGCCTGCAGGTGCAGATCACTATGGCGAAATACATATACAAACGGAAAATGCAAATGTGATCGCACACTGCATCCAGCACTCTGCCCTCCATGCTGGATGAGACATTGGTTTATATTTTGGCCAAAGCATAGTAAGCCACTCACCGCGTCAAGGTCGTCTCAATTGAGTGGTCCCTAACTCTTGTTCCTACCTGGTCATGGGCCATGACAGCCACATAAAATCCAGGGAATGCAGGTCAGCATGCAAGCCAAGTACACTTTGCTTGTAACCCCGTCCGGTGCCATTACAGCTTTCATCGGATCCAGGGATGCAAGTACCAACATGCATGCTGAACCCACCATATACTTCTCCTGGAGCCAGATGGCTAATGGTAGGTTCTATATAAGCAGACTCTGTTTTATACTGACTTTAAAACCAGCCTCCAGGACAGATTGACTGGTCAGGTGTGCTTGACTCAAAGGAGATCGCCACGCCTTCAATATATGCTACAAAGAAAAAAAGTGGGGGGTCGAGTCAGCACAACCTGCCTGCAGGTGCAGATCACTATGGCGAAATACATATACAAACGGAAAATGCAAATGTGATCGCACACTGCATCCAGCACTCTGCCCTCCATGCTGGATGAGACATTGGTTTATATTTTGGCCAAAGCATAGTAAGCCACTCACCGCGTCAAGGTCGTCTCAATTGAGTGGTCCCTAACTCTAGTTCCTACCTGGTCATGGGCCATGACAGCCACATAAAATCCAGGGAATGCAGGTCAGCATGCAAGCCAAGTACACTTTGCTTGTAACCCCGTCCGGTGCCATTACAGCTTTCATCGGATCCAGGGATGCAAGTACCAACATGCATGCTGAACCCACCATATACTTCTCCTGGAGCCAGATGGCTAATGGTAGGTTCTATATAAGCAGACACTTTTTTTCTTTGTAGCATATATTGGAGGCGTGGCGATCTCCTTTGAGTCAAGCACACCTGACCAGTCAATCTGTCCTGGAGGCTGGTTTTAAAGTCAGTATAAAACAGAGTCTGCTTATATAGAACCTACCATTAGCCATCTGGCTCCAGGAGAAGTATATGGTGGGTTCAGCATGCATGTTGGTACTTGCATCCCTGGATCCGATGAAAGCTGTAATGGCACCGGACGGGGTTACAAGCAAAGTGTACTTGGCTTGCATGCTGACCTGCATTCCCTGGATTTTATGTGGCTGTCATGGCCCATGACCAGGTAGGAACAAGAGTTAGGGACCACTCAATTGAGACGACCTTGACGCGGTGAGTGGCTTACTATGCTTTGGCCAAAATATAAACCAATGTCTCATCCAGCATGGAGGGCAGAGTGCTGGATGCAGTGTGCGATCACATTTGCATTTTCCGTTTGTATATGTATTTCGCCATAGTGATCTGCACCTGCAGGCAGGTTGTGCTGACTCGACCCCCCACTTTAATTCTTGTGCAACACCTAAAGGGTTAACAAAGTTTGTAAAATCAGTTTTAAATACATTGAGGGGTGTAGTTTCTTAGATGGGGTCACTTTTATGGAGTTTCTACTCTAGGAGTGCATCAGGGGGGCTTCAAATGGGACATGGTGTCAAATAAACCAGTCCAGCAAAATCTGCCTTCCAAAAATCACACGGCGCACCTTTCCCTCTACGCCCTACCATGTGACCGTACAGTAGTTTACGGCCACATATGGGGTGTTTTTGAAAACTACAGAATCGGGGCAATAAATATAGCATTTTATTTGGCTGTTAACCCTTGCTTTATTACTGGAAAAAATGGATAAAAATGGAAAATTTGGCAAAAAAAAATTAAATCTGAAATTTTATCTCCATTTGCCATTAACTCTTGTGGAACACCTAAAGGGTTAAAGACATTTGTAAAATCAGTTTTGAATACCTTGAGGGGTGTAGTTTCTAGAATGTGAAGTTTTTGGGTGATTTCTATTATGTAAGCCTCACAAAGTGACTTCAGACCTGAACTGGTCCCTAAAAATTTGGTTTTTGAAAATTTCTGAAAAATTTCAAGATTTGCTTCTAAAATTCTAAGCCTTGTAATGTCCCCAAAAACTAAAATGTCATTCCCAAAATAATCCAAACATGAAGTAGACATATGGGGAATGTGAAGTAATAACTATTTTTGGAGGTATTACTATGTATTATAGAAGTAGAGAAATTGAAACTTGGAAATTTGCAATTTTTTCCAAAATTTTGTATTTTTTTATAAATAAAAATGATTTTTTTTAACTTCATTTTACCAGTGTCATGAAGTACAATATGTGACGAAAAAACTATCTCAGAATGGCCTGGACAAGTCAAAGCGTTTTAAAGTTATCACCACTTAAAGTGACACTGGTCAGATTTGCAAAAAATAGCCTGGTCCTTAAGGTGAAATATGGCTGTGTCCTTAAGGAGTTAATTTCAACCGAAAATGTAACTGACAATTTTTTTTTATTTTTTTTTACCGGTCTAATAGGTATAGCAGTGGTACATCACACCCAAAAATTGGTGAATTTCTCTCGAAAATGTAACTGACAATTTTTTTACTGGTCTAATAGGTATAGCAGTGGTACATTTTTTTAACCCACAAATAATTTTTTTTCCTGCTTTCTGATAAAAGACATGGTAAATTAAGTGGCGGCATTTAGAAAATGCATCTTGTCCCACACAAAATAAGCCCTCATATCAGGGGCGTAACTAGAAGTGACTGGGCCCCACAGGAAATATTTGTAAGGGCCCCCCCCAGCGCGCTTCGCACCTCCCTCCTCCTGTGTAAACCCCACTCATTTGGCACAGTGTAGCGGTATACTGTATATTGTGGGGCACAGTGTAGCGGTATACTGTATATTGTGTGGCACAGTGGATGCTATATGTGTATAACATAAACATATTTCACATGAAAACTTACAGTTACTTGGCTTGGCCCTTGGGGATCTCGGACACCACTTCAACAATATGGCCGGGGGCTCGGCGGAGCTGATGTTGTGCTTTATCCTAATGAGAAAGATTTCAAAATAAGGATTTGGAGAAGGGGCAGAGGGATAGAAGAGCAGGGAGAGGCTGATGCTGCTACTAGGGGGTCATACCATGGGGGAGTAATAAAGCCCACCATAATGCCCCCCCAGTAGTAATAATTCTCCTTATAATGTGACAGTGCAAAAATACCCCCTTGTAATGCCCCCAGTTGAGCTAATGTCTCCATAGTGCCCCCATAATGTCCCAGTATAAAATACCCCTATATAGTGCCCCCAGTAAATGCCTCCATAGTGCTCCTCTCCCCCCTTCCTGCTAGTGCCCCCCATAATGTACCAGTATAAAATGCCCCATATATAGTGCCCCAGTAGATGCCCCTCAGTGTCCGGCCTCTGATAGGCTGCCGGCCTAGTGTCCCCCATAATGCCCCCCAATAATGTGCCAGTACGTGTCCCCATAGATGCCCCCCCATCATGTGCCAGTATCAATTGCCTCTCTCCTCCCCCCCACATGTCCCAGTATCATAGTGCCATCTCCCCCCCCACAAAAAAGTGCCAGTATCAAGTGCCTCTCTCCCTCCCCCCCATGTGCCAGTATCAGGTGCCAACCCCCCCTCCCCCCCAGGTGCCAGTATCAGGTGCCAACCCCTCTCCCCCCCATGTGCCAGTATCAGGTGCCTCTCCCCCCCCATGTGCCAGTATCAGGTGCCAACCCCCCCTCCCCCCCAGGTGCCAGTATCAGGTGCCTCCCCCCATGTGCCAGTATCAGGTGCCCCTCTCCCCCCCCATGTGCCAGTATCAGGTGCCCCCCGCTCCCCCCATGGCAGTAACAGTCAGGTATTAAAAAAAAATAATAAACACTTCTACTTACCTCCATGTCAGCGATGCGATGCAGCCTCTTCCTGTGTCCCGCCCTGTATGTCCATATATGGAGTCAGGGCTTGTATTTCAGAAAAGGTTTCTGCTGGGATTTGAACCCACGACCTTCTGTAGCAGAGGCAAAGCATTTAACCACAAGACCATAACAGCTGCCTTGCTGCTGTTTGAAAAATTATGAGACTTCTACTGTTATAGCTGGCTAAGTGTACATCTATACACATGACAGCTGCTCATATATAGAGATATAGCAGAGCTGAGGGTGCTGGGACAGCTGTCATATAGAGATATAGCAGTGCTGGGTGTGTTGGGGCAGCTGTCATGTGTATAGATGTACACTTAGCCAGCTATAACAGTAGAAGTCTCATATTTTTTCAATCAGTTGAAATGCAGCCTTTATGGTTGTGAGGGTAAATGCTTTGCCACTGATACTTTGGAGGTTGTGGGTTCGAATCCCAGACACATCAGAAGACTTTAGGAGACAGTAAGATTAGATCACATTAGCGAGGGTGAAGGGGCCCTGAACATTAAGACATCGATATTTAACTAACTTGAAGATAAACTGTCACACACGCTGCCTGGACGCCGGGCCCCGAAGCAGCTGCTTCCCCTGCTTACCCGATAGTTACGCCACTGAGTTGAGCTATATCCGCCTCCCTTCAGGTGCACTGGGTGTGGTCATTGGTTTGAGTTTAAATTACGCCCACTCCCAGTGTCCTGTGCGGGTTATAGCTTTTGTCTGGCTCAGAGGAAGGAAGGAAGGATTTGCTGTTCTTGCTCAGTAAAAGATAAGTTGGTGTTGCTTTCTTGTGGTTGTCTGTCTAGGCTGTTAGAGAGGTCCTGAGGGAGCAGGATGCCTCTTTCCCCCTTTCACTATCTTAGGGATTTTAGGGTATCTTCAGCCTAGGCATGGGGACATGGTCATTCCTATCTTCAGGGTCTGAACGTGGGCATAGAAGTCTAGGGAGAGCTGGTAGGGATTTGTCAGGCGGTGACCTTCATCCCCAGCTTCTTGCCTAGACACTTGTTTGTTTATATTCTGTGCATCTTGTATCCTGTCCGCCGTAACATTATAATCCGCCTACTGTCATGCCCTGCTCAGGCTATGTGCGGAGGTCTGCCAGATTAGCAGCACGTGTGTAGCCTTTTGTTTTTGTTTGGAGTTGAGCTATATACCGCCTCCCTTCAGGTGCACTGGGTGGGGTCATTGGTTTGAGTTTAAATTACGCCCACTCCCAGTGTCCTGTGCGGGTTATAGCTTTTGTCTGGCTCAGAGGAAGGAAGGAAGGATTTGCTGTTCCTGCTCAGTAAAAGATAAGTTGGTGTTGCTTTCTTGTGGTTGTCTGTCTAGGCTGTTAGAGAGACGCCTGCCCCCTCCAGGTCCTGAGGGAGCAGGCTGCCTCTTTCCCCCTTTCACCATCTTAGGGATTTTAGGGTATCTTCAGCCTAGGCACGGGGACACAGTCATTCCCACCTTCAGGGTCTGAACGTGGGCATAGAAGTCTAGGGAGAGCTGGTAAGGATGTGTCAGGAGGTGACCTTCATCCCCAGCTTCTTGCCTAGACACTTGTTTGTTTATATTCTGTGCATCTTGTATCCTGTCCGCCGTGACACATACAGCAAAGGCTGTAAATTTAGTTTTCTGCTGAAAATGGGTGTTTTTTGAAACACAGAATATTATTACAATATTTCTAGCTTGTATGTCACACTGACAGATGCAGAAAAGGCTTCAAATTTAGTTTTTGGCCCAAAATGTTTTTTTTTTTTAAACCCAGAATATTATTGCAGTATTTCTAGCTTGTATCTCACACTGACAGATGCAGCAAAGGCTGCAAATTTAGTTTTTGGCCCAAAATGGGTGTTTTTTTTAACCACCTCCGGACCGCTGTACGCACAGACGCGTCCTGGAGGTGGTTGATTCATTCCGCCTGGACGCATATACGCGTCATCTCGCGAGACGCGAGATTTCCTGTGAACGCGCGCACACAGGAACGGAAGGTAAGAGAGTTGATCTCCAGCCTGCCAGCGGCGATCGTTCGCTGGCAGGCTGGAGATGTGTTTTTTTTAACCCCTAACAGGTATATTAGATGCTGTTTTGATAACAGCGTCTAATATACCTGCTACCTGGTCCTCTGGTGGTCCCCTTTGTTTGGATCGACCACCAGAGGACACAGGTAGCTCAGTAAAGTAGCACCAAGCACCACTACACTACACTACACCCCCCCCCGTCACTTATTAACCCCTTATTAGCCCCTGATCACCCCATATAGACTCCCTGATCACCCCCCTGTCATTGATTTCCCCCCTGTCATTGATCACCCCCCTGTCATTGATCACCCCCCTGTAAAGCTCCATTCAGACGTCCGCATGATTTTTACGGATCCACTGATAGATGGATCGGATCCGCAAAACGCATCCGGACGTCTGAATGAAGCCTTACAGGGGCGTGATCAATGACTGTGGTGATCACCCCATATAGACTCCCTGATCACCCCCCTGTCATTGATTACCCCCCTGTCATTGATCAACCCCCTGTAAAGCTCCATTCAGATGTCCGCATGATTTTTACGGATGCACTGATAGATGGATCGGATCCGCAAAACGCATCCAGACGTCTGAATGAAGCCTTCCAGGGGCATGATCAATGACTGTGGTGATCACCCCATATAGACTCCCTGATCACCCCCCTGTAAAGCTCCATTCAGATGTCCGCATGATTTTTACGGATGCACTGATAGATGGATCGGATCCGCAAAACGCATCCGGACGTCTGAATGAAGCCTTACAGGGGCATGATCAATGACTGTGGTTATCACCCCATATAGACTCCCTGATCACCCCCCTGTCATTGATTACACCACTGTCATTGATTACCCCCCTGTAAAGCTCCATTCAGATGTCTGCATGATTTTTACGGATGCACTGATAGATGGATCGGATCCGCAAAACGCATCCGGACGTCTGAATGAAGCCTTACAGAGGCGTGATCAATGACTGTGGTGATCACCCCATATAGACTCCCTGATCACCCCCCTGTCATTGATTACCCCCCCCTGTCATTGATTACCCCCCTGTAAAGCTCCATTCAGACGTCCGCATGATTTTTTCGGATCCACTGATAGATGGATCGGATCCGCAAAACGCATACGGACGTCTGAATGAAGCCTTACAGGGGCGTGATCAATGACTGTGGTCATCACCCCATATAGACTCCCTGATCACCCCCCTGTCATTGATTACACCCCTGTCATTGATCACCCCCCTGTAAAGCTCCATTCAGATGTCTGCATGATTTTTACGGATGCACTGATAGATGGATCGGATCCGCAAAACGCATCCGGACGTCTGAATGAAGCCTTACAGGGGCGTGATCAATGACTGTGGTGATCACCCCATATAGACTCCCTGATCACCCCCCTGTCATTGATTACCCCCCCTGTCATTGATTACCCCCCTGTAAAGCTCCATTCAGACGTCCGCATGATTTTTACGGATCCACTGATAGATGGATCGAATCCGCAAACTGCATCCGGACGTCTGAATGAAGCCTTACAGGGGCATGATCAATGACTGTGGTGATCACCCCATATAGACTCCCTGATCACCCCCCTGTCATTGATTACCCCCCTGTAAAGCTCCATTCAGACGTCCGCATGATTTTTACGGATGCACTGATAGATGGATCGGATCCGCAAAACGCATCCGGACGTCTGAATGAAGCCTTACACGGGCGTGATCAATGACTGTGGTGATCACCCCATATAGACTCTCTGATCACCCCCCTGTCATTGATCACCCCCCCTGTCATTGATCACCCCCCCTGTCATTGATCACCCCCCCTGTCATTGATCACCCCTCTGTAAGGCTCCAGACATTTTTTTGGCCCAAGTTAGCGGAATTTTTTTTTTTTTTTCTTACAAAGTCTCATATTCCACTAACTTGTGTCAAAAAATAAAATCTCACATGAACTCACCATACCCCTCACGGAATCCAAATGCGTAAAATTTTTTAGACATTTATATTCCAGACGACTTCTCACGCTTTAGGGCCCCTAGAATGCCAGGGCAGTATAAATACCCCACATGTGACCCCATTTCGGAAAGAAGACACCCCCAGGTATTCCGTGAGGGGCATATTGAGTCCATGAAAAATTGAAATTTTTGTCCCAAGTTAGCGGAACGGGAGACTTTGTGAGAAAAAAATTAAAAATATCAATTTCCGCTAACTTGTGCCAAAAAAAAAAATTTTCTATGAACTCGCCATGCCCCTCATTGAATACCTTGGGGTGTCTTCTTTCCAAAATGGGGTCACATGCGGGGTATTTATACTGCCCTGGCATTCTAGGGGCCCCAAAGCGTGAGAAGAAGTCTAGTATCCAAATGTCTAAAAATGCCCTCCTAAAAGGAATTTGGGCACCTTTGCGCATCTAGGCTGCAAAAAAGTGTCACACATCTGGTATCGCCGTACTCAGGAGAAGTTGGGGAATGTGTTTTGGGGTGTCATTTTACATATACCCATGCTGGGTGAGAGAAATATCTTGGTCAAATGCCAACTTTGTATAAAAAAATGGGAAAAGTTGTCTTTTGTCAAGATATTTCTCTCACCCAGCAAGGGTATATGTAAAATGACACCCCAAAACACATTCCCCAACTTCTCCTGAATACGGCGATACCACATGTGTGACACTTTTTTGCAGCCTAGGTGGGCAAAGGGGCCCATATTCCAAAGAGCACCTTTAGGATTTCACAGGTCATTTACCTACTTACCACACATTAGGGCCCCTGGAAAATGCCAGGGCAGTATAACTACCCCACAAGTGACCCCATTTTGGAAAGAAGACACCCCAAGGTATTTTTTTTTTTTTTTTTCATACAAAGTCTCATATTCCACTAACTTGTGACAAAAAATAAAAACTTCCATGAACTCACTATGCCCATCAGCGAATACCTTGGGGTCTCTTCTTTCCAAAATGGGGTAGTTATACTGCCCTGGCATTCTAGGGGCCCAAATGTGTGGTAAGGAATTTGAAATCAAATTCTGTAAAAAATGACCTGTGAAATCCAAAAGGTGCTCTTTGGAATATGGGCCCCTTTGCCCACCTAGGCTGCAAAAAAGTGTCACACATCTGGTATCTCCGTACTCAGGAGAAGTTGGGGAATGTGTTTTGGGGTGTCATTTTACATATACCCATGCTGGGTGAGAGAAATATCTTGGCAAAAGACAACTTTTCCCATTTTTTTTATACAAAGTTGGCATTTGACCAAGATATTTATCTCACCCAGCATGGGTATATGTAAAAAGACACCCCAAAACACATTCCTTAACTTCTCCTGAATACAGAGATACCAGATGTGTGACACTTTTTTGCAGCCTAGGTGGGCAAAGGGGCCCATATTCCAAAGAGCACCTTTTGGATTTCACAGGTCATTTTTTACAGAATTTGATTTCAAACTCCTTACCACACATTTGGGCCCCTAGAATGCCAGAGCAGTATAACTACCCCACAAGTGACCCCATTTTGGAAAGAAGAGACCCCAAGGTATTCGCTGATGGGCATAGTGAGTTCATGGAAGTTTTTATTTTTTGTCACAAGTTAGTGGAATATGAGACTTTGTATGAAAAAAAATAAAATAAAAAAAACCATAATTTTCCACTAACTTGTGACAAAAAATAAAAAATTCTAGGAACTTGCCATGCCCCTCACGGAATACCTTGGGGTGTTTTCTTTCCAAAATGGGGTCACTTGTGGGGTAGTTATACTGCCCTGGCATTCTAGGGGCCCAAATGTGTGGTAAGGAGTTTGAAATCAAATTCTGTAAAAAATGACCTGTGAAATCCGAAAGGTGCTCTTTGGAATATGGGCCCCTTTGCCCACCTAGGCTGCAAAAAAGTGTCACACATCTGGTATCTCCGTACTCAGGAGAAGTTGGGGAATGTGTTTTGGGGTGTCATTTTACATATACCCATGCTGGGTGAGAGAAATATCTTGGCAAAAGACAACTTTTCCCATTTTTTTATACAAAGTTGGCATTTGACCAAGATATTTCTCTCACCCAGCATGGGTATATATAAAATGACACCTCAAAACACATTCCCCACCTTCTTCTGAGTACGGAGATACCAGATGTGTGACACTTTTTTGCAGCCTAGGTGGGCAAAGGGGCCCATATTCCAAAGAGCACCTTTCGGATTTCACAGGTCATTTTTTACAGAATTTGATTTCAAACTCCTTACCACACATTTGGGCCCCTAGAATGCCAGGGCAGTATAACCACCCCACAAGTGACCCCATTTTGGAAAGAAGAGACCCCAAGGTATTTCGTGATGGGCATAGTGAGTTCATAGAAGTTTTTATTTTTTGTCACAAGTTAGTGGAATATGAGACTTTGTAAGAAAAAAAAAAAAAAAAAATCATCATTTTCCGCTAACTTGTGACAAAAAATAAAAAGTTCTATGAACTCACTATGCCCATCAGCGAATACCTTAGGGTGTGTACTTTCCGAAATGGGGTCATTTGTGGGGTGTTTGTACTTTCTGGGCATTGTAGAACCTCAGGAAACATGACAGGTGCTCAGAAAGTCAGAGCTGCTTCAAAAAGCGGAAATTCACATTTTTGTACCATAGTTTGTAAACGCTATAACTTTTACCCAAACCATTTTTTTTTTACCCAAACATTTTTTTTTTATCAAAGACATGTAGAACAATAAATTTAGAGCAAAATTTATATATGGATGTCGTTTTTTTTGCAAAATTTTACAACTGAAAGTGAAAAATGTCATTTTTTTGCAAAAAAAATCGTTAAATTTCGATTAATAACAAAAAAAGTAAAAATGTCAGCAGCAATGAAATACCACCAAATGAAAGCTCTATTAGTGAGAAGAAAAGGAGGTAAAATTCATTTGGGTGGTAAGTTGCATGACCGAGCAATAAATGGTGAAAGTAGTGTAGGTCAGAAGTGTAAAAAGTGGCCTGGTCTTTCAGGGTGTTTAAGCACTGGGGGCTGAGGTGGTTAAATAACAGAATATAACACCAGTATCTAAAGCGTGTATCTCAGACTGACAGATGCAGCAAAGGCTGCAAATTAAGTATTTTGCTTAAAATGGGTGTTTTTTTTAATAACAGAATAGAACAGCAGTATCTAGCGTATGTATCTAACACTGACAGATGCAGCAAAGGCTGCAAATTTAGTTTTTTGCCCAAAATGGGTGTTTTTTTCAATACAGAATATTATTGCAGTATTTCTAGCTTGTATCTCACACTGACAGATGCAGCAAAGGCTGCGAATTAAGTATTTTGCTTAAAATTTGTGTTTTTTTTATAACAGAATAGAACAGCAGTATCTAGCGTATGTATCTAACACTGACAGATGCAGCAAAGGCTGCAAATTTAGTTTTTTGCCCAAAATGGGTGTTTTTTTAAATACAGAATATTATTGCAGTATTTCTAGCTTGTATCTCACACTGACAGATGCAGCAAAGGCTGCAAATGAAGTATTATGCCCAAAATGGGTGTTTTTTTAAACCCAGAATATTATTGCAGCATTTCTAGCTTGTATCTCACACTGACAGATGCAGCAAAGGCTGCAAATTAAGTATTTTGCTTAAAATGGGTGTTTTTTTTAATAATAGAATAGAACAGCAATATCTAGCGTATGTATCTAACACTGACAGATGCAGCAAAGGCTGCAAATTTAGTTTTTTGCCCAAAATGGGTGTTTTTTTAAATACAGAATATTATTGCAGTATTTCTAGCTTGTATCTCACACTGACAGATGCAGCAAAGATTGCAAATTAAGTATTTTGCCCAAAATAGTTGTTTTTTTAATAACAGAATAGAACAGCAGTATCTAATGTATGTATCTCACACTGACAGATGCAGCAAAGGCTGCAAATTTAGTTTTTTCCCCAAAATGGGTGTTTTTTTAAACCCAGAATATTATTGCAGTATGTCACACTAACAAATGCAGCAAAGGCTGCAAATTAAGTATTTTGCCCAAAATGGGTGTTTTTTTAAATAATTGAATATAACACCAGTATCTAACGCGTGTATCTCACACTGACAGATGCAGCAAAGGTTGCAAATTTGGTTTTTTGCTCAAAATGTTTTTTTTTTTTTAACACAGAGTATTATTGCAATATTTCCAACTTGTACCTCACTCTGACAGATGCAGCAAAGGCTGCAAATTTAGTTTTTGGCCCAAAATGGGTGTTTTTTTTAAACCCAGAAAATGATTGCAGTATTTCTAACTTGTATGTCACACTAACAAATGCAGCATAGGCCCCAGATGTAGGATATTGCCAAAAATGGGTGTTTTTTTAAACCCTGAATATTATTGCAGTATTTCAAGCTTGTATCTCACACTGACAGATGCAGCCAAGGCCACAAATTTACTATTTGGCCCAAAATGGGTGTTTTTTTAATAACAGAATAGAACAGCAGTATCTAACATGTGTATCTCACACTGACAGATGCAGCAATGGCTGCAAATTAAGTTTTTTGCCCAAAATAGGAGTTTTTTTAAACCCAGAATATTATTGCTGCATTTCTAGCTCGTATGTCACAGTGACAGATGCAGCAAAGGCTGCAAATTAAGTATTTTGCCCAAAATGGGTGTTTTTTTAAACCCAAAATATTATTGCAGTATTTCTAGCTTGTATGGCACACTAACAAATGCAGCATAGGCCCCAGATGTAGGATATTGCCAAAAAATTGTGTTTTTTAAACCCAGATTATTATTGCAGTATTTCAAACGTGTTTTTCACACTACAAAATGCAGCATAGGCCCCAGATGTAGGGTATTGCCAAAAATGGGTGTTTTCTAAATCCAGAAAATTGTTGCAGTATTTCAAGCTTGGATTTCACACTTACAAATGCTGCAAATGCACCAGATATAGGATATTGCCAAAAATTTGTGTTTTTTTAAACCCAGATTATTATTGCAGTATTTCAAGCTTGGATTTGAATGTCACAAATGCATATATGCTGTGCTGGTGCACTGAGCTTGCATAAAATGGCCGCGGCTGCCCACCTAACTAACAGACGGATAAAAGTTTTTTTTCTGTGTCACTGGGCTCAGGGCAGGGTAAAAAGATTGTGCACTGCATCCACAAAACTTAATCTATGTAGATCGCTGAGTTAACAAGCACTTCTGATTAAATATTCTTTCCTATTTTGTCCCTCACAGCAGCAGCATCAACCTCTCCCTACACTAGTAACAGCATAGTGACGTGCAGCGCTTATATAGAGGCTGGGTCACATGCTGTACTGGCCAATCACAGCCATGCCATTAGTAGACATGGCTGTGATGGCTTCTAAGGGCACAGAGTTAAACGCTTGTTAATTGGCTGCTCTGCAGCCTTTCAAAAAGCGCCATTAACTCGCCGAATACCGAACCCGAACCCGAACTTTTACTGAAAAGTTCGGGTTCAGGTCCGGGGTCCAAAAATCCTAAAGTTCAGTATGAACCCGAACTTTACAGTTCGGGTTCGCTCAACTCTATTAATGGGGGAATCATGGTTCAATTCCGGAGAGGGAGCCTGAGAAACAGCTACAGCTACCACATCCAAGCAAGGCAGCAAGCGTGCAAATTACCTATTAGGTATAATTAGGTGAGGGTGCAGGTGAGCTGACCCTGTAAAAGATTTTAGGTAAAGGCCTGCTGGTGAGCTGACCCTTTAAACAATTATATGCGAGTGCCTTCAGTTGAGCTGACCCTATAAAAAATTTGAGGTGCAGGCCTGCTGGTGAGCTGACCATGTAAAAGATTTGAGGTGCGTCCTGCTGTTGAGCTGACATAGTAAAAGATTGTAGGTGAAGGCCTGCTGGTGAGCTGACCCTCTAAAAAACTATATGACAGGGCCTGCAGCTGAGCTGACCCTCTAAAAAATTATATGCGAGGGCCTGCATGTGAGCTGACCCTGTAAAACATTATATGTGAAGGGCATGTTGATATGATGAAAGAGGCGACTAGAAGCAGCACACCATATGTGCATGGTCTGCGCTCCTAAACATAGAAGCCCAATGGCTTAGGTAGGTTTAGCGTAGGACCCGTCTGATTTGAGACCACCTTGGCGCTTGGTAGGCGGGCACAGATGTGTTTTGATCAAAATATATTGGCTAAGTGTCTCAGATTTTATCATATCAGAGTGAGGACTTTGTCCATATATAATGCTTGCATCTACTTTCCTAAGTGCATTATTATCTTATTTCTGTAATTTTGGTCTGGCTATCACACCGTGCAATGTATTTTCCCATTTCCACCTCTTCCACATGCAAAGCATTGTCCTTAAATGTGAGCAGCAAGCATTTGAGTATGCACAGAAGTGGGATAGTTACGCTGATAATAGCGTTATCGCCACTCACCATCTGTGTTGACTCCTCGCTTGTGAATAGCGGAAGCTGACTGGAAAGGCGACGTCCATGTTGCAGCTGGTATTCAACTACTGCCCCCTGCTGCTCACAAAGGCTGGCCAACATTTGGAACGTGGAGTCCCAGCGCGTGCTCACGTCACACAACAGCCAGTGAGCTGGCAATTTCAAGCGCTGCTGCAGCATTGAGAGACCGGCTGAAGCTGTCGGTGACTTGCGGAAATGTTCACACACGCTGCGCACCTTCACCAGTAGCTCAGGCAAATGGGGTAGGGTTTGAGAAACCGCTGAATCATAACGTTGAACGCATGGGCTAGGCATGGGATGTGTCTGAACTTGCCAAGCTCCAAAGCCACCACCAAGTTATGGCCATTATCGGACACAACCATGCCTGGTTCTAGGTTGAGTGGCGAGAGCCACAGCTGATTCTTGTCTCTTATCCCTTGCAACAGCTCTGTGGCGGTGTGCTGTTTGTGGCCTAAGCATATCAACTTTAGCACAGCCTGTTGCCGCTTTCCCACTGCAGTGCTACACTGCTTCCAGCTAGCAACTGATGACTGACTGGTGCTACACGCGGATAATTCGGAGTTGGACATGGAGGAGGAGGCAGAGGAGCAGAAGTGGGGGTTGGAGCCACTAACGTAGGTGCTGGTGGAAACCCTGATCGACATAGGGCCTGCAATCCTTGGCTTAGCTAGCACCTGTGCCATCTTAGCGTAAGACTCACTCCCATCCTCCACAAAGTTCACCCAGTGTGCCGTCAGGGAAATCTAGCGTCCCTGGCCAAATGCACTTGTCCATGTGTCCGCGGTTAAGTGGACCTTCCCAACATTTCCAGGGCCAGTAATTTGGAAAGTTGCGCATTTAGTGCTATGGCTTGTTGGTGGGCGGCTGGGTATTTGCTCTTGCGTTCAAATGCCTGTGATAAGGACATTTGTAAGCTGCGCTGGGACGCGGAAGTGGATGTGGTCGCTGATGGTGCTTGCGAAGGTCCAGTTGCATGGCGGGATGCATCCGGGCCTGCGCCTTCGACAGGGGATTGGCCAGCACGTAACATAGGGGAAGAGGAGGCAATGATGTGACCCGCAGACCCACTTATTATGGTGTTTGGATGCCATGTGGTGGATCATACTGGTGTTGGTGAGGTTGCTAGTGTTCCTGCCCCGGGCTCATTTTCATATGGCATAGGTTGTAAACTACTATTCTTTTTTAATCCACACTTTCCTCAAAAAAGCGCCTTACTGCAGAACATTTACCCCTTGGAAAGGGAGATTTCCACAAGGGGTTGCTCCGTGGAACAGTTTCGGGCCTGTGTGGTGTGGCCCGCCTTCTCCCTTTTGCCACCCCACTGCCTCTTCCAGCCTGTTGCAGTGCTGCAGATCCCTCCCCCTTTGTACTGCTGTCCTTGCTTGGCTTTCCACCTTCCCAGGTTGGGTCAGTGACCTCATCGTCCACCACCTCCTCTTCCACTTCCTCACTCTGATCATCCTCCTGGTTTGTTGACCTAACCACAACCTCAGTGATTGACAACTTTGTCTCATACTCTTCATCAACCTCTTGAGACAGTAATTGCGGTTCACTCATTGGCAACTGTGTCACCTATTTAACCTGTTACGGATACAGGGCGTACAGGTACGCCCTGATGTGCTGGTACTTATGCCCTATGTATGCCCTATGTATGCCCTACCTGTATGCCCTATGTATTTCCGATCACCGCCGCACGGGAGAGAGAGGAGCTCGGCTGTAGTGTATGTTTTTTGGTGCCATCAGGCACAAATCAATGTATTTGGGTAGGGAGAGGTAGATTAGGCAGGGATAGTGAGGGAGATTTAGGGGAAAAAAAAGATTTTTTTATTGTGGTCTAGCACCCGTCTCAGGTGTCTGGGGTCCACAGCACTCAGCTGTGTGACCCTAGACCCCCCAGGGGTGCTGCAGCTTGCCCCGCTGCCCCAACACCCACATATTTTTGAGGTGCAAGTGTTTCTTTTTTGTTTTGTTTTTTTGCATGGGCTGACTGTGGCCGGCACTCTTAGCATCCGGCCTCTGTTAGCTCATCGCCCACCCCACCGCTGATCAGCTTCGTACCACTGATCAGCACGTTTAAATCTTTTATTTTTTTCTGTTAGGTGTAGGGCAAAGTACGTGAACACCCGTCCCCCACACACACGCACACTGAATAAAGTTTTCCACGCACGCACACACACGCACACAAACTCCCCTATGGCCCGCCGGACGTTATCGGCCGAGGAGGCATACGCCCTGCTTGCCTCCGAAACCTAGAGTTTCCAGTGAGGACGAGGATGACCCCACTTATCTCTTGTCATCCGCGTCCTCCTCATCATCTAGCAATGATGATGAGCCCCCAAGGAGGCGCAAGGGGACCGCCATGCCAGGGACCTTGTGGCCCACACTAGTACGAGCAGCTCTGTCTAACATCCTAGACAGTTTGTAGAGAGCCGTTATTTTTCCCTCAGGGCTAGTCGTCTAGCACAATCCTCCTAGCTGTCCAATCGCAGCGCAGCCAGGGAGAAGGAACACCCAGGGACAGAAGATGATGTCTCCTCCCTTGTGCGAAGAATGAATAGGGGGCCACAGCGGCAAACGGAGCGTCACCCAGATATAATAGTAAGTGCAGGGACATCCCTGGGCGCCGCTCTACATGTCCTGCTAAATAATTAACAAAGTCCGGACACATTAAAGGTCCTCTTAAACTTAATTACAACAATTCTCCCGTTGTTTTCAGAAAACTTACATTCTTTAAAACAGCCACAAGAGGGCAGCAGAGCTCAAACACGCCAGTGAGTTTCTACAAAAACGGCAAGGCCACAGATCATGTCCTCCTCTGGACTGCAGCTGCAGCCCTATTTCAAAGATGGAAAGCTGGCGCTGCTGCTCTACAAAATGTCTGTAGCCCCAGCTTGACCTGTAGCCATTAACTATAGAACATGTCACCCGATATGTGAGGCTTTTGTCCTTGTGAATTTATCTGTGCATTGAAGCAGTAACTGTTATGTTTATACTAACTAGGGGTAATACATATCCACCTGTGCCATCTCCTGGCATGGTCAGCGGCTTCGGCACAGCTCTAGTCTCATGTATTGTGACTATTGTCACACACAACCTGGTGACCTTCACAATACATGAGACAATACATGAGCGCTGACCATGCCCCCGGACAGAAGATGGCACAGGTGGATATGTATTACCCTAGTTAGTATTAACATAACAGTTACTGCTTCAATGCACAGATGAAATCACAAGGGCACAAGCCTCTTATATCGGGTGATGACATGTCAATTTTGATTTTGAATGATTTAATACATTTTTACTAAGTATTACTCTAGTACTCACTCTCATATAGTACTACTAGCGTTGGCGTAATGGCGTTGCGAACTTGCGTAGCAGCAGCAGGCCGGACGGACGGCAGCGTAAGTTCGTCACTCACTGTGTCACACGCCTGCTCCTCCCACTTATGAATCAGGCGGAGCAAGCACATGATGAAGTGAGTGACGTTATGCTTACGCTGCCGTCTGGCCAGGCCTGCCTGCTGCACCTGCCCTACTTTGAAAGTGACTCGTCACGTCATGAGTGAGTAGTATATAGTAGACCCGGCAGGTCCATGCCCGAGTGCCCGAATGGTCAGTCCGCCTCTGAAAATGATTATATGCCACTTCCTAATATAGCCTAATATAGCCTTTGTTAAAATTCTATACCATTTTCTGTATTTCATAAGCTATGATGCCTTGTTTACAAGGTCTTTTGTGTTGACCTCACAGAGGTTCTGTCCATGAAATAGCTGCTGATGGAGGGTCATGTAACTAGGCAGATCACCTCCATGTGAGGTATCCTCCATTTAAATACCCTTTACCTGCCATCTGTACTTGTTCTGTTGGGAGTTTAGTGCAGGTGCAGTGTGTTTGAATGGAGGAAACATCACATGGAGGTGATTTGCCTGGTCACATGACCCTCCATCAGCAGCTATTTTATTGACAGGACCTCAATGGGGATTACACAAAAGATAAATCTGCAATCAGAAAATAATAAACAGTTTAGAAAGAAAGGATATGTGTGGCTATCTGGTTTTAACTGGCACATACAATTTTTGTTGATATATTTCCTTTAAGAAAATCTAGCAGAACATTTGGAGCCATGAATGGGAGGATCACTGGATCTGATACAGGGCTGGTTCTAGCTTTGTTAGAAATAGATTTGTATATCAATCATGGCATAACTTATTTAAATAGAGTGTGCTCAGATTTTGCCCTCATAACTCTTAAATGGGTAAATGGTAACTTGGAATAGAATCTGGAAGATCATATGTTCTCATATTAAAGTACTGTTGAGAAAATATAATCTAAAAAACACAGGCGGTCATTTATTAAGACCAGCGTTTAAGACGCCAGTCATAATAAACCCGAGCGATGGCAGCGGATCTGCTGAAGTTATAAAGAGGTGTTGGCTACCACCGGTCTAAATCTAAGCCAGGACCCTTGCTGGCTTAAATTTAGACCATTTCATATGCCTAAAACAGGCGTAGAAAAACATAAATGAGGCAGACCTGCTGGCCTTTCCCAGCCCACGCCACACCCCGCTCCCTTTCTTAGACTTGGCGTGAGAAGGAAAAAGTTGCAAATTGCTCTGCAAATAACCTTTGTGACGCAATCTGCAACAGATATACGAGAGAAAACTGGCATATATCTGATGGTAAATGATCCCCACAAGGTTTCATAGCATTTGTTATGCTTTTTTAAATTAAAAACGTTCTAAAAATTTAAAATTTTTGGGGGTAAATGGTGTTTAAGAGTCAGAAAAAGCAGTTACCTGTTCTGAACAAGCATCCAAAAATGATGCCTTAATGGAGGCAGGTGCCTGTATCTGTTTATACACACACAAGTGTTAATGTCAGAAGAAATAGTGACTTGTTCTGAAGAAACCTGGAAAAAATCTTCCTTTTATTTGGGAGCAGCAGCAATACAGTATGGATCACTCTGGTTTTAAACATGCTACCATTACACCCATCCTCAAAAAACCTTGCCTTGACCCATCTTCTTTGTCCAGTTATCATCCCATATTACTTCTATCATGTTCCTCAAAGCTACTTGAACAAAATTTCCACTCTGAACTGTCCTCTCACCTCTCTTCCTGCTCCCTTTTTGACAAGCTATAATCTTGCTTCTGACCCCACCACTCGACTGAAACTGCCCTTACCAAAGTTTCCAATGACATGCTGAAGGCCATAAACAAAAAACATTACTCAATGACCTGTCCTCTGCCTTTGACACTATCAACCACTCGCTTCTAATGCAAACTCTCTCTCATCTCTTGGCATCACAGACTTGGCCCTCTCCTTGATCACGTCATACCTTACTGACAGTACTTTTATTGTCTCCCAATCCCACACCAACTCCTTGTCTCATTCCCTCTCTGTTGGGGTCCCGCAAGGCTCTGTCCTAGGATCTCTGCTTTTCTCAATCTGCACTTTTAGCCTGGGACAGCTCATAGAGTCCAATTGCTTTCAGTATCACTTTTATGCTGACAACACACAAATCTATGTCTGATGCAGACATCACCACTAGTGTTGAGCGAGCATCCTTAGCCTAATACCAGTTCAGTACTCGGCGAGTAATGCATGTGCTCGAGCGCAATGCTCGAGTCTCTGCCCTGCATGTTTCATGGTTGCTAAGCAGCCAATAAACGTGCAGGTAAGTATTGCCCTCAATGTAATGCCAGTAGCCATGTTGGCAACTGGCATTACAGCGATTGGCTGGCTGGAACACGTCATCGGGTGCTATATAGCACCCGATGACGCATGTTCGGATCATTTTAAGTCAGGGAGAGCTGAGGATAGGAAGGGACAGAGAGTGTAGGAAGTGTAATCAAATATTATAAGTGCACAAACACGTTTCAGAGACCCAAAAGTCCCTGTAAGGACTATTGTGTGTGAAAGCAGCAAAATATTTTTGTAGCGCAACCTGCGCTAAATTGCCCAGTGTTAGAGAGAGCTGTGCAAAGGAAGGGACAGACAGTGTAGGGAGTGTAATAGGAAGATTTTTATACAAAAAACTTTTCAGACACCCAAAAGTCCTTTAACCCATTAAGGACACAACCATATTTCACCTTAAGGACCAGGCCATTTTTTGCAAATCTGACCAGTGTCACTTTAAGTGGTGATAACTTTAAAACTCTTTTACTTATCCAGGCCATTCTGAGAATGGTTTTTTGTCACATATTGTACTTCATGACACTGGTAAAATGAAGTTAAAAAAAAACCTTTTTATTTATAAAAAAAAATAAATTTACCAAAAATTTGTAAAAAATTGCAAATTTCCAAGTTTCAATTTCTCTACTTCTATAATACATAGTAATACCTCCAAAAATAATTATTTCTTTACATTCCCCATATGTCTACTTCATGTTTGGATCATTTTGGGAATGATATTTTTTTGGGGGGGGTGTTACAAGGCTTAGAAGTTTAGAAGCAAATCTTGAAATTTTTCATAAATTTTCAAAAACCCAATTTTTAGGGACCAGTTCAGGTCTGAAGTCATTTTGCGAGGCTTACATAATAGAAACCAACCAAAAATGACCCCATTATATAAACTACACCCCTCAAGGTATTCAAAACTGATTTTACAAACATCGTTAACCCTTTAGGTGTTCCACAAGAATTAATGGAAAATAGAGATATAATTTCAAAATTTCACTTTTTTGGCAGATTTTCCATTTGAATAATTATTTTCCAGTTACAAAGCAAGGGTTAACAGCCAAACAAAACTGAATATTTATGGCCCTGATTCTGTAGTTTACAGAAACACCCCATATGTGGTCGTAAAAAGCTGTACGGGCATATGGCAGGGCGCAGAAGGAAAGAAATGCCATACGATTTTTGGAAGGCAGGTTTTGCTGGACTGTTTTTTTTTACACCATGTCCCATTTGAAGCCCCCCTAATGCACCCCTAGAGTAGAAACTCCATAAAAGTGACCCCATCTAAGAAACTACACCCCTCAAGGTATTGAGAACTGATTTTACAAACGTCGTTAACCCTTTAGGTGTTCCACAAGAATTAATGGAAAATAGAGATACAATTTCAAAATTTCACTTTTTTGGCAGATTTTCCATTTTTATATTTTTTTTTACTTTTACAAAGCAAGGGTTAACACACAAACAAAACTACACCCCTCAAGGTATTCAAAACAGATTTTACAAACGTCGTTAACCCTTTAGGTGTTCCACAAGAGTTATTGGCAAATGGAGATGGAATTTCAGAATTTCAATTTTTTGGCAAATTTTCCATTTTAATCCATTTTTCATCCAGTAGCAAAGCAAGGGTTAACAGCCAAACAAAACTCAATATTTATGGCCCTGATTCTGTAGTTTACGGGCACACGGCAGGGCGCAGAAGGAAAGGAATGCCATACCGTTTTTGGAAGGCAGATTTTTGCTGGACTGGATTTTTTGATTGCTCTATATTATACTTTTTGTGATGTAAGGTGACAAAAAATTGTTTATTTAGCACAGTTTTTTTATTTTTTTTACGGTGTTCATCTGAGGAGTTAGGTCATGTGATACCTTTATAGAGCCGGTCGATACGGATGCGGCGACACCTAATATGTATACTTTTTATTATTTATGTAAGTTTTACACAATAACAGCTTTTTTAAAACAAAAAAAAAATTATGTTTTAGTGTCTCCATATTCTGAGCCATAGTTTTTTATTTTTTGGGCGATTGTCTCAGGTAGGGGCTCATTTTTGGCGGGATGAGGTAACGGTTAGATTGGTACTATTTTGGTGGGCAAACGCCTTTTTGATCGCTTGCTGTTGTACTTTTTGTGATGTAAGGTGACAAAAAAAATGGTTTATTTAGCACAGTTTTTATTTTTTTATTTTTACGGTGTTTATCTAAGGGGTTAGGTCATGTGATATGTTTATAAAGCCGGTCGATACGGACGTGGCGATGCCTAATATGCAGTGTGAAACTGCAGCAGAAGAGGAAGCAGGAGGAGCCAGAGACCTTTCTTGGTTTTTGAGGTGTCTACTCCACTGCAGCTCGTGCTTTGCACTTAGATGCCTGGTCATGCAGGTTGTGCTCAAGTTGAGAATGTTTATGCCTCGCATCAGGCTCTGATTGCACAGCATGCAAACAACTCGTGTCTTGTGGTCAGCACATTGTCCGAAAAACTGCCACGCCAGGGAACTCCTTGGAGCTGGCTTTGGTGTGCTCGGTCCCTTGCTGCGGTGGGCAGTAGCAGGCGTACTGTCTAGGGGAAGGCCGCTTAGCTTTTGCACCTTGCTCCCTCTTCTGCTGTGCTGGTGGCTCTGTGTGACCACAGCCTCTTCCTCCGAACTACACAGGTCACTCGCATGACCTTGATTCCATGTGGGGTCGAGGACCTCATCATCCTTCACATCAACTTCCACCAAGTCTTTACCCCTGCCCTCTTTCGAAAGCCACAGCAGTTGGCACCTGTGTTTCGTCATCATCTGAGACGTGCTGCGATGGTCCTCCCATGTACTCATCTTGAAACATAAGTGGTTGGGCATCGGTGCACTTAATCTCTTCCACTTCTGGGGCAGGGATAGGTGGATGGCCCTAGGAAACCCTGCTAACAGAGTCATAAAAAAGCAGAAGAGACTGCTGCATGACTTGGGGCTCAGACTGCTTGGCTGATTTGCAAGCGGGTGAGATGAAAGACTGATGGACATCGGCTGCAGGTGCCAACCCAATCTACTATCGCCTGTACTTGTTCTGGCCTCACCATTCGTAGAGTGCATTAGGCCCGACCAAATACTGCTGAAGGTTACTCTCACCTGAGGAAGGTGTTTCACTTGTGCTTGTAGCTGGCACAGATCTACCACGTCCTCTCCCTGCAACAGGATTTTGCCCTACATGGGTGTTTTTTTTTATACCAGAATATGACAGCAGTATATAACACTGGAATTTCACACGTATAGATGCAGACAAGGCCTCAAATTAAGTATTTTGCCCAAAATGATTATTTTTTGAATAACAGAATATGACAGCAGTTTTTTAAAACCCAGAAAATTATAGCTGTATTTCTAGCTTAAATTGCACACTGACTAATGCAGCAGAGGCTCCAGATTGAGTGTATTGCAAAAAATGGAAAGATGGGTGTTTTTTCAAAGCCAGAAAATTATTGAAGTGAAATTCAAGTTTGTTTTTAACAATCACAGATGTAGCAAAGGCTGCAGTATTTTGCCCAAAATGGGTGTTTTTTGAATAACAGAATATGACAGCAGAATATAACGCTTGAATTTCACACGTACAAATGCAACAAGGGCTGTAAAATTGAGTATTTTGCCCAAAAAGGGTGTTTTTCAAAACCCAGAAAATTATAGCTGTATTTCTAGCTTAAATTGCACACTGACTAATGCGGCAGAGGCCCAAGATGGAGGTTATTGCCAAAAATGGGTGTTTTTTAAAAGTCAGAAAATGATTGAAGTATTTCAAGCTTGTTTTTAACAATCACAGGGAGGAACAAAAATACCAAACTTCAAAAAAGCTTAATTTAGCCAACTAAGAGAGGCCATAGGCCTAACTAACTGGGACAAAGTCCTCAAAAATAAAAATACAGCCACAAAATGGGATATCTTTAAAAATATCCTAAAATCTCATTGTGAGAGGTACATACCGTATGGGAATAAAAGGTTAAGGAACAAAAAGAAACGTGAATAAATAGAACTGTAAAGAAAGCAATAAATGACAAAAAGAAAGCATATAAATAACTAAAACATCAGGGTAGCACGGAAGCACTGAAAAACTATAAGGAAAAAAATAGAACATGTAAAAATCTAATAAAAGCGGCCAAACTAGAGACCGAGAAATTAATTGCCAAAAGAGTAAAACTAACCCTAAAATGTTCTTCAATTATATAAATGTTAAAAAGTATAAATCTGAAGGTGTCGGCTCTTTAAAGAGTAATGAGGGGGGAGTCGCAGAGAGCGACGAGGAGAAAGCAAAACTGTTAAATATTTTTTTCTCCAGCGTGTTCACTGAGCAAAATAAACTGTCAGATGACATGCAGAATGTAAAAATAAATTCCCCATTAAAAGTGTCCTGTCTGACCCAGGAAGAAGTACATCAGCGACTTAAAAAGATTAAAATAGACAAATCGCCAGGACCGGATAACATACACCCCTGTATCCTAAGGGAATTAAGTAATGTCATAGCCAGACCCTTATTTCTGATATTTGCGGTCTCTATACTGACAGGGAATGTTCCATAGGATTGGCGCATGGCAAATGTGGTGCCAATATTCAAAAAGGGTCCAAAAACAGAGCCTGGAAACTATAGGCCGATAAGTTTAGCATCTGTTGTGGGCAAACAGTTTGAAGGTTTTCTGAGAGATGCTATCTTAGAGCATCTCAACGGAAATAAGCAAATAACGCCATATCAGCATGGCTTCGTGAGGGATCGGTCATGCCAAACTAATTTAATCAGTTTCTATGAGGAGGTAAGTTCTAGACTTGACAGCGGTGAATCAATAAATGTCGTATATCTGGACTTCTCCAAAGCATTTGACACTGTACCACATAAAAGGTTAGTATATAAAATGAGAATGCTTGGACTGGGAGAAAACGTCTGTATGTGGGTAAGTAACTGGCTCAATGATAGAAAACAGAGGGTGGTTATTAACGGTACACACTCAGATTGTGTCACTGTCACTAGTGGAGTACCTCAGGGGTCAGTATTGGGCCCTATTCTCTTCAATATATTTATTAATGATCTTGTAGAAGGCTTGCATAGTAAAGTATCAATTTTCGCAGATGACACTAAACTGTGTAAAGTAATTTACACTGAAGAGGACAGTATACTACTACAGAGGGATCTGGATAGATTGGAGGCTTGGGCAGATAAGTGGCAGATGAGGTTTAACACTGACAAATGTAAGGTTATGCACATGGGAAGGAATAATGCAAGTCACCCGTACATACTAAATGATAAAACACTCGGTAACACTGACATGGAAAAGGATCTAGGAATTTTAATAAACAGCAAAAACCAGTGTCAGGCAGCTGCTGCCAAGGCCAATAAGATAATGGGTTGCATCAGAAAGGGCATAGATGCCCGTGATAAGAACATAGTCCTACCACTTTACAAATCGCTAGTCAGACCACACATGGAGTACTGTGTACAGTTCTGGGCTCCTGTAAACAAGGCAGACATAGCAGAGCTGGAGAGGGTCCAGAGGAGGGCAACTAAAGTAATAACTGGAATGGGGCAACTACAGTACACTGAAAGATTATCAAAATTAGGGTTATTCACTTTAGAAAAAAGACGACAGAGGGGAGATCTAATTATTATGTATAAATATATCAGGGGTCAGTACAGAGATCTATCCCATCAGCTATTTATCCCCAGGACTGTGACTGTGACGAGGGGACATCCTCTGCGTCTGGAGGAAAGAAGGTTTGTACACAAACATAGAAAAGGTTTCTTTACGGTAAGAGCAGTGAGACTTTGGAACTCTCTGCCTGAGGAGGTGGTGATGGTGAGTACAATAAAGGAATTCAAGAGGGGCCTGGATGTATTTCTGGAGCGTAATAATATTACAGGCTATGGCTACTAGAGAGGGGTCGTTGATCCAGGGAGTTATTCTGATTGCCTGATTGGAGTCAGGAAGGAATTTTTTATTCCCCTAAAGTGGGGAAAATTGGCTTCTACCTCACAGGTTTTTTTTTTTGCCTTCCTCTGGATCAACTTGCAGGATAACAGGCCTAACTGGATGGACAAATGTCTTTTTTCGGCCTTATGTACTATGTTACTATGTTACAGATGCAGCAATATTAAGTATTTTGCCCAAAATTTGTGTTTTTTTACTAACAGAATATGACAGCAGTATATAACGCTTGAATTTCACATATACAGATGCAGCAAGGCCTGTAAAATTGAGTATTTTGCCCAAAAAGGGTGTTTTTTAAAACCCAGAAAATTATAGCTGTATTTCTAGGTTAAATTAAACACTGACTAATGCTGCAAAGGCACCAGATGTAGGATATTGACAAAAATTGGTGTTTTTTTTAAACCCAGATTATTATTGCAGTATTTCAAGCTTGGATTTTAATGTCACAAAAGCACATATGCAGTGCTGGTGCACTGAGATTGCATAAAATGGCCGCCGCCCACCTAGCTAACAGACGGATAAAAGTTATTTTTCTCTGTCACTGGGCTCAGGGCAGGATAAAAAGATTGCGCATTGCACCCACACAACTAAATCTATGTAGATCGCTGAGTTCAATTGCAGTTCTGATTAAAGTTTCTTTACTATTCTCTCCCGCACAGCAGCAGCATCCTCTCCCTACACTAGTAGCAGCAGAGTGACGTGCAGGGCTACATGACTCCAGCTTATATAGAGGCTGGGTCACATGCTGCACTGGCCAATCACAGCCATGCCATTAGTAGTCATGGCTGTGATGGCTTCTAAGGGCACAGAGTTAAACGCTTGTTGATTGGCTGCTCTGCAGCCTTTTAAAAACTGCCAATAAATCGCTGAACACCGAACCCGAACTTTTACTGAAATGTTCGGGTTCGGGTCCGTGGTCCAAAAAATCCTAAAGTTCGGTACGAACCCGAACTTTACAGTTCGGGTTTGCTCAACCCTACTTATAAATGCTCCAAAGACAGGATCCTATGTGTTTTTCATTTTTCAGTTCTTCTGATAGATCAGGAAAACAATAAAATAAACTGTGATGTCAACAAGGCCAAACAGGGACACTAGTGTCCCCAGAACAGAGTGGTGAGGGTGGCAACAGCATAAAGAGTCAACACAGTGACCCAGTCACAGAGTGGTGAGGGTGGCAACAGCAAGAGGAGTCAACATAGTGACCCAGTCAATGAGTGGGAAGGTGGGGGGTAACAGCACAAGATGGTGGCAGTAGGAGAAGATGGCAGCAGAGGCAGCAGGTCTGTGGCATCAGGCAGGTGGCAACATCAGAATAGTGGCTAAATCATGTGGCCAGAAGTAACAGGCCATTTTTAACAATTTTCTAGTCTGCACACCACCTCATGCTGGATCAGGTTCTGCTCCATGTCCTGCTGCTGCTGACAGGTTTCTTCAGTAGGTGGGTAAAGAAACATGCTCATCAATGACTGGAGACTCAAGTTACTGCTGACAGAGCTGGTGCTGCTCCTGCCCCCCTCCTCCCCCTCTAGCAGTCATGGCAGTGGAGCTTGAGTACAGAGGGTCCCCCTGGTCAGATCTTCGTGGGGATGGGCAATGGCACACATAGGTAGCGACCAACTGACTAAGGAGGATGTCCTCATATTAGTTGAGTTTATCATCACTATGACATTATGCAAGCAACTCAGCATGCATCTGGCCATTTGCGTAAGGGACTCTGAGGCACTCCCTGCCTTCATCTCCAATGCTTACTGCCATGGTCTGTTGGGATCATCAGCCTTCAGCTCCACCTGTTCCTCTTCTGTCGCTTGTGCAGATAAACCACCTATTTCTGTTTACATTTCCTGGAAGTAAATGTCCTCCACCTCTTCGTCCTCCTCTTCTGCCAGTTTGAGCCCCTACAGGACTCAGGTAGTCATGAGATGTAGGCGCCATGTCTCCTGTTCTCTGTCCAGCCAGATTTATCAGCATCTGCTCCAAGACGTGAAGGAGTGGAATTACATCATTCATCCCGTAGTCCTGGTGACTGACAAATAAAGTGGACGCCTCAAAGGACCTGAGTATACGGCAGGCGTCACACATGAGCTGCCACTGGCTAATGTTGAAGTTACACAGGGGAGTACCCCTGTCCACCTACATCATCAAGAAATCATTCATGGCCTTCCTCTGCTCATATAATTGGTCGAACATGTGGAGGGTGGAGTTCCAATGTGTGGAAAAGTTGCATATGAGGTAAAGTTGGGGGAACACTATTCTGCCTTTGCAGCTCAAGGCGGGTGTATTTTGCATGGTATGAGTGTCGCACTTGGGTGTGGGAGGGAAACACCACACTGAGCATAGGAGGAAAGGGGGGAACAAAGAATCAGGCCTGAGAACTTGGGAAGGAAAATGGACACCTCCTAGTGAAAACCCTAACCAAAATCCTGACTGACTACCAGTATGAACAGACCCCAAAGGTAGGTGAGTTTATACGCAGGAATACCTAGAATCCTATCAAGCCCTATAGGACCCTAGTTCTAATGGTAGGGACGAAACTACCTGTTCCTCCAAAAGGAAGGACAAACAGGCTTCAGGCCTAATATAAACAATAGGGAAATGCAACACACAGAACCCAAACAAAATACAAAAGGGAAAGGAAAGACATAACTTCAAAGAGCAATAGAAGCACCAGGAACTCAGCCGAGATTCAACCACAATCTATCCAAAAGGTCCAAACAGAAGCTATAAACCACACAGCATAGTGGGAGAAGCAACTATAAATAGAGAGGGTTAAATTGCCCGAATAGCCACACCTCGGCAAAGAAGTTGTGGCAAGCACCACAAACAACACAGATGTAATTTGATCCAAACGGAAAGCATATCAGATTAAACCACGTGTTGCCAGTCTCACCGATCTCCTGCCAACATCCGTGACAGTACCCCCCTCCCCTTCTACTGGTGACCTCCGGACACCAAGGACCGAACTTATCCGGGTGAGACCTGTGAAAAGCTTTCACTAAATGACTGGCATTCACGTTAGATGCCGGTACCCACATCATCTCCTCTGCTCCATAACCCTTCCAGTGAACAAGATACTGAAGAGATCTACAGAGAACTCGAGAGTCAATTATCTTGGCGATTTGAAATTCCAAACTACCGTCCACCACAACAGGAGTGGGTGGCAGGGAAGATGGCTCCAAAGGTTCAACATATCTCTTCAACAAAGATTTATGAAACACATTATGAATTTTCAGGGCCTGTGGGAGTTCAAGACGAAAAGCTACAGGATTAATAATTGCAGTGATCTTACATGGACCTATAAATCTTGGACCCAACCCTTCAAATTAATTTTTCTTGTGGACAGCCACAAAAAGTCTCCTACTCTTAGGTGCGGACCTTTCATACATTTCCTGTCAGCCACACGTTTATACTTATTGCCCACATTCATCAAGTTATCTTGATTTTTCCGCCATATAGATGACAATGATGATGAAAAACTTTCCTCCTCAGGGATACCAGAAGTATCTGAACCAGAAAATGTGCCAAACTGCGGGTGAAAACCATATGCCCCAAAAAACAGCGACTTCCCAGTGGATTCCTATCTACGATTATTTATGGCAAACTGCCAAAGACAAAAATGAAGACCATTCCTCCTGGTTCTCAGAGACAAAACAACTCAAGTAAGTCTCCACACTCTTATTAGTGCGCTCCGTCTGTCCGTTCGACTGAGGATTAAAAGCTAAAGAAAAAGACAGTTGTTCCCCCAGTCGAGTACAGAACGCTTTCCAGAATCTGGAAACAAACTGAGTCCCACGTTCCGAGACCACGTCAGAGGGAAAGCCATGGAGTTTCACAATGTTGTCAACAAACACTTGTGCAAGTGTTTTAGCATTAGGTAGGCATGGCAACACTATAAAGTGCACCATTTTACCAAAGCAATCAACTACCACCAGAATAACTGAAATCCATGGATAAGTGGACTCACTAAAATCCATGGATAAGTGAGTCCATGGTCTGGACAGGATGGGCCACGGATATAGAGATTCGGAAGGCTGAGTATGTGTCACCTCAGCACGTGCACAGGTACTACAGGCTGACACATAGTCCTCAACACACTTACCCAACTGCAGCCACCATAATCTATGAGAGATGAGGTCAGCAGTGGATCTGCTCCCAGGGTGTCCCGTAAGAACTGTACAGCGATGTCCCTCAAACACATTGTGACACAATTCAGATGGCACAAACAGTTATCCAGAGTGACAAGAATCTGGTGCATCTCCCTGGGCCTCTAACACCTTCTCTAGGTCAGGGTAAAGAGCAGATATCACCACCCCTTTGGACAGTATAGGACTCGGATTTTCAAAAACACCACCTCCAGGAAAACTACGTGACAAGGCATCTGCCTTGACGTTTTTAACCCCAGGACAATAGATGACAGTGAAATTAAATCTGGTGAAAAACACAGACCATCTGGCCTGCCTCTTGTAGAGTTGTTTAGCCGACTCCAGGTAAGCCAGGTTTTTGTGATCTGTGAACACAGTGATTGGATGAATCACCCCTCCTAACCAATGATGCCATACCTCAAAAGCCAACTTAATGGCCAGTAATTCTCTGTTCCCCACATCATAATTTCTCTCTGCGGAAGAGAGTTTTTTTAGAGAAAAAAGGCACATGGATGTCATTTACCAGATGACGGGCCCTGCGATAAAACTGCTCCTACCCCAACCTCGAACGCGTCCACTTCCACAATGAAAGATTGTGATACATCCGGCTTCACCAATATAGGGGTGGAAGAGAAGCATTCCTTAATCGTAGAAAAGGCTCGCAACACAGAATCAGTCCACACTGAAAGTTAAGGGATTTCCTATTGTCGAATAGTTCTGAATAAATTTTCGGTAATAGTTGGTGAACCCCAAAAACCTCATAAGAGCCTTAAGATTTTTGGGTCGATCCCAGTTCAATACACCACAGACTTTCTCTGGATCCATTCGAAAACCTGAAGATAACAGCAGGTAGCCCAAAAACTGCACCTCGTGTACAGTCCCTGACAAAAGTCTTGTCGCTTGTGTACAAATTGACCTGAAGTGCCGCTAAAATATATTTCTAATAAATATTTTGTTACAAGAAGTGGGTCATTTTAATCCCAACAGCTTTTGTAATAATGTTTCAGTGCAAAACAAAACTGACAAAAAGTATTGTAATATTCACAGCTTGGTAAAGCGCATTGAGTCAATTTTTGCCAAGACATGTGTTGTCGCCTTGTCATATGAGATTCACCTATGACTAATAATGAATCAATTAGGTCTCAGGTGTGTATAAAAAGAACCCCAGTACACTAGACCTTCACATCAACTGCAACTAGACCTCTGCAAACATGGCTAACATTCACCCGGAGACTAAAGTGTTGATTATCAAGAGGCTGAAGACCAGATCCACTGCTGATGTGGCAGACACCTTCAATGTGTCTCAGCGTCAAGTTCAGAGGATAAAAAAAAAGATTTGAAGAGACTGGAGACGTTTTGGACAAGGCCAGGTCAGGCCGACCCCGCAAGACAACTGCTCGAGAGGACCGTTTATTGGCTCGAAAATCCAAGGCCAGCCCATTTTCCACTACAGCAGAGCTCCACGAGACCCGGTCACCTGAAGTCCCTGTGTCAACCAGAACAGTTTTGTCGGATTCTGTTTTGAAATGGCCTCCATGGTCAAATCAGTGCCCATAAGCCAGCATTAAACAAAAGACAATTGGAAAACCATGTGGCATTTGCCAAGGCCCACAGCCTGCTAAAAGGATGGATGCTGGAAAAGTGGCAGAAGGTGGATTTTTCAGATGAATCTTCTGTTTAATTACACCACAGTCGCCGCAAATATTGCAGGAGACCTACTGGAACCCGCATGGAGCCGAGATTTACCCAGAAAACAGTGACGTTTGTTGGAGGCAAAATCATGGTCTGGGGTTACGTCCCGTATGGAGGTGTGCGAGGGATCTGCAGGGTGGAAGGCAACATCAGTAGTCTAAAATACCAAGAAATCTTAGCTACCTCTTATATTCCCAACCATAAAAAAGGCCAAATTCTGCAGCAGGATGGTGCTCCATCGCATACTTCCATCTCCACATCAAAGTTCCTTAAGGCGAAGAAGATCAAAATGCTCCAGGATTGGCCAGCCCAGTCACCAGACATGAACATCATTGAGCATATGTGGTGTAGGATGAAAGAGGAAGCATGGAAGACGAAACCAAAGAATTTTGATGAACTCTGGGAGGCATGCAGGACTTATCTTTGCTATTCCTGATGACTTCATCAATAAATTGTATGAATCCTTGCCAAACCGCATGGATGCTGTCCTTCAAGCTCATGGAAGTCATACAAGGTATTAAATTTGTATCTCACAGCACCACTTCTTAATTTGCTGACATATTTTTTGATTTGCAGTAAAGTTGTTTAATTTCTGTATAGGCGACAAAACTTTTGTCTTGCCAAAATTTGACTTTTCTGTCTTGATTAAATGATAAATCTTTTTTTCAGTAAAACTAATTTATTTCAGTGCATTAAACATCATTTGGGAGGGCTTTAGCTTTTCTTATGAGCTATTTCTAACACCAATTGATTAATTAAAAGTCAGGTTAATAGCAGGAGTTTCTACAAAATAGAGACGCGACAAGACTTTTGTCAGGGACTGTACAACAAAAACACTTCTCTAATTTTGCATACAATTTATTATCTCTTAGGATCTGTAACACCTGTCTAACGTGATCCTGATGTATCACCACGTCGGGAGAATACATTAGAATGTCATCCAAATACACGACTACAACCTCCCCACAAGGTGATGAAAAATGTAATTTACAAAATGCTGGAAATCCGCCAGAGCATTGGTCAACCCAAAAGGCATGACCAGGTTCTCAAAGTGCCCCTCAGAAGTATTAAAAGCCTTCTTCCATTCATCTCATTCCTTGATTATATGCCCCCCGTAAGTCCAACTTGGAGAACACCTTGGCACCAACAATCTGGTTAAATAAATCAGGAATCAAAGGAAGAGGGTAAGGATCACCAACAGTAATCCGATTGAGTTCACGGAAATCCAGACACTGCCGAAGACTAGAGATGAGCGAATTTTTCAAAAATTTGATTCAGACAGTTTGCCTAATTTTTCCAAAATTAGCTTTGATCCGAATATATTTGCGGCAAATCACATTAAAAATTGCTAATTCCTGGCTGCAGAGAGCCTTTATAGTGGTGTAGAACAGTGTGCCTTGCCGTAACACGAATAGGGAGTCTGCTGTGGTAGCGAAATAATACCGTGAGTCAGTATGACATGCAGATGACAGGCTCTTAGAATCACTGCACACTTCACTTATTTGGGCAGTCACAGGGCCAAAACTGACCAAATAATTAAAGTATGAACTCCTTTTCTACCATTGTCAGCTGATTCCACATAGATTTCTACAGAACCTGTTCTATTAAACACTTATACAAGTAGAGCCCCCCGACAGAGTGGAGAGGGTGTCAGCAGTAAGTTTGTGTTGACGTCACTGATTAATTTGTCCTTCCTCTGATTTGTCAGAACAATAACTGATTAATTTTCCCTTCCTCTGATTCGTCAGAACAATAACCCCCAAAAAACGGATCCTGTCTGTTGAGCATCCGCCTCAGTGTCACGGTAACTCCTTTGACATATGTCAAGAGATCAAGGAGACTTGGGGAGCATGGAGGAATCTAACAGCCTCTTTGATTACTCTTGATTCACTGTTGTTGTTAATGACCACATCCCTTGTTTCAGGTGTTGCTTAGTAGTCATTACTTCTACCCTATTTAGTCCTACACCACCATTCTGACTGTGTGGTAAGATAGCTTCATTTGGTTTTGGAAGAGTTGGTGTGTGGTCCTCTCTGAAGTTCCTACTCGTCCATCTCACTACAGAAGTTAAGTGTCGCATTTGTTTGTGTTTTGTTTTCCCTTCCTTGTTGGTTGTTACTAGGCCTCAGGGAGACGCTTGTTTCTTCATCTGGAAAGGAACAGGTTGTCTCATCCCTGCCATTATCCATAGGGATCATTAGGGTCTGCAGGGTCCTAGGTTCCAGGGTATGGGCATTCCTACCTTGAAGGGGTGCCCATAAGGTTAGGAGTCAGTGTGGTGTTTCCCTAGCATTGAGGCCTAGTGGCTTTCCCTTTCCCTCCTGGTTGTCAGTGTGGTGTTTCCTCCTATACCTCATCCGTAACAGTCAGCATTTGGTCAATCCATCAGTATTGCTAATGCAAAAAACAACAGGAGTGGATACAAAACAGAGATGACACGCGAATGGAATATTTCCATGTCTTCTGTGTTTTGTACCCACTCCTGCTTTTGGCTACAAAAAAAAAAAAACATTTATTTCACAAACAGGACATTAACACACATAAAATACAACACAGAAGGGGCAAAACCACAAGATTTAAAATACAAACTAAAAAAAAAGTGCTTCATTAACATGAATAGATTGATGACTAGAGATCGCCTTGCGGTTCGCCCGACGGTCGTTTCGCGGCAAACTTTGCATATTCGTGATTCGCCGAACATGCGAACATATGGAGATATTCGCGCCCGCCATATTCTTTTACATTGTGAAGAACTTTGACCCATGACACATCCATAAGGTGGTACAGGACTGCCAATTGAGACATTTCATCACATGGACATACCGCCTACCTTATAAATAAACCTGATCTGGCCGCCATTTTACATTCAGTGTTTTGCAAGTGTAGGCAGAGGTTGCTGTGTGGAGCAGGGACAGGCTGTTAGGGACACCAAACACTAGCTAATAGGGCCACAAAAGTCCTTTTAAGGACTGGTATAGGTGTGCTATCGATAGGTGTGATACACAGAGGGGTGCGATATACTTATAATATACTTTTATAATGAGTCAAAAACACATAGATCTATATAGTGATCACCTGTAATTCAGGGGCCTAGAGGGTTACTAGGGCCATTTTTATATAGTGTAAGGTTCCAGATGGGGTTGCTCTTATCAGGGTGGGTGGTGTGTGGTTAGGCTATCAGGGGCAGAATAGCACCCCCCTGTAGGGCAATATCAGGGACAGTTTTTTGCCCACCCTGTCCTTCAATACCACATCATCATCTAGCCCAGGGATAGATGTTTTTTGCTTTCCCTTCGGGATTCATCGATGTGCACTGGAACCCCTGGATTGTGGTAGGACATATCGTTTCTGATTTGGTGCCGCCGAGCACCTGATTTAGTGCCACCGAGCACTTGTTATTGCCTACCACATCTTTGCTTTTTGCTTAACTTTAATAATTTAATTTATTTTCATTTTGAGGGATATATTTTCCACACAATCTGGTCCTCTGTGCTTGCCTGTACAGAGTCCATTGTTTTTGAAGGAGCAAAGCAGCTTGTGCCGGATCAAGAGTTTCCTCCAAGGGGGTGCACTGTGCGATTTTTCTTTTAGACAAGCTTCACAATGCAGACCATCGACGTGCAGAGGTCAAGCTTCCAGGAGGATACCTCGAGCTGTAAAAATTACTGCTCCTTCATGCCGATGACCTACTTCTGGGGGTTAACACCCTGCAGCGTCCCACTACGTGTGTGTGGGCACTGCTTAAAAGCACTTTTTGGTCTTAACAATGTATTGTGCAATATTGTATGATTTTTGTACTATTGTATCTGCAAAATCCCTGTTACCAGGCAGATTAGTGTAATTAGTGTAATTTATACATCCCACCACTAGATGGGGATATAGTTTAGGTCTTATATATATACCTAGGTCAGGCCTAGTGAGGCAGTTGGAAAAATGTAGTTAGAGATGTGAGCAGATCTGAGGAGGTCAGATCAGAATTAGTGGGAGAAAATGTAGAGTGAAGACTCCATGACACAGTTTAGTGAGTGGAGCCAACTTCGCTAGGAGGTAATACTAAGATGTGAGGCGCAGAAGAGCGTTTTCCTTCTGTGGCCGGACTATAGACTTGCATCCCTGACCAGTAGGAGAAGAGTTTGCCTCTCTGGAAAAGAAACAAGCTTTCCTTAGGATTCATCGGTGATAAGAGCCATTATTGAGGGCCACAGACACCTTTGCATGGTGGAGGATTTATAGCTTCTGGCAGCCACACCATACTTCTGAGAGACAGTTGAGTTTTCCTGTCTAAATGTTCAGCTTGTAGGGAAAGAACAAGGAATAGGATCCAGCACATCAATAGGAACAAGGTACACCTAACCCACTGCTCCAAACTAAAACCTGAAAAGCCTAGAAACAGTGGATTTGCAGAACCAACTCTGTATCATCAAGAGACTGCATTTTTGTACTGCTGCAACCAAAGACATCAAAAGTAAAAGTTGTGAGTTGCATTTCACCACTGTCTACCTCATTATTACCACTATTGGTTGTACCACCATTAACGATACTGTGGTCACGACAAAAAACATCAAGGGACTCAGCTGCAACAAGCACCCTAAGCACCCCTAACATCAAGGGCACCTCAACCACCATCTTGGCTGATGCTTCCCTACCACAGAGCGTGCCCCGGAGGATTTCGTGCCGTCCACCTCAACACTGTGCTGCCAGCCCAGGGAGGCTTTCTGCTAACCGTGAGTAAACTGAGGAACTGAGTGTTATAATTTGGCCCCTCATCGGTCCACCGTGCACCTCATGTGTTGCCCCTGCGCTACTGGCTGGCTGCATATCTTTTATTGGCGTCACGAACAGGATATTAACCCCTGCGCCACATTTGAGAGACTGTCGCATGTGAATAAGCCCCTTTATTTGATTGAGAGACTTTTGCTTATTGTGCGCTGTTTTGGGCTACAGAACTGTTTAAACTGCTTGAAAAGTATATGGAGGTGCTATACTAGTCCCAAGCATAAAAATCGCAGCGTTAAAAGTGAGAAAATCCAACATTTGTGTGTCACTATAACTGCTTGCTGTCAGTGAATATACTGTTTCTATGCAATTTAGATGGCCGCCGGAGCTCTGGTTTGAAAAAGAAAACTGCGCCATCACTGTGGACAAGTTAGCCACACCCCCTGAAGAGCGGGAAATTATTGTGCCGCCCACTTATGCAAAACTGTCTGGTCAAAGCCCATCCTACCTGTACTGTGTGGTGGTTTCTAAAAGGCCAGCCCTGTATGCAAACGCAGCACCGCCTTCTGTGCCCTATGAAGAGTCCTCCCATAGAAACAAAATGGGTGGAACTATGTGTGGAATATCAATGTGCCTACCTGTTAAATGTTGGGACCAAAGCGCTGACGCCTATGAACATCTTTATACCCAAAAGACTGCTCCAGTATTGTGTGTCACCAAGCAACCATACCCAATTGAAATACTGACCGGTGTTGTACCAAAAGCCCGACTCACTGAGACCGCCCCTCGTGTGGTGGATAATGGTTGCGCCGCTCCTGTCATTCAAACAGACCTGGGAGGTGGGCCTAGGACTTTAGAAGAGCGTGACGTGCGTGCGCACGTTAGTGTCACGGAACCATGAACCAGACGTACAACAAGAGATAAATTAAAATAAGAAGGCTTTATTGAAAATAAAGCTGTAAAGCAAAAGTCCAAACGGATGGTGAAACCGAGCAGAGTCTTTGCGAAGCCAGAGGTCAGGAACCAGAAGGGTAGTCAGACGAAGCCAGGATCAGGAACCAGCAGGGTAGTCAGACGAAGCCAGGATCAGGAACCAGAAGCAGCAGCAGTCTTAGAAGCATGTGAACACAAGAGGACCAAGCAAGGAACTGAAGCCACAGACCTCCTATATATATGAGCTAGGCATCCAGCTCCTCCCAGGGGGAGGAGGAGCCGCAGGGTGGAAGGCTACAAGAAACCCAGAAACCAAGATGGCCGCCAGCACATGTCAAACGAAGGAGAGCAGCAAGCAGGTAAGACCATGACAGTACCTCCCCCTCAAGGGCCCCTCCTCCGCGGAGCACAAAACGGTTTCTGAGGGAAGCGTGCGTGGAAGGCTCGGAGCAAGGCAGGAGCATGGACATCTGCGGAGGGAACCCAGGAACGCTCCTCTGGACCATAACCACGCCAATGGACCAAAAACTGCAACCGACCGCGGACCAGGCGTGAGTCCAGGATATTGCTCACCTCATATTCCTCACGATTGCCCACTTGGACCGGACGAGGCCGAGGAACCGAGGAAGTGAAACGATTACACACCAGTGGCTTCAACAGGGAGACATGAAACACGTTGGAGATCCGCATGCCAGGAGGAAGCGCAAGGGCATAGGCTACCGGGTTTACCCTGCGAAGCACTCGGAAGGGACCAACAAAGCGAGGCGCCAGCTTGGGAGTGGGCACTCGAAGGTTGAGGTTGCGGGTGGACAACCATACACGGTCTCCGACCTGGTAGGAAGGAGCAGGCGCTCGTCTGCGATCAGCCTGGAGTCTCTGGCGCTGCGCAGAGACCTCAAGGGACTTCTGGATCTGTACCCAAGAAGCACGTAGGACGGAAAGGTGATCCTCCACAGCCGGAATATCCTGGGGAGAGAATACCTCCGGTAACACGGCAGGTTGGAACCCATAATTGGCCATGAAGGGAGACGTCCCAGAGGAAGAGTTCACCGCCGTGTTCCTGGCAAACTCAGCCCAAGGCAGGAGGTCAACCCAATTGTCTTGGTGATCGGAGACATAGCAACGAAGGAATTGCTCTAAGGCCTGATTGGATCGTTCTGCGGCCCCATTGGACTGAGGGTGGTAGGCCGAGGAGAAGGAGAGATGAATCCCCAACTGGGAGCAAAAGGCGCGCCAGAACCTGGACACAAACTGACTCCCCCGATCCGACACAATCTCCTTAGGCAAACCGTGCAACCGGAAGACCTCCCTGGCAAAAATCGTGGCCAACTCTTGTGCAGAGGGTAACTTCTTGAGAGGAACACAGTGGCACATTTTGGAAAACCGATCCACAATCATGAAAATGACCGTATGGCCTCGGGATGCAGGGAGGTCCACAATGAAATCCATCCCCAGGTGTGACCATGGGCGCTCCCCGGTGGCTATGGGTTGCAGAAGGCCCAACGGAAGGTGCCGAGGGGACTTACTCTGGGCACAAACGGAGCATGCCGCTACATATGCGGCGATGTCGGAACGTAGGGAAGGCCACCAGAACAGACGTGAAACAGCCCAGGACAGCTGATTCTTTCCAGGATGCCCCGCGGTCTTGGAGTTATGGTAGGTTCGCAACAACCGAGTGCGCAACTCCTCAGGCACAAAACATCTGCCGTTGGGTCTCCCAGAGGGAGCACCAGATTGAGCCGCCAAAATCTGCTCACCCAGGGGAGAGGTCAGGCTGGTGCGAATTGCGGCCAGGATCTGATTCGGAGGTATGACCGAAGTCGGAATCGACTCCTCCCTGGACAGCTCGGAGTACTGCCGTGATAAGGCATCCGCCCTGATGTTCTTGGAACCGGGTAGGTAGGAGACCACGTAATTAAAACATGACAAGAACAGAGCCCATCTGGCCTGACGTGGTGTCAATCTCTTGGCCTCAGAAAGGTAGGTCAGATTCTTGTGGTCCGTCAGGATGAGAACCGGAACCACCGAACCCTCGAGCAAGTGCCTCCATTCTTTAAGGGCCTGCACGATGGCCAATAACTCCCTGTCACCAATCTGATAGTTGCACTCCGCGGAAGACAGTTTCCGGGAGTAAAACCCACAAGGAAGCAGAGGACCCTCTGGTGTTCTACGCTGAGACAGAAGGGCGCCTACTCCCGTCTCAGACGCGTCCACCTCGAGGACAAAGGGCAACCCAGGGTTGGGATGCGACAGAATCGGAGCCGACACAAAGGCGGACTTTAGGGCCTCAAAAGCTCGGATGGCCTCGAGCGGCCAGACCTGGGAATTACTGCCCTTCCTGGTCAGATCCGTGAGAGGCTTGGCCAGCATGGAAAAGTCCCTGATGAACTTCCGATAATAATTGGCAAAGCCCAAAAAGCGCTGCAGGGAACGAAGACCACTGGGCTGGGGCCACTGTAAGACAGCCGAAACCTTCTCAGGATCCATGGAGAACCCCTCAGCGGAAATGATGTAACCTAAGAAGGTTACCTGGGATCGGTGAAATTCGCATTTCTCAAGCTTACCGAACAGCTTGTTCTCTCGTAACCGTTGCAACACTCGTCTGACATCCAGAATGTGGGCCTCCATGGATTCAGAATATACCAAGATGTCATCCAAATAGACTACCACACACTGCTGCAACAGGTCACGGAAAACATCGTTGATGAATTCCTGAAAGACTGCGGGCGCATTGCACAACCCAAAGGGCATAACCAAGGATTCGTAATGACCGGTCCTGGTGTTAAACGCGGTCTTCCACTCATCGCCCGCCTTGATCCTTACCAGGTTATATGCCGCCCTCAGGTCGAGTTTGGTAAAGACCGTGGCCCCTTTAAGGCGATCGAACAGCTCGGAAATCAAGGGTATCGGGTAAGCGTTCTTGATCGTGATGCGATTGAGACCCCTGTAATCGATGCAAGGCCTCAACTCACTGCCCTTCTTTTTCACAAAGAAAAATCCAGCCCCAGCCGGGGACGAAGATTTGCGAATGTGTCCGCGTGAAAGCGCCTCCCTCACGTACTCCTCCATGGCCTCATTCTCCGCTACCGACAGTGGATAGACTTTGCCACGAGGAGGAACGGCACCAGATTGTAACTCTATGGCACAATCGTATGGGCGGTGCGGAGGTAGGGCAACCGCGCGCACCTTATCGAATACATCCCGGTACTCCTCGTATTCAGGAGGCAACAGAGAGTCCGAGGAAGTACACAGCAACTTGACAGACCCATGGATGCAACTAGCCCTACACTGCGGTGACCACGAGAGGATCTCGACCGATCTCCAATCGAAAGTCGGATTATGCTTCTGGAGCCAGGGGTACCCCAAGACCACCGAGTAGTGTGGAGACGAAATAACCTGGAGGCAGACCGACTCTCTGTGAACGGCACCAATGGCTATCCCCACTGGAAGGGTCTCATGAGTCACATGTGGCGGCAGAAGGGGTCTGCCGTCTATCGCCTCAAGAGCCAGTGGGGAACCTCGAGCCTGCAGAGGAATGGAATTGGCGGCAGCGAACACACTATCAATGAACAAACCACCAGCACCAGAGTCCACCAACGCCTGGGTCGTCACCGAGCCCCCGACCCAGGAGAGGACAACAGTGATCAGTGGTTTGTCAACACGGGAAACCGGGGACGAGGAGACTCCACCCAAGATCTGCCTCCGACAGGATCTCAGGGTACGAGCGTTTCCCGGACGGTTCGGACATGACAACCGAAAATGCCCACCGAGACCACAGTACATGCATCGGCCCTCGCGTCTCCGGAGTGCCCTCTCCCCCTCGGACAGGCGAGCAAACCCCAGCTGCATGGGTTCACCCCCAGACAAGTCATCCCCAGGAGGCGTGGGAGGAGAGGGAGGCACGGGTGGGACAGCAAACGTAGGCACCAATCTGTTAGAAGACCTCCGCAGGTTCTCCTTAAAGGAAGGTCTCTCCCTGAGTCTGGTGTCAATCAAAATCAGGAAAGAAATAAGAGACTCGAGCTCAACTGGTAGGTCCTTAGCTGCAACCTCATCCTTCAAGGCATCCGAGAGACCATGAGAGAAAGCAGCGACCAGAGCCTCATTATTCCAGCCCACCTCTGCTGCCAGGGTACGAAACTCAATGGCGTATTCAGCTACGGATCGTGAACCCTGTCTGATGGACATAAGGAGCTTCGCAGCAGAGGCAGCACGAGCCGGCACATCGAATACCTTCCGAAGAGAAGCAACAAAACCGGAAAACTCGGCAACCACCGGATTGTTGTTCTCCCATAAAGGGCTGGCCCAGGCCAAGGCCTTGTCCGAGAGCAGCGAGATCAAGAAGCCCACCTTTGATCTCTCAGTAGGAAAGGCATGTGGCAGCAACTCGAAATAAATGCCCACCTGGTTAAGGAAACCTCGGCACTGAGTTGGCTCTCCCCCAAAGCGCTGTGGAAGAGGGGCAGAACCGGTCATACCCCGAAACACCGCAGGCGCAACAACAGGTGTCGGGGTAGACTCTGGCGCAACAACCGGAGCGGCAGTAGGAGCGAGCCCAGGAGCGACAACCGACCCATCGGCAACGGGAGCGAAATGAGCCGTGCGTTCAAGCAGGGTTTGCAACGCCACAGCGAACCGACCCAACAGGTGATCCTGCTGATCAAGTCTGGCAACCAGCGTGGGTAGCGAGGATGGCCCTGTACCGTCAGAATTCATGGCTTGGTCCTAATGTCACGGAACCATGAACCAGACGTACAACAAGAGATAAATGAAAATAAGAAGGCTTTATTGAAAATAAAGCTGTAAAGCAAAAGTCCAAACGGATGGTGAAACCGAGCAGAGTCTTTGCGAAGCCAGAGGTCAGGAACCAGAAGGGTAGTCAGACGAAGCCAGGATCAGGAACCAGCAGGGTAGTCAGACGAAGCCAGGATCAGGAACCAGAAGCAGCAGCAGTCTTAGAAGCATGTGAACACAAGAGGACCAAGCAAGGAACTGAAGCCACAGACCTCCTATATATATGAGCTAGGCATCCAGCTCCTCCCAGGGGGAGGAGGAGCCGCAGGGTGGAAGGCTACAAGAAACCCAGAAACCAAGATGGCCGCCAGCACATGTCAAACGAAGGAGAGCAGCAAGCAGGTAAGACCATGACAGTTAGAAGCAGAGACGCCGATTGCTGCAGAGAGAGAGAAGAAACGTGCCGGAGCAGCATGGCCGAGAGACAGGAGAGCTCTGCACCTGAAATTGAATCCGGACGGAACCCGGTCGCCGCTCCGACTTGGACCCCCACAGATATGACTCCAGAGCTACAGGTTCGTGTGCAGGAGTTGTGGGACCGTCACTGGAGGGAGCGTAGTGGAGACCGCGGCTCTGAGTCTGCAAAGAGTCGTGCAGGTCAGCATGCACCTGCGACACCGCGACCCCAGTCTCTGAAAATAACCGAAAGGTCCGGTCAGACTGAAGATGTTCCCACCATAGCGTGGCCCACTGTGGAACATACCGCGCTTTGGGCTAAATTGCCTGCCGAGATAAAGTCTGCTCGACTACCGCATAATCATGCCTGTAAGCATTATAATGAGGGACTAACCCGCAAACTGTTGGAGGCACCGGTAAAGGATTTCCCGGTACCAGTACGCAAACTGGGCCGAGTGCTGGATTTTTGCAAGCAGCAGGGATTTGGATTCATCCACGATTTGTCAACAGATTGTGAGTACTATGTGAATCGCCGGTCCTTAAAAAGAAAATAACTTCCCCCTTGGCTACATAGCTTATACATTGGGGAAGTGGTCGAATTCACCCCTTCTGAGGGTACACGTGGACCCTATGCCGCTGCAGTCCGCAGGCCAGGACAACCTACAGAGCCCCAGGAGCTTACTCAGGACTCTGAGTCTGAGGAAGAGTCAGAAAAGAAACATCCTACCGCCCCCGTGCGGCCTGATGCCAAGTATGTACCACCAAGTTCAACCCAGAATCAGTATGCTACTGGTTTTGCAGGAACCAACATTCTTTGGCAACCCGCCATTGTCACCAGAGATCCTGACACCAAACCTAAACCCCAAAGAGAAAGGGTTAGGAGAAATTCAAATCCTGTGACCAGGAGTGACCCTACTGTTGGGCTGGCTTGTGAAGAGAAAAGAGAACTTCCCCCTATCTTTGAAAAGGTGAAGCAGGAACTTGGTTTGCTATCTACACCTAAACAGAAAGTGATGGAGGGACGAGCAGAAGGATCATCCCCTGATTCCTGGGATTCTGGGAGCCCAATTCCGACAGATGTGTCTTCCTGTTCGGATCCCTACAACTAAGTAGGCTGTTCACTTACCACTAATATGGAGCAGGAGCTGCCATTGTTTGAGAGGACTTCTCTTATTGTTTTTGCTTTGAGCCCCTCTCTAAGTTCTTTTTGCAAGGATTCCACCTACTTCAAGAATTTTGCACTACAGTTGTGTTTTACCATGTTTAACCCCTTTTTACCCCATTTTCATGTTATCAAGGGACTTTGTTAACACAACGTTTAAAGTAAAATACCCAGAAAGACTTTTCTGTGCTTAACCGTTCTACAACTAAATTTTTGCACTTTAAAATGTTTTTATCCATGTTTTATACCCCATTATAGGTATGGACTCTGTCTTCTGAACCATATCATGGACTTTACTGCCCTAATGTGAGATCAGTCTATAATAACCATTTTGGCCGCAACACATCTACCATAAAGATGTAATATATTTTATATATTTGCCTAGAATGTATTTTTGTGCATAACCCTTTATTCACTGGAGGTTATTAAAGAGTCATAATAATACATTGCAATGTCTATATTCACATATGCATATTTGGAGGTGTGTATTTGGTGTATTTAAGGACACGGCTTAGAGACCCACAGCTTCAGACAATACCAACGTCGAGGGCAACTTACATTTTACCATGGGCGTATGCAGCGTCCCACTATGTGTGTGTGGGCACTGCTTAAAAGCACTTTTTGGTCTTAACAATGTATTGTGCAGTTTTGTATGATTTTTGTACTATTGTATCTGCAAAATCCCTGTTACCAGGCAGATTAGGTGAAATTTATACATCCAACCACTAGATGGGGATATAGTTCAGGTCTTATATATATATACCTAGGTCAGGCCTAGTGAGGCAGTTGGAAAAATGTAGTTAGAGATGTGAGCAGATCTAAGCAGGTCAGATCAGAATTAGTGGGAGAAAATGTAGAGTGAAGACTCCATGACACAGATTAGTGAGTGGAGCCAATTTCGCTAGGAGGTGATACTAAGATGTGAGGCGCAGAAGAGCGTTTTCCTTCCGTGGCCGGACTATAGACTTGCAATCCTGACCAGTAGGAGAAGTGTTTGCCTCCCTGGAAAAGAAACCAGCTTTCCTTAGGAATCATCGGTGATAAGAGCCATTATTGAGGGCCACAGACACCTTTGCATGGTGGAGGATTTATAGCTTCTGGCAGCCACACCATACTTCTGAGAGACAGTTAAGTTTTCTTGTCTAAATGTTCAGCTTGTAGGGAAAGCACAAGGAATAGGATCCAGCACATCAATAGGAACAAGGTACACCTAACCCACTGCTCCAAACTAAAACCTGAAAAACCTAGAAACAGTGGATTTGCAGAACCAACTCTGTATCATCAAGAGACTGCATTTTTGTACTGCTGCAAACAAAGACATCAAAAGTAAAAGTTGTGAGTTGCATTTCACCACTGTCTACCTCATTATTACCACTATTGTTTGTACCACCATTAACGGTACTGGCGTCACGACAAAACACATCAAGGGACTCAGCCGCAACAAGCACCCTAAGCACCCCTAACATCAAGGGCACCTCAACCACCATCCTGGCTGATGCTTCCCTACCACAGAGCGTGCCCCGGAGGATTTCGTGCTGTCCACCTCAACACTGTGCTGCCAGCTCAGGGAGGCTTTCTGCTAACCGTGAGTAAACTGATGAACTGTGTGTTATAATTTGGCCCCTCATCGGTCCACCGTGCACCTCACGTGTTGCCCCTGCGCTACTGGCTGGCTGCAACCCCATTGGTAGGTGTTTGCATATTCTTGCAATAAATGATGTTCCCGTTCACTGATTGTAAACAGATATCTTGACAGACAAATGTATCAAACTCTTTCTAGGCGCCACATCTCCAGTCTCCTGACCAGCCAGATTCACCAGCATCTGTTCCAGGACATGAGGCAGTTCATCCTGTAGTCCTGGTGACTGACTAATGTGGCCTCCTCAAAGGACCTGAGCAAACTGCAGGTGTCATGCATGAGCTGACACTGGTTGACATCGAAGTTACACAGGGGAGTACTGTCGGCTTGGATCATCAAGAAATCGTTTATGACCTTTCTCTGTTCGTATAGTGTGTCCAACATTTGGAGGGTGGAATTCCAACGGGTGGAAACGTTGCATATCAGTCTATGTTGGGGGATGCCGTTCTGCTGCTGCAGCTCAAGGAGGGTGTGCTTTGCGGTGTACGGGTGGCTGAAGTGCAGGCAAAGTTTCCTGGCCATTTTTAGGATGTTTTGCAGATGGGTGGAAGACTTCAGGAACCGCTTGACAACCAGAATGAACACGTGTGCTATGCAGGGCGCATGGCTCAGCCCTCCTTGATGCAGTTCTGACACCATGTTCTTCCCGTTGTCGGTCACCATGTTACAATTTTGAGTTGTTGCGGAGAAAGCCAGGTTTCGATTTCTTGATGAAGGACACAGATCTGTTTCTCCCCTGTGTGACTCCGTTCACCCAGGCAAACAAGGTGTAAAGCCGTGCCCTGAACATGTGGTATGCTGGAAGAGCACTGTGAATTGTTCTTGCAGTGGAGGCTGAGGACACGGTGGAGGATGATGAGGTAGAGGTAGACATTTTTGCAGGAGCAACTACATAAGAACGTGGAGGCGGAAGCGGCGTCACCTGGCCAAGTTGCTGGCGTGGCTGGGCAGGAACCAAATTTTCCCAGTGGACCATAAAGGACATATACTGTCCATGACCATAGTTATAGCTACCGACCAATTTTCCCAAAAATAGCTGTATCACAAACAATTTTCACCAGTGAATGGCTAATCAACGTAATTCGGTTCCTACAGAAGAAAGTCTACAATCACCCATCAATTTTCCCATATTCTTTTTCCTATTAATAAGCCCCCAAAAATATAACAATCACAATTCACCGCAGAATGGCTAATAGGACGTACGTATCTGTCCTGTTAATACACCAAAAAGGGCTGTAATTTTCTCACTTCAACACACAACGGCTAATAAGCCCCCCCCCCCCACTAATACACGCCAAAAAGGCCTTTAGAACATATCTGCAGAACGGCAAATTTCTATATTTTTTTTGCCACTAATACATGCCAAAAAGGGCTTTAGAACATATAACTGCCTTGCTGAATGGCAAATATGTCCATATTTTTTCCACTTATACATGCCACAAAAGGCTTTAGAACATGTAACTGCACCGCTGAACAGCAAATATATTTTACTTTTGCAACTAATACACGACAAAAAGGGCTTTAGAACATATAACTACACCGCTAAACGGCAAATATATTTTTATTTTGCTACAATTATACGCCAAAAGCAGCTTTAGAAAATATAACTGCACCGCTGAACGGCAAATAGGCCCTTATTTTTTTACACTTATACACGACAAAAAGGGCTTTAGAACATATAAATGCACCGCTAAGTGGCAAACAAAATTATTTTTGTGCCACTAATACACGCCAAAAAGAGCTGTAATTTTTCACTTCACCAAAAAAAGTCTTTTTTTCCATTAATACAAGCCAAAAAATGCTTTAGAACATATAACTGCACTGCACAAGGGCAAATAAGACATATAAATGAGTGATGATCGAGCATGCTCGGCCGAACACCTGTTCGGCTCAAGCATCTCGATGCTCGGCACATGGCAGTACTCGGCCGAGTACCGCATGTGCTCGAGCGCCATGCTAGAGTCTCCTCCCCGCACGTTTCTTGACTGCTATGCAGCCAATAAACGTGCAGGTAAGTACTACCCTCACTGTAATGCCAGTAGCCATGTTGGCTACTGGCATTACAGTGATTGGCTGGCCAGAACGCGTCATCGGGTGCTATATAACACCCGGTGACGCATGTTTGGCTCTTTCGTCAGGGAGAGCTGAGCATAGGAAGGGACAGAGAGTGTAGGGAGTGTTATTGAATATTTTTTTGTACAAAAACATTTCAGAGACCTAAAAGTCCTTGTAAGGACTAATGTGTGTGACAGCAGCAATATATGTTTGTAGCGCAACCTGCACTAAATTGCTCAGTGTTAGGGAGAGCTGTGCATAGGGAGTGTAATAGAATGATTTTTATGCAAAAAAGAATTCAGAGACACAAAAGCCCTATTAAGGACTATTGTGTGTTACAGCAGCAATATATATTTTTAGCGCATCCTGCGCTAAATACAGTGTAATAGGTCACTGCGAACAGTTAAATTATTTGCGCCACATCTCCTGTGTGAAGTGTGCGCATCCCTAAAATATCAGTGACATCCAGAGTACTTTTTCCATAGACTGTGTCCGCTGCGGACAGTAAAATTATCCGCGCCACATCTCCTGTTTAAAATGTGCGCATCTCTAAAATATCAGTGACATCAAGTGTACTTTTTATGTAGATGGTGTCCACTGCGGACAGTTAAGTTATCTGTGCCACATCTCCTGTTTAAAGTGTGTGCATCCCTCAAATATCGGTGACATCCAGTGCACTTCTTCCGTAGACTGTGTCCGTTGCGGACAGTTAAATTATCCGCATTACATCTCCTGTTTAAAGTGTGCCCATCCCTAAAATATCAGTGACATCCAGTGCACTTTTTCCGTAGACAGTGTCCGCTGCGGACAGTTAAATTATCTGCGCCACATCTCCTGTCTAAAGGGTGCGCATCCATAAAATATCAGTGACATCCAGTGTAACTTTTTCCGTAGACATTACCTGTGGTACCTGTCCTGTATAACGTTTGCTAATCATAAATACCTTTGTAATTTTTTTTGTGCATACACTTCCAAATCCTACGCTACTGTACGTGTGCCATACTTTCAAGCATATATCACATTTAAAATGAAGAAGGCGAGCAGTAAGGGACAGGACAGTGGCCGTGATGCTGATGGTGTACCCAGAGGCCGTGGCCCTGGGTGCAGAGAAACTGTGCCTGCTACCAGAGCACAAGAAAAGCAATCATCCACGATACTTATCTTCATGTCCCAGTTTGCAGGGAAGCGCAGGACACCACTCTTGAAGTCAGACCAGTGCGACCAGGTGGTCGGTTGAATTGCAGCAGATAATGATTTCAGTCGGGTAAGCCCCACCCTGTCTTCCAAGTCCAGTCTCAGTAGCCAGGAGTCTGGTAAACACAATCCTCTCCCCGATCCTCCTTCTTCCCACCATGTACAGTCTGGCCGAACAAGTGATCCCACACTCAGATATTCCGAGGACCTCTTTTCATCAGTATTACTTGATTTGGCCCTCTCGCCAAGCACGCTTGAAGAGGGACATGAGATCTTGTGCCCTTATTCCCAACCTCTTGAACATCCAAAGTCACAAGAACATGACGGTGGTGAATGGCAATTAGTATTTAATGAGGTGGATGATGATGAGACACAGTTGCCAATGAGTCAACTGCAATTACTGTCTCAAGAAGTTGATGAAGAGGATGAGACACAGTTGTCAATCACTGAGGTTGTAGTTAGGTCAACAAATCAGGAAGAAGATCAGAGTGAGGAAGTGGAAGAGGAGGTGGTGGACGATGAGGTCACTGACCCAACCTGGGAAGGTGGAAAGCCGAGCGAGGACAGCAGTACAGAGGGGGAGGGATCTGCAGCACCGCAACAGGCTGGAAGAGGCAGTGGGGTGTCCTTACCTCAGGCCTTTGAACGCAAGCAAAAATACCCAACCACCCACCCACAGGCCATAGCACTAAATGTGCAGCTTTCCAAATTGCTGACCCTGGAAATGTTGCCATTTAGGCTTGTGGACACTGAGGCCTTCCACATCCTGGTGTCGGTGGCTGTCCTGTGTTACGCAGTCCCCAGCTGCCACTATTTTTCAAGGTGTGCCGTGCCCGCCTTACACCAACATGTGTCCCATTACATCACATGTGCCCTGATTAACGCAGATACTGGGAAGGTCCACTTAACCGCAGACACATAGACAAGTGCATTTGGCCAGGGATGCTACATTTCCCTGACGGCACACTGGGAGAATGTTGTGGAGGCCAGGAGCGAGTCATACCCTGGGATGGCACAGGTGCTACCAACGCCAATGATTGCGGGCCCTATGTCAATCGTGATTTCCCCCAGCACCTACGTTAGTAGCTCCAAAACTCACTTCTCCTCCTCCGCCTTCTCCTCCACTTTCACATCTGATTTATCTGCATGCAGCACCAGTTAGTCATCAGTCGGTAACTGGAAGCAGTGTAGCACTGCAGTGGGGAAGCGTCAACAGTCCGTGCTGAAGCTGATATGCTTAGGGGACAAACAGCAAACTACAGCAGAGCTGTGGCAGGGTATAAGAGACCAGACTGAACTGTAGCTCTCACCACTCAACCTACAACCAGGCATGGTTGTGTCTGATAATGGCCGTAACTTGGTGGCGGCTTTGGAGCTTGGCAAGCTCAGACACATCCCATGCCTAGCCCACGCGTTCAACCTTGTGGTTCAGCGGTTTCTCAAAACCTACCCCAATTTACCTGAGCTACTGGTGAAGGTGCGCCACATGTGTGCACATTTCCACAAGTCATCGACAGCTTCAGCGGTCTGTCAACGCTGCAGCAGTGCTTTAACTTGCCAGCTCACTGTCCGTTGTGCATGTTGGCCAGGCTTTGTGAGCAGCAGAGGGCTGTAGTGGAATACCAGCTGCAACATAGTCGTCGCCTTTCCTGTCAGCCTCCGCTATTCACAAGCGAGGAGTGGGCATGGATGTCTGACCTCTGTGAGGTTTTAAGAAACTTTGAGGAATCAACACAGATGGTGAACGGCGATGCCGTTATTATCAGCGTAACCATCCCACTTCTGTGTCTACTAAAACGCTCGCTGCTCACAATTAAGGATGATTCTTTGCATGTGGAAGAGGTGGAAATGGGGGAAGACATTTCACAGGGTGATAGCCAGACCATCCTCAGTTCGTCCTCTCAGCGCAAATTGGACGATGAAGAGGAGGAGGAGCAGGAGACGGTTGCCTCCGCTACAGAGGTTAATACCCATGGAAGTTTAATTCCATCTGTTCAGCGTGGGTGGGCAGAAGAGGATGAAAAGATTGATAGTGATCCTCCTGATGACGACAGCGAAGTCTTGCCTGTTGGTACTCTGGCACACATGGCTGACTTCATGTTAGGCTGCCTTTACCGCGACCCACGTGTTATACGCATTTTAGACAACACGAATTACCTGTTGTTCACCCTTCTCGACCCCCGCTACAAAGAGAACTTCTCATCTCTCATTCCTCTGGTGGAGAGGACGAACAAAACGGTGCAATACCAGAACATCCATGTTGAAAAATTGCTCCAAAAAGTTCCATCTGACAACGCTGGCGGCAGAATCCGTAGTTCCTTGGCCAACCGAAGAGGGGAGACAAGGGGAACACACAGCATAACAGATTAGCATATCCGCCTGTCAACTGAAAATGCTGACAGGTTGACTCATATAAAAATGAACAAGGCCTGGATTGACCATGACTTCTCGACTCCACCAGAGGAATGCTGATGAACATAAAGGTACTTTACATGTGTTGTTTTTATTGTAGTTAATAGACTGTATTCCCATGCACCCCCTACACCACAAACAAGGCTACATGTTTTGATTTAAGAACTTGTTTTGCCTCTGTACTGCGTCCACTTACCCTGCCTACCAGAGCAAATACTCACAATTGGTGGCTTGGAGCGGGCACACGCAGTAAGGCTGGCGTAAACGCCTAAATATTTTTGTTTTCGGGTACAGCTGGATGTCCTGGATTAAACAAGCTAAATTTAAGCCTGTGTCACGTGACAAAATTGAGGCTGTAATGAAAGCTCTCGTGTAGGCTAACCAACACCAGCAAGAAACAAACCAGCTGCTGTTGCAACACGTGATGGCTTTACAGACTGGGGGTGAATGTGTTGGTCCGGGCCCAGCTGGTGCATCAGTGGGGGTTTAAGCCGGCTGAGCCCGTGAGACCCCAGTATTATAACTTACTTAACCTCTTGCAAAAGTGGCTACAGTCTGACGTGCTGAGCCCCACTGCTATGCTCGACCGTCTGTTGGCTGATATGTTCTGGAGGGCTTTGCCACCCCCTATCCAGCAATGGATGGGCCAGGTCTCTCCAGGTGATGCTCTAGAGATGGTCGACCTGTTGGAGCGCTATGAGGCTACCCGGAATCTACAGGGGGGTTATTTTGGGAGGGGGTAGTCAAATCCCGTAACTCTCCACACCAGACCCGGCGGTTTGTGCCCACCAAACCCGCCCAGTATTTACCCCCTGTGGACCCAGCTTCGATAGTCTGCTGGCGGTGTCGGGAGCCTGGCCATGTACGAGCTGACTGTCCACATCAGGTGGAACCCATGGACACAAACTATTGCTTCCATCAGTCGTTATATGCTAGGAAGTTGTGTGCAGCGGGTGCCCCGGAGACTCTAAATCACCTGTGCCAGGTGGAGGTGGGAGACACTCCAGCGAAGGCTCTCTTGGACTCAGGGAGTCTGGTGACCCTGGTAAGGGCTCCCCTGGTACGGTCCACGGAGTATACTGGCCGGAAAGTCGGGTCATGTGTATTCATGGAGACTTAAAAGACTACTCCACTGCTATGGTGTCTCTATCCACGGTTGCCGGCAGGTGGACCCACGAGGTGGCTGTCGCCACCAATCTACACTGCGAACATATAATAGGGAGAGACTTCCCAGGCTTTCCAGTACTGTGGCCTGCTACGCAGTAGGGGTGACCGCCACTTCGGTGGAAGAGGGGGAGACAACCCCGCTAAGTGTGATAGTGGGAGACATGGAGGACTTTCTGCCAGGTCCTGAGCTGGCAGACATCAATGTCTCCGGGGATAATTTTGGTATCGCCCAACACCGGGACCCAACCCTATCCCGAGCCTGAAAAAATGTATTAATAGTAGATGGTGAACCACAACAACCAGGGGCAGAGTCGGTGTTCCCCCGGTTTGTGGTTCATCAGGGTATATTATACCTGGTAAACCAGCTGCGAGGTGAATCCATTGAACAGGTGGTAGTGCCCCAGGCTTAGCGCAAACTTGTGTTAGAGTTAGCCCACCAGCATGTTCTCGGGGGTCATCTGGGAATGCAGAAGACACAGGACCGGATACTACAATGGTATTACTGGCCCAGTGTGTTTGGGAAGGTGGAAGAATTATGTAAATCTTGCCCGACCTGCCAGGCAACTAGCCCCCAGCACTTTTTTCGCAGTCCCTTGGTACCTCTCCCGATCATCGAGGTACCGTTTGAGCGAATAGCTATGGACCTAGTAGGCCCAGTACTGAAGTCTGCTAGAGGACACCAACACATCTTGGTCATCCTGGACTACGCCACTCGGTACCCGGATGCGGTGCCACTGCGACATACATCGGCGAAGCTTATAGCTAAGGAGCTAATGGAGATGTTCTGCCGAGTGGGGCTACTGAAAGAGTTTCTGACTGACCAGGGGACCCCTTTTATGTCCAAGGTCATGAGAGAACTCTGTAAGTTGCTGCATATCAGACAGTTACGGACATCCGTGTACCATCCGCAAACGGACGGTCTGGTTTAAAGGTTTAACAAAACTCTAAAAACTATGTTAAAAAGGGTGGTGTCTTAAGATGGGAAAGATTGGGACCTTCTTCTGCCCTATCTCATGTTCGCTGTGCGAGAGGTACCCCAGGCCTCTACTGGGTTCTCGCCCTTCAAATTGCTTTATGGCAGACATCCTCGTGGTCTGTTGTACGTGGCCAAAGAAGCATGGGAACAGTAACCCACTCTGCATAAAAGTGTCCTGGAGTATGTTATCAAGATGCAACAGCGGATAGAGACCATTTTGCCTCTTGTCAGGGAGCATATGGAGGCAGCTCAGCGAGCCCAGAGTCTGATTTATAATCGTCTGGCTCGGGTCCGGATCTTCAACTTAGGTGATCGGGTTTTGGTTCTGGTACCAACCTTGGACAGTAAGTTCCTGGCTAGATGGCAGGGGCCCTACGAGGTACTCGAGAAAGTCGGAGTGGTAAATTACAAGGGAGGCGGAAGCCGGAGCAGGTTTACCATGTTAATTTACTTAAACCTTGGAAAGATAGGGAGACCTGTACTGAAGACAACCCGCAGCCGGGTTTTCTAGGGGAAGAGGTTTCGGCTCCTATGTCTGATGCAAGGAAAGCGGTTGCCACAGTAAAAATTTATGGCAGTCTCTCCTCTAAACAGGCTCAGGAGACCAGGGAGTTCGTTAGTCGGAACACGGATGTGTTCTCGGACCTCCCTGGACGCACTTCCGCAATCCAGCATGACATTATCACTGAGCCTCAGGCAAAAGTCTGGTTAAAGCCATACCGGGTACCCGAGGCTCGGCGACAAGCCGTCTTGGAGGAAGTGCAGCTCATGCTGCGGCTAGACGTCATCGAGGAGTCTAAAAGTGAGTGGGCCAGTCCTATAGTCTTAATACCAAAGTCGGACGGGATGTAACGATTTTCTTAAGCTGAACAAAATATCTAAATTCGATGCATATCCCATGCCTCCGTGGATGAGCTTATTCTGTTTTGGACCTCACCAAAGGGTACTGGCAGGTACCCTTGACGGAGGCTGCCAAAGAGAAAACTGCCTTCATTACACCAGGGGGGCTGCACAATATAAGGTGTTACCCTTTGGTTTGCATGGCGCCCCTGCCACTTTTCAACGTCTAATGGACATTGTGCTTCGTCCACATCGGCGGTATGCCTCGGCTTACCTGGGTGATATTGACATTTACAGTACCGACTGGGAAAGTCACCTGCCTAAAGTACAGGCCGTAGTGGACTCCCTTAGAAAGGCTGGTCTAACAGCTAACCCCCAAAAATGTGCGATAGGGTTAGAGGAGACCAAATACCTAGGGTATGTCATTGGGCACGGGGTCATCAAACCCCAAGTAAACAAAATAGAGGCAATAAGGAATTGGCCCCGACCTGTCACCTCTAGGCAAGTAAAGTCATTCCTGGGAATGGTGGGCTATTATATGAGGCTCGTTCCCCATTTTGACACTTTAGCAGCTCCATTTACAGGGCTCTTGAAGGGACAGAAGTCCGTGATAGTCTGCTGAAATGACTAGGCGGAAGAGGCTTTCTCTGCTTTGACGTCGGCCCTGTGTGGGTCCCCGGTTTTGGTGATGCCTGACTTCAAAAGGGAGTTTGTGGTACAGACCAATGCCTCTGAAGTAGGCCACGGAGCTGTACTCATTCAGGAAATAAATGGGGATGAACATCCCGTTGTTTTCCTGAGCCGCAAACTTACCCCAGCCGAGACCCGGTACAGTATAGTGGAGAGAGAGTGCCTGGCCATCAAATGGGCACTCGAGTCTCTCCGCTATTATCTGTTGGGGAGAAAGTTCCGTCTGGTGACCGACCACTCCCCTCTCAAGTGGATGAGCCAGGCGAAAGAGAGGAATGCTCGGGTCACCAGATGGTTCTTGTCCTTGCAGAACTTTAAATTTACAGTGGAACACAGGGCACGCCGGTTACAGGGAAACGCAGATGCCCTGTCCCGAGTACACTGTCTGGCGTGTGTTCACCCCCTCAGGGTTGAACAAAGGGGGGGGGGGGGTATGTGACATAGCAAGGGGTTTTGTTTGGGAAGGCAGGTATTTTACTCCCAACATGGGCGGGTGGGCTGATTTCCAGCCAGGTGAGATCAAATACCGGACCGGAGTTTAAGTGCCAGTCCGGGTTTTAGCAGCACCTGGCTGTCCTTTAAATAGGCAGCTGGGCTCAGTAGCTGAGTCTCTGTTTAGGGATCTGAAGTGCTGTGCTGGAAGGCTGAGAGCCGCATGAGGGCTGCACGCTGGGAAACAGGCCCCCTAAAGCCTGCTGTGAACTGTCGGGGATAAAACGGCTACAAAGGTGACGCGTCTGTTCTATGGACTTTTCATTGTGTGAATTAACATCAAGATTGTAATTAGTCGTGTTTTTTTTTGCCTTTTGTGTGAATAAACACTAACATTTTGATTTACGAACTTGTTTCGCCTCTGTACTGTGTCCGCTTACCCTGCCTACCAGAGCAAATCCTCACAGGAGGTAAATCCTGGCATCCACTCTCATAAAATACATTGGCGAAATCAGATATAAAAGAGGATAATGTCTTAGTAGTTAAAAAAGATAAAAGTGTATTCAGACATTTGTCAATGCAATAATCACTCCAATTCAAAATCTATCTAGCTTGCCAATCGATGGTTGCATTGTGCTTGCTTAACCATGATAAACCCAGAACCACAGGAGCAGGGAGACTATCCAACACAAAACACGAGATGGATACCTGTTGAAAGTCACCCACTCTTAATCTGATATCATGCACCACTTGAGATAAATACTTCTGAATTAGAGGTGTAGAATCAATAGCAAAAATGGAAATGTTTTTTTCTAATGCACTCGGTGATAACCCATGCATACAGACGAACTGAGCATCAATCAGGTTCACCCCAGCCCCGCTGTGGATAAACACCTCAATCCCCACAGTTTTTGACTCTAGTGCCACCTCAGCAGTCAGGAGAAATTGGGTACTACCAGTCAAAGACAAATGCACATTTTCTGCCTCTCATCTCACCCCTCCAAGAGTCAGATGGGAATTAAATATCCCTCTTTTTCTTGTTGCCTTTGAATGTAGGGACATACTCTGATAAAATGTCCCTTCTCTCCGCAGAAAAAAGACATTCCCTTCCTATTACCCGTATGCTTAAAAATGGATCTAGGAGTAGCTCCCCCTAATTGCATGGGTTTGTCCCCAGACATAAACCCAGGAGTAGCTTCACCCAAAGTCTCAGAGGAGGACGATACATGTGATAATACGTCCTGAGAGTTGAGGCCCCTAGATCTCTCTCTCTATCAATGCGTATAGCAAGAGACATAGCAGCCTCCAGAGACACTGGGGCTTCACAAAAGGCCAAAGCACCCTTCAGCCTCTCTGATAACCCTTGACAAAACTGGCTACGGAGGGAAGGATCATTCCACTCCGTATCCGTAGCCCACCTCCTAAACTCAGAGCAATAAATCTCAGTGTAACGATTACCCTGATGAAGGCCGCACAGCTTGGTTTTTGGCTAGAGAGGCCCAATCTAGATCATCATAGATAAGACCCAAAGCTTTGAAAAATTCATCTACTGGCCGGAAAGACTGTGATCCGGTCAGCAGAGAAAAAGCCCATGACTGCGCATCCCCCTTAAGCAAGGAAATAACCACACCAACTCGTTGTTTCTCATCCCCAGATGAGTGTGGACGTATCCTAAAATACAGTTTGCACGCCTCCCTAAATAAAATTAAATTATCATGTCCCCCAAACAAACAAAAAAAGACGATTTTGGCAGTTTATAATGTCGCACTTTGGTGTGGGAGGGAAACACCACACCAAGCATTGGAGGGAATGGGGGGAAGATAGGGAATCAGGCCTGAGAACTAGGGAAGAAAAATGGACACCTCCTAGTGAAAACCCTAACCAAAATCCTGACTGACTACCAGTATGAACAGACCCCAAAGGTAGGTGAGTTCATACGCAGGAATACCTAGAATCCTATCAAGCCCTATAGGACCCTGGAACTAATGGCAGGGATGAAACTACCTGTTCCTCTAAAAGGAAGGACGAAAAGGAGTCTCCTTCAGGCGTAATCCAAACAATAGGGAAATGAAACACACAGAACCCAAACAAAATACAAAAGGGAAAAGAAAGACTTAACTTCAAAAGAGCAATGAAAGCACCAGGAACTCAGCCGAGATCCAACCAAAATCTATCCAAAAGGTCTAAACAGAAGCTATAAACCACATAGCATTTTGGGAGAAGCAACTATAAATAGAGAAGGTTATATGACCCTAATAGCCACACCTGGGAAAAGAAGGTGTGGCAAGCACCAGAAACAACACAGACATCATTTGATCCAAACAGAAAACATGTCAGATCAAACCATGTGTTGCCAGTCTCACGATCTCCTTCCACCTGTCGCGGGAACATCCATGACAATGGGTGGCTGAAGTGAAAGCAAAGTTTTCTGGTAATTTTCAAGATGTCTTGTAGTTGGGTGAAAGACTTTAGTAACTGGATTACGTCCGGATGCATGGCTCCACCCTCCTTGACACAGCACTGACAGAATGTTCTTCCTGTTATTGGTGACCATAGTTCCAATCGTCAGTTGGCGAGGAGACAGGATTCAATTTCTTGATGAAGGATACAAAGCAGTTTCTTCCCCGGTGTGACTCCATTTGCCAATGCTAGTCACGTGCAAAACAGTGGGACACCACCATGCTCTGTTTAGGTAGTATGCTGGAGGACCACTCAGAACTGTGCCTACAGTGAAGGCTGAAGACAAGTTGTAGGTTGAGGAGGCAGATGAGGAATAACAGCATGAGAATGCAGAAGTGGCATATCCATCACCTGGCCAAGTTGCTGGTGAGCCTGGGCAGGAACCACATTTACCCAGTGGGCCGGAAAGGATATATAGTGTCCTTGACAATAGTCACAGCTCCACACGTTGGCACTGCCATGAACTGTACCAGACACCGACAGGCTCAAGGACTGGCCCACCTTCTGCTCACTATACATGTGCAGGTCTGGTACAGCTTTTTTTAGAGAAGTAATGACGACTTGGAACGCTCCACCTTGACTCGGCACAAGCCATCAGTTCTCTGAAATGGGCAGTGTCCACCATATGGAAAGGGAGGGACTGTAGTACCAGCAACTTGGCCAGAAGACCATTGTATTAGTGCACGCATACTGTTGTCTTTTTGCAATCACCTCAGTGATCGATTGCTGGCAAAACGAGTGACGAGGAGTAGGAGGAGAAGCATCAGGACCAGTGACGATGGGAAGGAAACACAGCTCCCTTCTGCTGAGGTGGTGGAGTTTTGACTGCCAGAGAAGGGGTGAGGGCCACTGGAAAATCCAGTGGTTGCCTCATCATCTGTACCACTATATTAGTGCCATGGTTTTCCCAGGCCACTTTATGGTGACGCTGTATGTGTTGACGCAGGGCCGAGGTGCCAGCATTGGCACCTTGGCCACACTTCACCTTGTGGCCACAGATTCTACAAATGGCCACGCCAGCGAGTATGGCATTTTCCCCCCACCACTCCGTGCTGACTGCCTGTTGCTGCTGCCTCTGTGAGCCGGGGCACTGCTACTTCTTTCCGGATAGGTAGGCTCCTGAGTAGCAAATGTTCTACCCCGGGCACGTTTTGCTACAGATGTCACACTGCTGCAACCCTGCTGGCTTGCGGACACACTTGCACCCTGCTGGCTCAGCTGCACGCTGCTACCCTGCCTCTGTCTCATGGACAGGTGCCACCCTCACCCCCTCATGATGATGGTGATGATGATGATGAAGCCCCATCTTCACCCGGCTCCCACGTGTGATCGGTTACATCATCATCCACTACTGTCTGCTCCTTACTTATGTCCCCCTGACCAGTCTCATAGCGGCGTCCCTGACCGCTCAAAACACCTGCTCCCACGTGACTCTCATCATCGCTACTTGCACACCTACAGGAGGAAGCAGCAAACCTCTCCTCCAGATATTGGCTGAGAAGTAGCTGCTGACTGTCCTCAATAAGCTCATCCTCACTGAAAAGCGGAGCATAGCCGACAGCATACAATACTTCCTGAGCAGAAGGAACAGAAAAAGAAAGAGGCAGGTTAAGGACAGGTGGGGGACACAGAGGTTTTTCTCGGGCCATGCCAACTAAGCGTGGTGTCAGAGAAGCCCAGAGACTCCTGGCTGGGGGTGTCTGATGTCATTTGAGATAATGTTGAATACCGAGTCAACAAGTCAAGGACAACTGGTTAGGCAACTTGAAAACTGGTCAAAACACAACCGCTGGATGACACTGACAGCACAGCACTACGTGTGTGTGGGCAATGCTTAAAAGTACTTTTTGATCCTATCAATTGCATTGTACAGTAATGTATAACTTTGCATTTGTGTATCTGCAAAATCCCTGTTAACAGGCCTATTAGGTGTAATTTATACATCCCGCCACTGGCACATGATATGGAGGGGCTATTGCTACTGGCACATGATAGGGGGGCCCTATGGCTACTGGCACATGATAGGGGGGCCCTATGGCTACTGGCACATGTTGATGGGGGGCTCAGGCTACTGGCACATGTTGATGGGGGGGCTCAGGCTACTGGCACATGATAGGGGGGGGCTCTGGCTACTGGCACATGATAGGGGGGCTCTGGCTACTGGCACATGAGATAGGGGGGCTCTGGCTACTGGCACATGATATAGGAGGGGCTCTGGCTACTGGCACATGATATGGGGGGCTCTTGTTACTGACACATGATGGTGGGGTGGCTCTTATTACTGGCACATGATTGGGGGGCATCTATGAGGGCACATTTTACTGGCACATTATTTGGGGACATCTATGGGGCAATTATTACTGGCACATTGGGGGCACTTCTTACTGGCACATTATTGGTGGGCACTATAGGGGCATCTACTGAGGCCACAAAGAACGGCTATTTTATATGGGGGCTCTGTATAGGTGTCATGGTCTTACCTGCTTGCTGCTCTCCTTCGTTTGACATGTGCTGGCGGCCATCTTGGGTCCTGGGTTTCTTGTAGCCTTCCACCCTGCGGCTCCTCCTTCCCCTGGGAGGAGCTGGATGCCTAGCTCATATATATAGGAGGTCTGTGGCTTCAGTTCCTTGCTTGGTCCTCTTGTGTTCACATGCTTCTAAGACTGCTGCTGCTTCTGGTTCCTGATCCTGGCTTCGTCTGACTACCCTGCTGGTTCCTGATCCTGGCTTCGTCTGACTACCCTGCTGGTTCCTGATCCTGGCTTCGTCTGACTACCCTGCTGGTTCCTGATCCTGGCTTCGTCTGACTACCCTTCTGGTTCCTGACCTCTGGCTTCGCAAAGACTCTGCTCGGTTTCACCATCCGTTTGGACTTTTGCTTTACAGCTTTATTTTCAATAAAGCCTTCTTATTTTCACTTATCTCTTGTTGTACGTCTGGTTCATGGTTCCGTGACATTAGGACCAAGCCATGAATTCTGACGGTACAGGGCCATCCTCGCTACCCACGCTGGTTGCCAGACTTGATCAGCAGGATCACCTGTTGGGTCGGTTCGCTGTGGCGTTGCAAACCCTGCTTGAACGCACGGCTCATTTCGCTCCCGTTGCCGATGGGTCGGTTGTCGCTCCTGGGCTCGCTCCTACTGCCGCTCCGGTTGTTGCGCCAGAGTCTACCCCGACACCTGTTGTTGCGCCTGCGGTGTTTCGGGGTATGACCGGTTCTGCCCCTCTTCCACAGCGCTTTGGGGGAGAGCCAACTCAGTGCCGAGGTTTCCTTAACCAGGTGGGCATTTATTTCGAGTTGCTGCCACATGCCTTTCCTACTGAGAGATCAAAGGTGGGCTTCTTGATCTCGCTGCTCTCGGACAAGGCCTTGGCCTGGGCCAGCCCTTTATGGGAGAACAACAATCCGGTGGTTGCCGAGTTTTCCGGTTTTGTTGCTTCTCTTCGGAAGGTATTCGATGTGCCGGCTCGTGCTGCCTCTGCTGCGAAGCTCCTTATGTCCATCAGACAGGGTTCACGATCCGTAGCTGAATACGCCATTGAGTTTCGTACCCTGGCAGCAGAGGTGGGCTGGAATAATGAGGCTCTGGTCGCTGCTTTCTCTCATGGTCTCTCGGATGCCTTGAAGGATGAGGTTGCAGCTAAGGACCTACCAGTTGAGCTCGAGTCTCTTATTTCTTTCCTGATTTTGATTGACACCAGACTCAGGGAGAGACCTTCCTTTAAGGAGAACCTGCGGAGGTCTTCTAACAGATTGGTGCCTACGTTTGCTGTCCCACCCGTGCCTCCCTCTCCTCCCACGCCTCCTGGGGATGACTTGTCTGGGGGTGAACCCATGCAGCTGGGGTTTGCTCGCCTGTCCGAGGGGGAGAGGGCACTCCGGAGACGCGAGGGCCGATGCATGTACTGTGGTCTCGGTGGGCATTTTCGGTTGGCATGTCCGAACCGTCCGGGAGACGCTCGTACCCTGAGATCCTGTCGGGGGCAGATCTTGGGTGGAGTCTCCTCGTCCCCGGTTTCCCGTGTTGACAAACCACTGATCACTGTTGTCCTCTCCTGGGTCGGGGGCTCGGTGACGACCCAGGCGTTGGTGGACTCTGGTGCTGGTGGTTTGTTCATTGATAGTGTGTTCGCTGCCGCCAATTCCATTCCTCTGCAGGCTCGAGGTTCCCCACTGGCTCTTGAGGCGATAGACGGCAGACCCCTTCTGCCGCCACACGTGACTCATGAGACCCTTCCAGTGGGGATAGCCATTGGTGCCGTTCACAGAGAGTCGGTCTGCCTCCAGGTTATTTCGTCTCCACACTACTCGGTGGTCTTGGGGTACCCCTGGCTCCAGAAGCATAATCCGACTTTCGATTGGAGATCGGTCGAGATCCTCTCGTGGTCACCGCAGTGTGGGGCTAGTTGCATCCATGGGTCTGTCAAGTTGCTGTGTACTTCCTCGGACTCTCTGTTGCCTCCTGAATACGAGGAGTACCGGGATGTATTCGATAAGGTGCGCGCGGTTGCCCTACCTCCGCACCGCCCATACGATTGTGCCATAGAGTTACAATCTGGTGCCGTTCCTCCTCGTGGCAAAGTCTATCCACTGTCGGTAGCGGAGAATGAGGCCATGGAGGAGTACGTGAGGGAGGCGCTTTCACGCGGACACATTCGCAAATCTTCGTCCCCGGCAGGGGCTGGATTTTTCTTTGTGAAAAAGAAGGGCGGTGAGTTGAGGCCTTGCATCGATTACAGGGGTCTCAATCGCATCACGATCAAGAACGCTTACCCGATACCCTTGATTTCCGAGCTGTTCGATCGCCTTAAAGGGGCCACGGTCTTTACCAAACTCGACCTGAGGGCGGCATATAACCTGGTAAGGATCAAGGCGGGCGATGAGTGGAAGACCGCGTTTAACACCAGGACCGGTCATTACGAATCCTTGGTTATGCCCTTTGGGTTGTGCAATGCGCCCGCAGTCTTTCAGGAATTCATCAACGATGTTTTCCGTGACCTGTTGCAGCAGTGTGTGGTAGTCTATTTGGATGACATCTTGGTATATTCTGAATCCATGGAGGCCCACATTCTGGATGTCAGACGAGTGTTGCAACGGTTACGAGAGAACAAGCTGTTCGGTAAGCTTGAGAAATGCGAATTTCACCGATCCCAGGTAACCTTCTTAGGTTACATCATTTCCGCTGAGGGGTTCTCCATGGATCCTGAGAAGGTTTCGGCTGTCTTACAGTGGCCCCAGCCCAGTGGTCTTCGTTCCCTGCAGCGCTTTTTGGGCTTCGCCAATTATTATCGGAAGTTCATCAGGGACTTTTCCATGCTGGCCAAGCCTCTCACGGATCTGACCAGGAAGGGCAGTAATTCCCAGGTCTGGCCGCTCGAGGCCATCCGAGCTTTTGAGGCCCTAAAGTCCGCCTTTGTGTCGGCTCCGATTCTGTCGCATCCCAACCCTGGGTTGCCCTTTGTCCTCGAGGTGGACGCGTCTGAGACGGGAGTAGGCGCCCTTCTGTCTCAGCGTAGAACACCAGAGGGTCCTCTGCTTCCTTGTGGGTTTTACTCCCGGAAACTGTCTTCCGCGGAGTGCAACTATCAGATTGGTGACAGGGAGTTATTGGCCATCGTGCAGGCCCTTAAAGAATGGAGGCACTTGCTCGAGGGTTCGGTGGTTCCGGTTCTCATCCTGACGGACCACAAGAATCTGACCTACCTTTCTGAGGCCAAGAGATTGACACCACGTCAGGCCAGATGGGCTCTGTTCTTGTCACGTTTTAATTACGTGGTCTCCTACCTACCCGGTTCCAAGAACATCAGGGCGGATGCCTTATCACGGCAGTACTCCGAGCTGTCCAGGGAGGAGTCGATTCCGACTTCGGTCATACCTCCGAATCAGATCCTGGCCGCCATTCGCACCAGCCTGACCTCTCCCCTGGGTGAGCAGATTTTGGCGGCTCAATCTGGTGCTCCCTCTGGGAGACCCAACGGCAGATGTTTTGTGCCTGAGGAGTTGCGCACTCGGTTGTTGCGAACCTACCATAACTCCAAGACCGCGGGGCATCCTGGAAAGAATCAGCTGTCCTGGGCTGTTTCACGTCTGTTCTGGTGGCCTTCCCTACGTTCCGACATCGCCGCATATGTAGCGGCATGCTCCGTTTGTGCCCAGAGTAAGTCCCCTCGGCACCTTCCGTTGGGCCTTCTGCAACCCATAGCCACCGGGGGGCGCCCATGGTCACACCTGGGGATGGATTTCATTGTGGACCTCCCTGCATCCCGAGGCCATACGGTCATTCTCATGATTGTGGATCGGTTTTCCAAAATGTGCCACTGTGTTCCTCTCAAGAAGTTACCCTCTGCACAAGAGTTGGCCACGATTTTTGCCAGGGAGGTCTTCCGGTTGCACGGTTTGCCTAAGGAGATTGTGTCGGATCGGGGGAGTCAGTTTGTGTCCAGGTTCTGGCGCGCCTTTTGCTCCCAGTTGGGGATTCATCTCTCCTTCTCCTCGGCCTACCACCCTCAGTCCAATGGGGCCGCAGAACGATCCAATCAGGCCTTGGAGCAATTCCTTCGTTGCTATGTCTCCGATCACCAAGACAATTGGGTTGACCTCCTGCCTTGGGCTGAGTTTGCCAGGAACACGGCGGTGAACTCTTCCTCTGGGACGTCTCCCTTCATGGCCAATTATGGGTTCCAACCTGCCGTGTTACCGGAGGTATTCTCTCCCCAGGATATTCCGGCTGTGGAGGATCACCTTTCCGTCCTACGTGCTTCTTGGGTACAGATCCAGAAGTCCCTTGAGGTCTCTGCGCAGCGCCAGAGATTCCAGGCTGATCGCAGACGAGCGCCTGCTCCCTCCTACCAGGTCGGAGACCGTGTATGGTTGTCCACCCGCAACCTCAACCTTCGAGTGCCCACTCCCAAGCTGGCGCCTCGCTTTGTTGGTCCCTTCCGAGTGCTTCGCAGGGTAAACCCGGTAGCCTATGCCCTTGCGCTTCCTCCTGGCATGCGGATCTCCAACGTGTTTCATGTCTCCCTGTTGAAGCCACTGGTGTGTAATCGTTTCACTTCCTCGGTTCCTCGGCCTCGTCCGGTCCAAGTGGGCAATCGTGAGGAATATGAGGTGAGCAATATCCTGGACTCACGCCTGGTCCGCGGTCGGTTGCAGTTTTTGGTCCATTGGCGTGGTTATGGTCCAGAGGAGCGTTCCTGGGTTCCCTCCGCAGATGTCCATGCTCCTGCCTTGCTCCGAGCCTTCCACGCACGCTTCCCTCAGAAACCGTTTTGTGCTCCGCGGAGGAGGGGCCCTTGAGGGGGAGGTACTGTCATGGTCTTACCTGCTTGCTGCTCTCCTTCGTTTGACATGTGCTGGCGGCCATCTTGGGTCCTGGGTTTCTTGTAGCCTTCCACCCTGCGGCTCCTCCTTCCCCTGGGAGGAGCTGGATGCCTAGCTCATATATATAGGAGGTCTGTGGCTTCAGTTCCTTGCTTGGTCCTCTTGTGTTCACATGCTTCTAAGACTGCTGCTGCTTCTGGTTCCTGATCCTGGCTTCGTCTGACTACCCTGCTGGTTCCTGATCCTGGCTTCGTCTGACTACCCTGCTGGTTCCTGATCCTGGCTTCGTCTGACTACCCTGCTGGTTCCTGATCCTGGCTTCGTCTGACTACCCTTCTGGTTCCTGACCTCTGGCTTCGCAAAGACTCTGCTCGGTTTCACCATCCGTTTGGACTTTTGCTTTACAGCTTTATTTTCAATAAAGCCTTCTTATTTTCACTTATCTCTTGTTGTACGTCTGGTTCATGGTTCCGTGACAATAGGGACATTTTATAGTGGGACACATTATGGTGGGTACTATGGGGAAGGTGGGAGAGGAGTACTATGGGGTCATCTACAGGGGCACTGAGAAGGGGTATTTTATACTTACAAATTTGGGGGGACACTGAGGGCATCTACTGGGGCACTATATATGGGGCATTTTATACTGGTACATTATGGGAGGCACTAGGAGGGAGGGGGGAGAGGAGCACTATCGGGGCAGTTACTGGGGGCACTATATAGGGGTATTTTATACTGGCACATTATGGGGACATTAGCTCAACTGGGGGCATTACAAGGGGGTATTTTTTGCACTGTCACATTATAAGGAGAATTATTTCTACTGGGGGGGGATTATAGTGGGCTTTATTACTCCCCCATGGTATGACCCCGTAGTAGCAGCACCAGCCTCTCCCTGCTCTGCTATCCCTCTGCCCATTCTCCAAATCCTTATTATGAAATATTTCTCATATAAAACACAACATTAGCTCCGCCGAGCCCCCGGCCAAAGTGTGGAAGTGGCGTCCGAGATCCCCAAGGGTCAAGCCAAGTAACTGTAAGTTTTCATGTGAAATATGTTTGTTATACACATATAGCATACACCGTGCCCCACAATATACAGTTTCTTCTGTAAATGTCATCAAGTGTCATGGGGGGGGGGGCCTTATTGTTTTTCGCCCCAGGCTTGTTTCTTTAGCTATGGCTTAAGTTATGGTAGTTATTCTCCACAATTCTTAATAGGGGGCTTTATTGCAACATATAACTCTCTTTTAATTTAAATGCTGAGAAATGGGTGGACATACAGTACAGACCAAAAGTTTGGACACACCTTCTCATTCAAAGAGTTTTCTATATTTTCATGACTATGAAAATTGTAGATTCACACTGAAGGCATCAAAACTATGAATTAACACATGTGGAATTATATACATAACAAACAAGTGTGAAACAACTAAAAATATGTCATATTCTAGGTTCTTCAAAGTAGCCACCTTTTGCTTTGATTACTGCTTTGCACACTCTTGGCATTCTCTTGATGAGCTTCAAGAGGTAGTCCCCTGAAATGGTTTTCACTTCACAGGTGTGCCCTGTCAGGTTTAATAAGTGGGATTTCTTGCCTTATAAATGGGGTTGGGACCATCAGTTGCGTTGAGGAGAAGTCAGGTGGATACACAGCTGATAGTCCTACTGAATAGACTGTTAGAATTTGAAAGGTCTTTTTATAGACCGAAACGTCCTGGGAATAACATGTGGCTTATATGATTTACTTCATTCTTGATATGATTATATTGTATGGAAAATTACTTACTTTGGAAAATATTCTTTCATGATTAAAAGCAATTGAGTATTACATCTGGAGTGCCATTGACATTCTTTTACTACAAGTATTGCCTGACCCATGACCAGTGCCTTGCACTGGTGTTTCTGACCTACGTGGGTCAACTGCCAAGTACACTGGGACTATTGCAAGAAGTAGCAGCCTGGTGGCTTCCCTGTAGGGAAGGTCAGATCCCTTATATAGGTTAAAGGTGAAAGGATAGGGCTTGCCTTAAGTCAAACCAGTTAGTTGGCCAATGGCTCCACACTCACTCCTCCTAACAAGTACTCACTGAGCCACCAATTAAATTTCTATCTTCTAGGTATGCATTGCCTAACAACCACATTCTTCTTACCGTGTTGATCAGTGCATCACTAACAAACAGTCTGCGTCAAGTTACTCAAGTTTTTAGGTCAATGAGAAGTAGCTGCAACCATGTGGGAAGGAAGATGATATGCAGGATTGGCAGAATTTAAATTTAGGGTTAGAAAACTATCAGCACATTAGAGTACAGAATCTAAAAGTTTACCTACCGATTTCTAGTGAAACTAACAATATGCATACATAGAGTATTGTTATTTTAGGGGGATTGACACTATTGAATTAGTGTAGACTCAAATACCAGACATTTGAGCAAAGAATAAGTCTCACTATCTAAATAGACTTAAAGAGTAACTATGCAACTTTTCTTTACATGTCCCAAATGCCCTAAAATTATTTTTCTAAAATACTTAAAAAAATGGATTTTGCCTTTTTTTATAAATAAATTAACAGACCTGTTTTCTACTGCGCTTCAAATTCACTATATGTGTACATCACTGATTTCTCAGTAGTGTACAGAGTACGGATTCCTTGCATCATAGCAATGGGGCCGTAGCAACTGGTGTACTGGCAGGAGCACACATCTCTGCTCCTGCCTGTGTTCCCTAAGCTTGACTAAATGCTGGGATAGTACATGGATACTATATAACAATGTGTTATACAAGTATTAGCTGATAACTTGACATGCACCAGATTTAACATCCTTCAATTTACTCCTCAATTCCCCCCCCCCCCCCCCTTAAATTCTCATCCACTTTGCTCCTTGCAAATCTGCTGTGGCATATTGGTAGTGTAACTGCCCCATGTGGATGTACCTTAAGGGTTTCTGTATAGTGGTAAACTAGTAGATATGCACTTTACAGATCTATAAAACACTAATAATCTGCCTTTTTTTTTTTTCTACTGGATTGGCATATAATAGATTATAAAAGAAGAAAGGTGTGGCATGTTGCAGTGCATGGAAGCATTATATGGTGACACAGCAAATGCCTATGGGTTCATTAGAGATTGCATGTTCTGCCAAACAATTTGACACCCTGGCTGAACCTGACTGACCCATTAAAAGTCAGATTTGGCACTGTGTCATGGTTTCCTTTATAATTGTAGACCATGGCGTAGATGTGTGCAGAGCCTAAAGATATTGAAAGGGACACTACCATAAAAATGTATTAACTATTAACAGCCTACATGTGAATACCCTCTTAGTTTTCTAATCCCTATTTGTCTTTACGTGTTTAATATTATATTTTAGAATACTTTTTCTTTTAAAAAGGAAAGTCTGGACACAATGAAAGTTTTTTTCTTTTAAAAACAAAATTTTAAATTTAATTGTTTAGTAAAGGCAATATCACATAATACTTTAATATTTATTTCTTTTGTGGGATAAAAGTATACATCCAAAAATATTGAATGGAAAATTGTGCTTTAAAACAGTACAGTCTTTTATTTTTACATGGGATTGTATTGTTTTTCCGAGTAAATGTCCAGCAATTTAGCTTGCATATGAGGTGTATAGTTCCTTTTTTCTAGACTCCTGTAAGATAGACACATGTGCTTCACTTCATTTAGCAAAGACACCCATGTATTTCCACTTTAGATAACTCTAGACTGTGATGATCCAGGTCTGGTTGAATTTTAACACATCCACCTCTATGCAGTATAAGATTGAAAGTCACATATGAACTTCAAGGCAGTGTTGTATTCCCTCATACCCTGGAAGATGCTCTGCAGTCCATTAAACTGTTCGATATACCACAACGATATCTGAAACCGTGAAGCAAACGTGAAGTAGCAAAAGGCTATTCTGGTGTGAGAAAACACGTAGTTCCTTCAGCTCCACAAACAGATGTTGCTACTGGATTGACATGTGGAACTAGCTCCTGCTGGAGAAAGGTAGAGTTTGCCATTAGGACAAACACACAGCTCATAGACAGTCTGTCGAGGGCCTACTGAGCTTGGAGATGAAGGTGTAAAAGAGCCTTGTGGTAAATTTGCTAATCTGATGCTGTCTGCATCTAAAAATATCTGTTGGAAAAAAAAGAATAAAAAATCAGTAAATCATCAAAACCAAATTACAAATAATCTCAATAGTAAATAATACACATTTTACTTGGAGGAGTAATTAAAATGACTTTTGCTAAGTTGTTGAAGCAAAATCCTCAATGTTGAAACCAATTGTCTGATATAAGGATTTTGCTTGTTAGTTGCGATATTGTATCAAATTGATTTCATGAGAAATTGAAGCCCTTGAAAGACACATCTGTACATGAGAGCCTACCTGATCCTGATATGAAAGTGTTTCTATCAGCAGTAATGATATACCAGTCTTATGGATTAATCTCAGGATTGTATATGCCATCCACAGAGAAGGCACACTTCTAGTATACATTATTATTAAACAATGGCTTTGTAGCACTAATCAAGGAATATTGCAATAAGACTTCTCAATTGCACTAATTGTATACATATGGTGTAGTCCTGGGGTAAAATTTTGGTTGAGAACCTATTGGTAAGTTATGTATTTGTTTTTATTAAAGAAGCACATTGATACACTAAGAAAACACCTTCAATAGTTTTTCAATGGCTATTGTTTCGGGACATCACGATGAGTTTGTGTGTTAACACTGCTACATCCGTATTTAGGAAATGCCAAATGCCCTTTTCAATACACCAATGCCATTAATCAGACTGGCATAAAATATATTGCTAAATCCAGTAAACCACACAAATGGTGAATGCCATGACACTGAAGATAACATAGAAAATTTGGATAACTGCATTGGCAAATGTGCCCCATTCTGTTTAAACTGGAATTAAAAGAGTATCCACATTAGAAGACCTTGTATTAACTTCTACAGTACATACTTTTTCCATATCTCGATTCTCTTTGAGCAAATGATTGCTAAACAATGTTTGACTTTAGAAATGTGGTATTTGGTAACATACAGTCTATGGTACCAAAAGTTGGACTGACCTCTCCATCTGTAGACTGTAAATGAAGCTCTTTTCTACAGCTGGCTCTAAATTCTCCAGCTACAGCACTCATTTGTACTCCCTTTGGTGCCTCCATTGTTAGTGACCTTGTTGGAGATTCAAGTCTGAAAATTGAAGACAAATAAATAAATACAAATCCACATACATTTAACCTAGTGAGCAATATTATAACATATACTATATGTATAATTCACAGTTAATAGACATCACTTTATCAGAAATATTATTACAGGGTAAAATCTTATTCCAATTTTCTTATTTTAGCTATTTTATGTTTAACTCTGACATACGAAAGGAAAGATGCAGTCTGATTGGATGCAAAGGACATTTGTTAGAACAGTTTTATATATGTGAGCCAATGGTAGTACAATTGATGACTAGTCTACAATTGATTTTAGAGCATTTTCTTATTCCCTTTTGAAAATTTGATAGGAATGTGGGCATGGCTAACTAGGCAAGTAGGTGTATGCCAGATTTAACAAATGCAATTCTTTAAAAAGTTACCAAAAAGTTGTAAAGTTGCACCAACCCTAGGTGAAATTTGGCGCAAATTACAGAAACTTAAGAAAAACGGACTTCCCCTCATGATAAGTATCCCTCTTTGTGTTTCAAATCCTTGCCATTTTCTAGATATTAGTTTCTTTGACTGTTTGAGAATACTTTTGCTTATATCCAGAGGTAGCAACTCCCTACATACTGTATACATTCTATTTAGTTCTGCTCTCAGCTGAAGATAGATTCTATCAAGTCTAGGCAATGCGCTGTGAGCTAAATACGTTAGTGGATACACAATTGTATTCTGTTAAAGGAAAAGAAAATAGAAAATAATGGAGTGCTTGATCTGTCACTGGACCAACACCAAACTCAATCAATGGCCTCTGATACAGATGTATGGGCATACACTGATCTCATAGGGTCCCATGGTAAACCTTAATATGGACCACTCCCATGGGAAATTTCTGATGAATTTATTAAAAAAATGTAAAGTGAAGATTTTTTTTTGTATATTAATAAAAAGTACTCCATCTCACTCACTTTACCACTTGTATGCTGAAACAACTTCATAAATATGGCTATCATTCTGAAGACTTTATTTATCAATGTATTTACAACAGACTACTAGCATAAATGCATTAAATAAATCTATCCCAAACTATTTTATGTTTCTTGTTCCCCTTCCCAGTGTAGATAACAAAACTGGCTACCTGCAGCTACCACTAAGGGATGCTCAGTACATAGGAATTTCAACAGTTATCTTTGAAATTAATGGAAGCTAAAAACTCTCTTTGTACTGAGCTCCCCCTAATGGTGGCTGCCAGAATTTGAAGTCAAATTATTTTGGAAAAACATGAGTTCATTACTGGGTTCCCCTTTCCTTGGGTCCCATGACAGTGGTCTTTCTCAATGGTATGCATGCTACTATGCAAAACTATCTTAAAGATAATTGGCTATATTGGATAAAATTATATCTACTTCATAGTAGAAATACTTGTTAATTCCCCTATCCTGTGATTCAGGGTGGTATATCTGTGATCTGCATATATACTTTGTGTCTGAAATTGTGTCAGATTTAAAACACAACCTTTATTTTAACCTTAAAACACAGTGCATGTTTGCAAAATGCATGAATCAATTGTTGCTTCATTAAAAGATTAAGGCTGGGTTAAATATATGGTTTCTAAAAAATGGGGATGGCGAGGTCATTATTCAGCCCTATTACTGTCAGTTTGCTGCGATGTCCACTAGTGTTGACTGCAAATATTCTAATTGCAAATTTTTATCGCGAATATTGGCACTTCGAGAATTCACAAATTTCTAGAATATTGTGCTATATCTTCGTAATGGCGAATATTCTAGATTTTTTTTAATCAGTATCCATGACCCCTCACTGCTTCTTGCTGTGGGCCAATGAGAAGGCTGCAATATCTTTGACTTTAGGAGTAGTGTTGATCGTGAATTTTAGTATCGCGATTTTTTATTGCTGATTTTCGCAATCAAGAAAATAATGACTGGAGATCACAAATTCTCGAATTCACAAATATATGATGAATATTCGCCCAAATATTCACAAAATATTGCGAATTAGAATATTGCCCCTGCCGCTTATCACTAGTGTCCACTGAAAGCTATGCCCTAGGCTTTCTATATAACCCTGTCCCTAAAGGGGTTGTCTCACCTCCCTAGTTGCTGGCAGCCTCGCTGCTCTCAGGGCCTCTCTTCCCTGCTTGCTGGGGGCGGAGCTGAACTCTGAGATACAAAGCACAGCAAGCCTGCCAGGGAGGAAGTAACCCCGGCCCTTGTCTGTGTGTGCTTGCTCCCGAGGCTTTCACAGTAGGAGATTATGTATCAGCCTCCGGGAGAGAAGAGCAGATCGTGACATTGAGTGGTAAGTTGCTTGTCACGATTTATACTGTGTGCTGTGTAAAGGTTCTCCCTCCTGTCATCAACACACAGTTTACTCTGCCCAGTAATGTCTGTAAACTAATTTCCCTGTCACTGCCTCCCTGCAATATAGTTTTATGTATTTTATTGCTTCTCAGATGTATTGGCCCCCTCCTCTATTATTCATGTCATTATTATGCTCTGCCACCTCTCCCACTAATCATGTCGGTATAATTCTCTGCCATCCTCCTCCATTATTCATGTCATTATTATGTTCTGCTCCCTCCCCCACTGATCATATCTGTATCTTTATATATCACAGTTACAGGTCTGTAGCTCATGCCCTGTAACTGTGATAATGATCCCTGCGAGGTGGCTGGGGCCGGGAGTAAATGAGCATGCACGAGTGTTTGTGTGCGCTCGCTCCGGGGAAAGCCGGCCACCTCTGCAGCTGGAGAGTAGATGATAAGTGCGCTTGCGCGGCCACCGCTCCTCACATTATAGTGGTAGCCATAACCCCTAGAAACGAGGATGCAGTTTGGGGGGTATAAACATAGTAACATAGTTTAAAAGGCCGAAAAAAAGACATCTGTCCATCCAGTTCGGCCTGTTATCCTGCAAGTTGATCCAGAGGAAGGCAAAAAACTCCAATTTTACGCACTTAAGGGGGGAAAAAAATTCTTCCCGACTTCAATCAGGCAATCAGAATAACTCCCTGGATCAAAAACCCCTCTCTAGTAGCTATAGCCTATAATATTATTACACTCCAGAAATACATCCAGGCCCTTCTTGAACTCTTTTAGTGAACTCACCATCACCGCCTCCTCAGGCAGAGAGTTCCATAGTCTAACTGCTCTTACCGTAAAGAATCCTCTTCTATGTTTGTGTACAAACCTTCTTTCCTCCAGACGCATAGGATGTCCCCTCGTTACAGTCACAGTCCTTCAGATAAATAGATGATGGGAGAGATCTCTGTACTGACCCCTGATATATTTATACATAGTTATTAGATCTCCCCTCAGTCGTCTTTTTTCTAAAGTGAATAACCCTAATTTTGATAATCTTTCATGGTACTGTAGTCCCCCCATTCTAGTTATTACTTTAGTTGTCCTCCTCTGAACCCTCTCCAGCTCTGCTATGTCTGCCTTGTTCATAGGAGCCCAGAACTGTACACAGTACTCCATGTGTGATCTGAATAGTGATTTGTAAAGTGGTAGGATTATGTTCTCATCACGGGCATCTATGCCTCTTTTGGTTGCAACCCATTATCTTATTGGCCTTGGCAGAAGCTGCCTGACACTGGTTTTTACTGCTTAGTTTGCTATTCACTAAAATCCTTAGGTCCTTTGCCTTGTCAGTGTTACCCAGTGATTTACCATTTAGTATGTACTGGTGACTTGCATCATTCCTTCCCATGTATATAACCTTACATTTGTAAGTGTTAAACCTCATTTGCCACTTCTCTGCCCAAGCCTTAAATCTATCAAGATCCCACTGTAGCAGTATACTGTCCTCTTCCATGCTAATTACATTACACAGTTTAGTGTCATCTGCAAAAATGGATATTTTACTGTGAAAGCTTTCTACAAGATCATTAATAAATATATTGAAGAGAATAGGGCCCAATACTAACCCCTGAGGTACTCCACTAGTGACAGTGACCCAATCTGAGTGTGTTCCATTTTAAACAACCCTCTATTTTCTATCACTGAGCCAGTTACTCACCCACATACAGACGTTTTCTCCCAGTCCAAGCATTCTCATTTTATATACTAACCTTTCATGCGGTACAGTGTCAAATGCTTTGGAGAATTCCAGATATACGACATCCATTGATTTGCAGCTGTCAAGTCTAGAACTTACCTCCTCATAGAAACTGATTACATTAGTTTGACATGACCGATCCCTCATTAAGCCATGCTGATATGGCAGCATTTGTTTATTTTCATTGAGGTACTCCAAGATAGCATCCCTTAGAAAACCTTCAAACAGTTTACCCACGACAGATGTTAAACTTACCGGCCTATAGTTTCCAGGCTCTGTTTTTGGACCTTTTTTTAATATTGGCACCACATTTGCTATGTGACAATCCTGTGGAATACTCCCTGTCAGTATAGAGTCCTTAAATATCATAAATAAGGGTCTGGCTATGACATTACTTAATTCTCTTAGGATACGGGGGGGGGGGGGGTGTATGCCATCTGGTACTGGTGATTTGTCTATTTTAATCTTTTTAAGACATTGCTGTACTTCTTCCTGGGTCAGACAGTGCACTTTTAATGAGGAATTTACTTTTACATTCTGCATTTCATTTGACAGTTTATTTTCCTCAGTGAATACAGTGGAGAAAAAAAATATTTAATAGCTTTGCTTTCTCTTCATCGCTCTCTGCAACTCCACCCTCATTGCTCTGTAGAGGGCCGACACCTTCAGATTTATACTTTTTACCATTTATATAATTAAATAACATTTTAGGGTTAGTTTTGCTCTCTTTGGCAATTAATCTCTTGGTCTCTGAAATGAAAGTATATTGAAGAATACATTATATTGAAGTTTACTGGAGGACAAGGAATGGATAAAAAGTGGATAATGGAGGTGAGACTTTCCTTTTAATAAAGCCCTAGTCCTACACATTTCACTAGGGAGATAAGCTGGCTCACCAGGCATCAATCGGGTAGCAGGTTCACCCAAATATTTATCCTGGCCTCAATCTTTTAATGTTGCAACAATCGATTGATGCATTTGCATTTGTGTTTTAGTGTTACTCAAATAAAGGTTATGTTTTACATCTGAGACGACTTCACACATAAGGTTACTTCACAGTAGACAGCAGGAATTGCTATCTAAAGATTTTCAGCCTTTAAATGTAAACAAGATTTTTCTCACTGGTAGAAAATGATTACCCTTGAAAAGGTAAATAATTAAAATACAAAGGGGAGATTTATCAAGACTGGCATTTCTAATGCCAATGTTGATTTAGTTTGTGTTCATATAAGAAGAGCCAAATGTATATTAAGAGGCGTGCATCTTAATAAATTTGACATCTTGACATCTTGATCTTTACTACCAATAATCTCAGTGTAATAGTCTATAGACCAAACTACAATATTATCAAAAATACCCCATTCATACAAGAGAAAATACTGTTCTTCAGTCCCTGATTACAGGCTAGTTAAGATGTTAAAGTCAATGACAAAAACACCACTGGTTGTCTTTTCTCATAATATAAATGTATCACCTATCTATATAATACGTGATAAGTTTCTGATCGGTCAGTGCCCGACTACTGGAGCCCAAAACAATCATGTATTCCCCACGATCTTGTGTCCCCCTGTTGAATGGAGCAGAAGTCAACCATGGACGTCACTCCACTCAAAGTCCATTCGACTGCCAAAGATAGCCAAGTAAGGTGCTCAGCTATCTCCAGTATTGCACCTGGTTACCTTTGAATTGATTATGTAGAAACCTCTAAAAAAAATTAACATTATGCCTGGAGGTATATAGTTGGAAACAAATTGATTCTGACATCTTTGAAGGTTTTAGGTTCTATATTGGTTAATAAATATATTTCTTATGATCTAGGGTGGCGAAGAACTGCAACCCAGGTAGTCTATGATGGTTAAATATTTTATTTCAATATTCTTAGTAGTCTAGGGTGCCAAAGACAACCTGGTGTCCAGTGAACTTATGGATTACTCTCATATCCATAATATATCATTAACTGATGCTCCCTAATGAATATACAGTACATCTGAAGCAGATTGTTAGTTCGAGTGGCTATCTGTAAACGAATGAAGGTAACTATGCTGAATCTTCAAGAGTTTATGCAGCTGGAATTGTCACATGCCACATGTGTTGGCACACTCTGGAGCACAGGATGGTGAGGGTTCATGGCATTTTAGTGAAGAAATTTGAGTGACTATCTTTGCAATTGTTATATTGGTGGGAGTAGCAGAAGAAACAATGGGGGTCATTTTCTATGACCCTCTATGCCAGAAACTGGCGCAGAGAGTTGCAAACTGCAAATTTGAAACTTTTTAAATTCCATTGCTGCTCATGTCACTTTCCGAAAAGGAGGCATCATGGGAATGGGTTGTGGGTGGGATCATCAGCCCCAGCACATTTATCATAATTTATGCCATTTTTATGGTATACATGATGACTGAAATCTATGTCTGCTACAAACTGTCGTAGATTTTAATCTAGGCACAAGAACTGACGGCAGATGTGCTTAATTTTAATATGAGGTGTGCGCCTCATCATAAATTAAGCACATCCTTGACAGTGCAGGGGAATATCAAAACCAGTGTACACATACTGATCTTGATAAATGACCCTTTGTGAGGAATTTATCTGGCCACAACTTTTGAGCTTATCTGCAAAAACAATTTTGCAATGTTTTGATTTTCTTACACCACTTACTCCAGTTTTGAAGAGTTGGTGGGAAAGTGAGCGTGGTTAACTTTAATTAGATTCACTCCAGATTTAGACAGAGAACTGGTGTATATAGTAGAGTGAAACCTGTAGACATTTATTAAACCATTTATCAAACATGGTACGACATTTGATAAATTTGGGGCAAATGACAGCAATGCAGACTCCTGCAAAACGGACTTTAAAATTCCCCTCATGATAAATCTCCCTCAATGTTTTCATTCAGATTTTTTTCTGTTAATGTGCATGAAGTTAAATACGGTATATTATAAGAGTTTTTATTATGCCAGCTATTTCAATCATTCAATATATTCCATATTTCAAAGTTCTTTCCAGTGTCTGCAGCAATTTTTAATAAACTCAATGATATTGTGTGGTTTCAAGCCTGCAATCAATTTCATTAGATGACTACTATTCATGTAACAATGTAATATACAGACAGACAAGGAAGGTGTGGTGGTTTTCTTCTCAGATCTGTTCTGAACCTTAAAAATTAAACACTGTATTATACAGTACATGATAAAATGGTTGCATTTTTACAGAATGTTACTTTTTGAAATTTGATGATATTAAAATACTTTTTATTGAATATAGCGATTGCTATGCAGATGTAAAGATATAGGGTGAATAATATGTGATTTTGAAATGGAATTTTATGAGAGAAAATGTTCTTTGAACATTCTATCCTTTTCTTTGCTGCATGAACAATTTCCATCTCATTATGCTTAGCATTAGCTTTTAGGATTATCTAGCAGTCATTATCTGAAAGTCACTGGCATCGACTAACAATGTCGCTTGCAGTGACATGTAAGAAAAAAGCTATTAAATGTGATCTCCATCTTCTCCCCATGGGCCTCAAGGGGAAAAAAAACAGCAACAAAATAATTTACCTCTATATTAAAGAGGTGATAGAAGCCAATGGTTGTAACATGAATCTATTTTCTTTGTCCAATACATTAATATTGCCTTATCAGTAACTAAAGCATAAAGTAATTAAAAATATAATTAGGGAGTAAAGAGAAATTAGCTACAAATTACAGTATTTTTCACCCTTTAAATTTAATCTCCCCCTCCCCAAGTGTGGAGGAAATGGCAGTGTGTCTTATAGGGTGAATATTAATGAGCATTCTATTGTGGAAGCGCTCATTAGTACAGTAAGACTGGAGAGCGATGAATACAGTGCTTCTTGTGTTGGCTGTACTCACCGCTCCCAGGTCTTCCTCTGCCAGTGTTGCATGCTGTGCTATGACCTGCACACAGCTTGAAGACATAGGGGAGCTCTGTGACCTCACCCTGTGCAGCATCGCAGCAATGCACTCAATCTCTTGAGTGGCAGTGTTGTCCAGAGCAGGAAAAATGAGTTTATTTATATATTTTTCTCTGATCTGAGGTCTGAATAACCATGGTGGTCTGATATGAGGTCTTAATAACATTGGGGTCTGATATGAGATCTAAATAACATTGGGGATATGATAGGGTGTCTGATCTGAGTTCTGAATAACACTGGGGGTCTGATTGAGGGTCTGATCCGAGGTCTGAATAACATTACGGGGTCTGATTTGGTGTCTGATATGAGATCTGATTAACATTGGGGTCCGATTGGGGGTCTAAGCTGAGGTCTGATTAACATTGGGATCTGATTGAGGGTCTGATACGAGGTCTGAATAACATTACGGGGTCTGATTGGGTGTCTGATATGAGATCTAATTAGCATTTTGGGTCTGATTGGGGGTCTGATATGAGGCCTGATGAAATTTTTTTTGTTCTTTCTTATTTTCCTCCTCTAAAAGCTAGATGCATCTTGTAGGGAAAAAATATGGTATCTTGTTAATTTGAATTTGTATACTTTCTGCACACATATTTGTCACGGCGCAGTGTGGTAAATACACTCCACACTGAACACAGAAGGGAATGGAAAAGGTATTAGGCCTGGAACCTAGGGAAAGGGAAATGGTCACACCTAGTGAGTCCCTACGCCGAGCCCTGACTGCTATCAGTATGAACAGACCTTGATGGTAGGAATGTTCATAGGCAGGAACCTAAGCCAAATCTCACCCTAACAGGGCCCTGCAGATAGTGTCAGGATACAGATGGCCTATTCCTTCCCAGATGAAGGAATAGGAGAACCCCTCAGGCCTAATATCAGCAGGTAGGGGAAAACAACAAACAACAAAGAAGAATAACTTAACTTCGAGAAGTATGTGGATGAGCAGGAACACAGAGAGAACCAACACCAGGACTTCCACAAACAAGAAGCTATCAACCGCATAGCATGATGAGTGAAGCAAGACTTAATAGAGGAGTTGGAATGACCACATAAGCTACACCTGAGACAAGAGGTGTGGTCATAATTAGCAACAACACAAAAACAAGTGAAACCAAAGAGGCTGTCAGATCATATTATGTGCAGCCAGTCTCTTAGATCTTCTGACCCCTGTCACTTATACGGATGGCCTCCGGACACTCAAGACCAACTTTATCCTGATGAGCTCTGTGAAAGGCTTTCACCAGACGACTAGCATTAACGTCGGCCGCTGGAACCCACATCCTCTCCTCTGGTCCATAACCCTTCCAGTGAACGAGATACTGGAGGGATCTACAGAGAATTCGGAAGTCCACTATCCTGGCAATCTGAAATTCCAGATTACCATCCAACATGACAGGAGCGGGAGGCAATGAGGACGGTTCAACATATCTCTTCAACAACGACTTATGGAACACATTATGAATCTTCAAAGCCTGAGGAAGTTCAAGACAAAAGGCTACCGGGTTAATAATGGCAGTGATCTTATATGGACCAATAAACCTTGGACCAAACGTCCAAGAAGGTACTTTCAACTTAATGTTTCTTGTGGACAGCCACACAGAATCACCCACTCTCAGGTCCAGACCATTAATATGTCTCTTGTCAGCCATATGTTTATACTTGTTGCCCATTTTTTTTAGATTATTTTGAATTTTCCACCAAATAGATGACAAAGAATAGGAAAATTGTTCCTCTTCAGGTATACCAGAAGTCTCCATACCGGAAAATGTGTCAAATTGTGGGTGGAACCCATATGCCCCAAAAAACGGCAACTTATTAGTGGACTTCTGTCTACGGTTATTTATGGTTAATTTGGCTAAAGACAAAAATGAAGACCACTCCTCCTGGTTCTCAGAGACAAAACATCTCAAATAATTCTCCAGATTCTGATTAGTGCGTTCAGTCTGTCTGCTCGAATGAGGATGAAAGGCTGAAGAGAAGGACAATTCTACCTCCAGATGAGTACAGAACGTCTTCCAGAATTTGGAAACAAACTGAGTCTCCCTATCAGACACCACATCAGAAGAAATACCAGGTAATTTTACGATGTTATCGACAAACACTTGTGCAAGAGTTTTAGCATTAGGTAGACCTGGCAATGCTATAAAGTGTGCCATCTTGCTAAAGTGATCAACAACCACCAAAATCACAGTTTTTCCTGAAGAATTAGGTTAATCAGTGATAAAATTAATGGACAAATGATTCCCAAACTTCCCCGGAGGACAAGAATCCAGTGCATCTCCCAGGGCCTCCAACACCTCTGCCTCAAGGTCGGGATATTGAACGGATATTACTACCGCTTCAGACAATATCGGACCAGGATCTTCCGAATCACCTCCCCCTCCGGCAAAGCTACGTGACATAGCATCAGCCTTGACGTTCTTAACCCCAGGGCGATAGGTGAAGATGCAATTAAATCTGGTGAAAAACAATGACCATTTGGCCTGCCTAGGGTTCAGTCGTATAGCCAACTCCAGATAAGCCAGATTTTTGTGGTCAGTAAGCACAGTAATAGGATGAATAGCTCCTTCCAACCAATGACGCCATTCCTCAAAGCAAACTTAATGGCCAGCAACTCTTTAATACCCACGTCATAATTCCTTTCTGCAGCCGAAAGTTTATTAGAGAAGAAAGCACATGGGCGGCATTTACTAGGTGAAGGACCCTGTGGCAAAACTGCTCCTACCTCCACCTCGGATGCGTCAACTTCCACAATGAATGGTTGTGACACATCTGTTTGCACCAGTATAGGATCAGAAGCAAAACACTCCTTCACCGCAGAAAAGGCTTGTAATGCCACATCAGACCAGACTGAGACATCTGAACCTTTCTTAGTCATGTTCGTCAAAGGTTTGACCACATTCGAGTAGTTCAAAATAAATTTACGGTAGTAGTTGGTGAATCCCAAAAAACGCATAGGTGCTTTCAGATTTTCGGGTCGATCCCAGTCCAACACAGCATGGACCTTCTCAGGATCCATCCAAAAACCTGAAGAAGAGAGTAGGTAACCCAGGAATTGCACTTCCTGAACTGCAAATACACACTTCTCCATCATAGCATACAATTTATTCTCTCTTAGGATCTGTCTGTGAAGGTTCTCATTTATCCAGGTCAGGGTATATCTGTAAAGAATAAATCAAGGCAACTGGACTTACTGTAGATTTCTTGAAAACATTTCACTCGTTCTTCCAACGAGCTTTCTCAATTCTGAGTGATTGTACAAGAATTCTCTTAGGATCTGTAACACCTGTCTCACATGATCCTGATGAGAATAAATTAGTATGTCATCTAGATATACAACAACAAAGCTCCCCTCCAGATGATGAAAGATATCATTAACAAAATGCTGAAAAACCGCAGGAGCATTAGTTAATCCAAACGGCATGACCAGACTCTCAAAATGACCCTCTGGGGTATTAAACGCCGTCTTCAATTCATCCCCTTCCTTGATCCTGACTAGATTATATGCCCCCCTTAGGTCCAACTTGGAGAACACCTTGGCACCAACAATCTGGTTAAACAAGTCAGGATTTAAGGGAAGGGGGTATGGATCACGGACCGTAATACGATTGAGCTCACGGAAGTCCAGGCATTGCCTAAGGGTTCCGTCTTTCTTCTTTACAAAGAAAAACCATGCTGCCTCTGGGGACTTGGAAGGTCTAATATGTCCCTTAGCCAAACTCTCGGAAATATACTTGGCCGCTTTTTCGGGTTCAGAGAGGTTATATAACCTAGATTTGGGCAACTTCGCTCTGGAAATAAGATTGATAAGACAATCATATTCCTAATGTGGGGGTTATTAGTGATGGATGAACATCTGCCGGGACGGTTCGCGAACTGGATCGCGCGAACGGGATTAAATGTTCGCGAACCGCAAGTTTGCGGCGGGTCCCATTAATTTTAATGGCAGGCGAACCTGAAAAACCTTCAGCTCATATTTGCAGCCAAGAGATAATTACTAGAAGTGCAAAAATAGTCCCACAACATGGACAGTGAAATACCAGATGTATTATTCGAATTTGCGATCTCCATTTATTATTTTTTTCAATGCGAAATATCGGCAATATAATTTTAGCGTGCGCGCATGCGCAAATGCACTATACAGTACCCAAATGCACTATAAAGAAAGTATATTAGTATATAACACCCCGCTTCAATCAGTTTTTTGGGGGGGGCGACTGGTATATCACACCAGTAGAAATTATTTGTTCCAATAACGCTTGTCCCGCTATATACCTGCAGTATCGCAGCAGAACCGCACACAACTGCCGCACAATACAAATGCACTATAATATACTTTCTAACATAGAAAGTATATTATAACATTGTACAAGGAAGGCATTCCATTAGAATATACATAAAGATAAAACATAACCTTTAATAATTTTACCATGAGGGTCAATTCACGCGTCCGTAAGTGTTTTGCGAATCCGCAAAACACGGACACCGGCAATGTGCATTCCGCAATTTGTGGACCGCACATCGCCGGCACTATAATAGAAAATGCCTAATCTTGTCTGCAATTGCGGACAAGAATAGGACAAGTTCTATTTTTTTGCGGAAACGGAAGCACAGATGCGGAAGTGCGGATCCGCAAATGCGGATGCGGACAGCACATTCCGGCCCCATTGAACATGAAAACAAATTGGGGAACGGATGCGGATCCCATTTTGCGGACGTGTGAATGGAAAAGATATCCCTCAAAATGAAAATAAATTAAAATTATTAAAGTTAAAGGGGTTCTGCACTTTGTTTTAACTGATGATCTATCCTCTGGATAGATCATCAGCATCTGATCAGCGGGGGTCTGACACCCAGGGCCCCCGCCGATCAGCTGTTTGAGAAGGCAGCGGCGCTCCAGCAGCGACGCAGCCTTCTCACTGTTTACCGCTGGCCCAGTGACGTCACGACTAGTATCAACTAGCGTGAGTGTGGCTAAGCACTGTTTACTTGAATGGAGCTTAGCCCGCCCATGCTAGTTGATACTAGTTGTGACGTCACTGGGCCAGCGGTAAACAGCGAGAAGGCCGTGGCGCTGCTGAAGCGCCGCTGCCTTCTCAAACAGCTGATCGGCGGGGCTCCCGGGTGTCGGACCCCCGCCGATCAGATGCTGATGATCTATCAAGAAGATAGATCATCAGTTAAAACAAAGTGCAGAACCCCTTTAAGCAAAAAGCATAGATGTGGTAGGCAATAACAAGTGCTTGGCGGCACTAAATCAGGTGCTCGGCGGCACCAAATCAGAAACCATATGTCCTACCACAATCCGGGGGGTTTCGGTGCACATCGATGAATCCCGGAGGGAAAGCAAAAACCATCTATCCCTGGGTTAGATGATGATGTGGTGTTGAAGGACAGGGTGGGCAAAGAACTGTCCCTGATATTGCCCTACAGGGGGGTGCTATTCTGGCCCTCATAGCCTAACCACAGACCACCCGCCCTGATAAGAGCGACCCAGTCCGGAACCTTACCCTATATAAAAATGGCCCTAGTAAGCCCCTAGGCCCCTGACTTCCAGGTGATCACTATATAGATCTATGTGTTTTTGACTCATTATAAAAGTATAAGTATATCGCACCCCTCTGTGTATCACACATACAGATAGCACACCTTTACTAGTTCTTAAAATGACTTTTGTGGCCCTATTAGCTAGTGTTTGGTGTCCCTAACAGTCTGTCCCTGCTCCACACAGCAACCTCTCCCTACACTGGCAAAACACTGAATGTAAAATGGCGGCCAGATCAGGTTTATTTATAATGTAGGGGGTATGTCCATGTGCTGAAATGTCTCATGGCTAGATCACCACTAGAATGTCCCCAATATACCTGTCCCATATCTCTGAGTGGTTTTATTGAGTGTAAAAATTCATTTTATATGCATGTAAATCAGCCTGGTAAGGAGCCCAAGGGGCTGCACTAACCGTTCTGGAGACCAGCCAAGCCCCCCTGTGAAGGAGCCCAGCACCGCCTGTATCCACGAATCTCCTCCTTGTTCACAAAGTCAGATCGCCGTAATCTCGCAGTGCGCAAGCTCGCGCATGCGCAGTTCCTTCCCTGAGGCTGATGCCAGCACAGGGAAGGAACACTATGATGACACTGCGCATGCTCAACCATGGTAAACCCAGAACCAATAGAGGAGGCAGACCCTCCAGCACAAAACACGAAATGGATTCCTGATGAAAATCACCCACTCTTAAACAGATGTCCTGCACCATCTGTGACAAACATTTCTTAGTAAGTGGTGCGGAGTCTATTGCAAACACCGAAATATTTTTTTGTAATGCACTTGTTGTCAACCCATGCATACGGACAAACTGACCATCAACTAGGTTAACCCCTGATACACTGTCAATAAACACCTCAATTCCCACAGTTTTGGACTCTAGCGCTACCTCGGCAGACAGGAGAAATCAGGTACTACCAGTAAATGGCAAAAGTAAGTTCTCTGACTCCCCACCCACACCACCAAGAGTGAGATAGGAAAACGATTTCTTCTTGTTTTCACCTTGACACAGAACGTAAGGACAAACATTAACAAAATTTAAAATTTCAAAGACACACTTTTTTCAGCTCACCTTTTTATCTGGCCTTTATGCCCGTATTCAGAAGCCTTTGGGTGAGTCCCCAGGTACGGTAAAGTAGAAAATAGCGGAAAAACAGCTCCAGAAAGCAATATTCGTCCTCTTTAAAAACTTCTCCTTTATTTCAACATTTTTCAACAGCAGACACACTCACTTCAAATGCAGTGTTTGTTTACGCGTTTCAGACAATACGTCCTTATTCGTAACATTGTATCACGGTGGAGAGCATGATTTAAATGTTAAACTTACCCCTCCTCCCTAGAGGAGGCAAGGGAATTGGCAACTGATTGGCAAGAGTTAATAGGGCGTAGGATGAAATCCCAGTGTGAAGGGCACATGAAACTTAGTAACAGGTAACAGGTGTTATCATGATGGAGTGACCAATGAAACATTTTTTTTCCCTTTGCCTCCTCTAGGGAGGAGGGGTAAGTTTAACATTTAAATCATGCTCTCCACCGTGATACAAAGTTACGAATAAGGACGTATTGTCTGAAACGCGTAAACAAACACTGCATATGAAGTGAGTGTGTCTGCTGTTGAAAAATGTTGAAATAAAGGAGAAGTTTTTAAAGAGGACGAATATTGCTTTCTGGAGCCGTTTTTCCACTATTTTCTACATTAACAAAATTTCCTCTTTTTCCCCAGAAAAAATATACTCCCTTCTTATGACTAGAGCTCTTGCAAGCAGGCCCAGGGGTAGTTCCCCCTAACTGCATGGCTTTGTTTCCAGGCATAAACTCAGGAGTCTCTCCTCCCAAGGTGTCAGAGGAAGCCTCCACGTTATATGATAGTTCATCCTGAGAGTGAGGGACCTTAGATCTCTCTCTCAGGCGTCTATCCACGGCAAGGGACATAGCCGCTTCCAGTGACTCAGGATTATTATGAAAGGCCAAGGCGTCCTTTAGCCTCTCAGACAATCCCTGAAAGAAGTGACTAGGGAGAGCTGGATCATTCCAATCCGTATCCGTAGCCCATCTGCCAAATTCAGAGCAATAGATCTCCGCAGAACACTCTCCCTGTCGTAAACCACGTAACTTGGTCTCAGCCAGAGAGATCTGATCTGGGTCAAAATTCATCTACCGACTGGAGGGACTGTGATCCGGTCGGCAGAGAAAAAGCCCAAGACTGAGCATCCCCTTTAAGCAACAAAATAATACCAACTCTTTGACTCTCATTCCCAGATGAGAGCTGGCGTAACTAAAAGTACAACTTACACGACTCTCTGAACCGAATGAAGTTGTCACTCCCCCTGAAAACCTCTCCGGAAGTGCAACCTTAGGTTCAAGACAGGCCTGGTAAGTACTACTGACACCAGCAGCCTGTGATCCCTGGATCTTCGTGGGGAAGTCGGCTACCTCCAAAGACAGACCTTGCAATTGGCCTGCCAGTGCAGCGATAGGATCCATAGCCTCACTGACACAGACAAAAATGACGTTTTGGGGTGGTTGATGATGTCACGGTGCAGTGTGGTAAATACACTCCACACTGAACACAAAAAGGAATGGAAAAGGTATTAGGCCTAGAACCTAGGGAAAGGGAAATGGTCACACCTAGTCAGGGCCGGCCTTAGGTGTTCAGGCGCCCTGTGCGAGCTAACCTTGTGGCGCCCCCCCCCCCCCCCCCCAAAAAAAAAAAAAAAAACACTGCTTGTTGCTGGCATCATGGCATAGGCTGGCTGACTATCCAACCAAGTAGTTACCAGCCCACACACCCCAAAGGCCGGTGTAATGTTATACTTCCCTACTTCGTGAGATTTCCCTACCCTCGTCACTTCCAGTCGCACCGGACATGACGTGAGGAGGTGTGCAGCGCCGCGCAGGCGCAAAACGACAGGTTAGGGAAGTTTCACAGCAGAGTGCGCATGCGCCAGGAGCCTCACCAGCGGTTAGGGAAGGGAAAAATTACGTACGGGCCAGTGCTTTTTCCCTACCCTAACCGCTGGTGAGGCTCCCAGCGCATGCGCAGTGTCGGCCGGTGTCCAGCTGAGAACATCCATCCGATCACCGCACCTGTGCACTGGCCCATAATTTTTCCCTACCCTAACCGCCGGCGAGGCTCACAGCGCATGCGCACTCTGCTGTGAAATTTCCCTAACCCATCGTTGTGCGCAGTGCGCCCCCCCAATATAATAAACATTGGCGCAGTGCGCCCCCCCCAATATAATAAACATTGGTGGTGCAGTGCGCCCCCCCCAACACCCCAGTATAATAAACATTGGTGGCGCAGTGCGCCCCCCCAACACCCCAGTATAATAAACATTGGTGGCGCAGTGCGCCCCCCCCAACACCCCAGTATAATAAACATTGGTGGCGCAGTGCGCCCCCCCCCCAACACCCCAGTATAATAAACATTGGTGGTGCAGTGCGCCCCCCCCCAACACCCCAGTATACTAAACATTGGTGGCGCAGTGCGCCCCCCCAAACACCCCAGTATAATAAACATTGGTGGCGCAGTGCGCCCCCCCCCCAATATAATAAACATTGGTGGCGCAGTGCGCCCCCCCTCAATATAATAAACATTGGTGGCGCAGTGGGCAGTGCCAATGAGGGTTAAAAACTAATTAACTCACCTCCTCCAATTGATCGTCTTCTGTTCTTTCTTCATGACCTGTCAAAGGACCTGTGGTGACATCACTGTGCTCATCACATGATCCATCACCATGGTAATGGGTCATGTGATGAGCTCAGTGACGTCACCACAGGTCCTGAAGAAAACAGGAGACCGGCAGCTATGCGATCAACTGGAGGAGGTGAGTTAATTTTTTTTTTAACCCTCACTGGGCACTTCCCACTGTGCCACCAATGTTTCTTATACTGGGGTGTTGGGGGGGGGGGGCCCGCACTGAGCCACCGTTTCTTATACTGGGGTGTTGGGGGGGGGGGGCCCCACTGTGCCCCCGTTTCTTATACTGGGGTGTTGGGGGGGGGGCCCGCACTGTGCCACCGTTTCTTATACTGGGGTGTTGGGGGGGGGGGGCCGCACTGTGCCACCGTTTCTTATACTGGGGTGTTGGGGGGGGGGCCCGCACTGTGCCACCGTTTCTTATACTGGGGTGTTGGGGGGGGGGGGCCGCACTGTGCCACCGTTTCTTATACTGGGAGTGTTGGGGGGGGGTGGCCGCACTGAGCCACCGTTTCTTATACTGGGGTGTTGGGGGGGGGGGGGGCGCACTGTGCCACCAACGTTACTTATACAAATACAGGAGAGCGGGTGCCGGAAATCAAATAGCCGACACCCGACCTTTGTGACAGGGGGCTGCGATCAGCTACAATTAACCCCTCAGGTACCGCACCTGAAGGGTTAACTCAACTGCAGCTGATCGCAGCTCCCTGTCACAGAGGTCGGGTGTCGGCTATTTGATTCCGGCACCCGCCTCCTGTATTTGTATTTCAGGTCAGTTATCTTCATTGGTGGCGCAGTGGCCACAGCCCTCCTCCTCCTGTCTCTTCTTATTGGCAGCGGCGGGGGCAGCAGGCAGGTCAGGCACAGGGGAGGAGGAACGAATCAGGTCAGACAGGGGAGGGCTAGATGGAGGGGGCGCCCCGAGGGAGAACACAAGTTCAGCCTCGCCTGCCGCATATTACATTGCGAGCTGTCGGCCGCCCAGCGCCCCTGTTACTATGGCGCCCTGTGCGGCCGCACAGCCCGCACACCCCAAAGGCCGGCCCTGCACCTAGTGAGTCCCTACACCGAGCCCTGACTGCTATCAGTATGAACAGACCTTGATGATAGGAATGTTCATACGCAGGAACTTAAGCCCAATAGTGCCAGGACACAGATGGCCTATTCCTTCCCAGATGAAGGAATAGGAGATCTCCTCAGGACGAATATCAGCAGGTAGGGGAAAGCAACAAACAACAAAGAAGAATATCTTAACTTTCAGAAGTATGCTGATGAGCAGCAACTCAGAGAGAACCAACACCAGGACTTCCACAAACAAGGAGCTATCAATCGCATAGCATTATGGGTGAGGCCAGACTAAATAGAGGAGAAGGGATGACAACTTAAGCTACATCTGAGACAAGAGGTGTGATCATCCCCAGCAACAACACAGAAAAGTGAAATCCAAGAGCCTGTCAATCAGGTGCAGCCAGTCACCTCGATCTTCTAGTCCCTGTCATAGGCAGGACCTTGACAATATTGGTGCACATTTACTAATCCTGTAGATGGTGTAAGCTTAGACTGGCTGTCTAAAACTGCATGAGATTTATCATAGGGGCTCAGGCTCGATGATGAATATGGTGCATAAAGAGACAGTTTTGTGTAACTCTATATCAACTATTAGTTGTCTTACTTTGAGACAGGATTTTATAACATAATTATGGTGCAATGTTGGTGCAAAACACCAAATCTTAGGCCATGCTTCCTGTGTCTTAAAAGCCATGCCCTCTTATAGGTAAGGCACACCCTATTTTTGGATTAGGCTTAGATAATTTCTCTAAACCTAGACATACCTAATTGTGCTGCATTTTGGTGTACTTTATGCCAAAATCTAGGTGTAGTTAGATTAGTAAATGTGGGTCACTGTATTTAAAGACCATATTTTAAGACCTTAAAGGGAACCTGTCATCAACTTTATGACAGGCAGCATAAAGTAGAGACAGGTGAGTTGATTTCAGAGGTCTGTCATTTAGAAGTTAAAAGTAGGTGGTTGCTGAGAACCAACATCACAATCATTACAGACTGGGCCTGAAAAGGACTCACGGCCACCTTAGAAGAGTCATGGTTATTCATGAATTTTTGCTCCTCCTGCCCACTTGCTGATGATTGACAGTCTTTTACCTAGTTTTCTCCTTTTCTCTCCAGGAGAAAATTGCCAATCATCAGCAGATGGGTGGGGAGAGCAGGAGATTATGAATAACCAGGACTCTTCTCAGTTAGACTTGATTATTTTCAAGGCCTGGGCTGCAATGATTATGATGCTGGTTCTTTGGCAACCCACTTAGTTTTTAGCTCATGAGAGACACTCGCTTGAAATCAGCATTTCTGTCACTATTATATTGCAGCCCTCAGTGAGGTCAGCATAAAGTTGATGAAAGGTTCCCTTTAAATTTAGATACCTACTAGAATATAGGCAAATCAATTCTAAACCAAATCTAAGCAAATGCAAAACATTTGCAATTTCTTTAGACTCACTGAAATGGAGGCCACCAGGTGAGAAAACATAAAATACATTTTTGGACCATTGTTTAATTGAAAAAATCATAGTACAGTATGTTTTCAAACAGGTTGCTTATTACTACCCGCTGCCATACATTTACCCATAGCCATATAAGTCTCTGTCACTTTGTCATTATTAATGCTGTTAAGTGCTATCTTGGCGTTAAAAATATTGAGAGGAATTAGATACAGTCCTAGGAGACCTCAATGTATCATACACAACTTTTCATGACATCTGGGGCAGCTGCGAATCGGGCCAAATTTCTGCCAACCTGAAAAAAACTATTTCTGTGAATTTGACCTGAATATTTTCATGTAAAGAACATTAACTTGGACACTTAATGAGATAAATACAATGTTGCTGCAAAGTAGAAATTGGCAACTGACAAATAAACAAAAGCCATTGAAAAAGTCTAGTTAAAGGTTTGCCGCCATGGTGTATTTAACACATTAAGTAGCAAATTACATTTGCTACATCTGTATGCTATTGTTAATATACATATATTGGATCTCAGAGGGATGAATCTGAAATATGATTGTATATCTTGTGTCTTCATGGGTTTCTTAAGTTCAGCCTACTAAGAACTTCTTCCAGTGGGCTAAAAACATGTAAAAATTGTTCACATATAGGTTCACTGCCAACATAAGAACAATGATGGACTCTTAATCACCAAACCAGAATCCAGCTGTCCTCTCAAAACCATGAGTGCTTTGCTTCTTGTTTGTTTTCATACTATAGCAATAAGGCAAACGGTGGAGGTAAAGACAAGTGTCCTTGAACGATATATGAGGATATCCCAATAGGATGGTACCATAAACTGACCATGACTCCACTGTTGGTAAACAGGGCAAATTTTTATTAAATGTGTTCACAGTCTCTCATGCTATAATCCCTTTTAATGACAACCCAATTCACAGCTTTAACCTGTAGAAATGTCTATTAGTCACATTGCAAGACCTGATCATTGAAGTCTAACTTTTCTTGTGAAATGCAGGGAAATAAATGCTAGTGTCATGAAAATGTTCCACTATATACTGAGAGACATTGTTAAATTTACACAAGACTTTGGGTAATCAGAGGTTCCACCTATCGGCAGTACCAACTGTTGTGAGGCATTTTCTATAACACATTGAGGCATTGAAGTATGTTAGTACAATAATCAATAGGACTTGTTCACACAGGGCATATATTACTGTATGTCTACCAAATTTACTTAAAGGGGTGTTGTAGGCATTTTAAATTAAAAGAAGGCAATCTCTCTTTCAGGGCATCCAGCAGCTGGAGCACAGGGACTGAAATTAGTGATTGTCTATTGAAAACCTGGACTATTAATGTATTATCAGTAGAATAGGCAAATCTAAATTAATAAAATCCGACCAAAATTTTCCATAAATATGGACCAAATTCATATCTGAATTTTTTGGCATTTCTTTTCAGGCATCAGCCATTTTTCAGTTCAGAAGACAGGAAAGATGAAGGAGGATCACATCACCCCGGGCAATATGTGTGTATACACACAATCAGAAATTTGCCGTTAAAAAGCAAAAATGTTTTGACCTTTTTTTAACCACTTCGGGACTAGGTAATTTTCTCCCCTTCCTAACCAAGCCGAATTTTGTGAATCTGAAACATGTCACTTTATGTGGTAATAACTTTGGAATGCTTTTACTTATCCAAGCCATTCTGAGTTTTTTTTTTTTGTGACGCATTGTATGTCATGTTAATGGTAAACGTGAGTCAATATGTTTTATATTTATTCATAAAAAATACCAAATTTTCTGAATTTTTTTAAAAAAACTTAACTAAATTGTAAATTTGACTTTCTCAGATTTTTAAGACAGATAGTCATAGCTAATAAAAGTTATTAACATTCACCATATGTCTACTATGTTGGATTATTTTTGGTATATTTTTTATTTTATTTTTACAATTGTTTACAATTTTAGAAGCATTTTTTTTCCATAAAATTTCCAAAATCAACTTTTTTAAGGACCAATTCAGTTCTGACGTCACTTTATGGGGCTTATATAATAGAAACCTCCCATACATTACCCCATTTTAGAAACTACGCCTCTCAAACTATTCAAAACTGATTTTCAAAATATTGTTAACCCTTAAGGTATTCCACAGGAATTAAAGCAAAATGGAGGTGACATTTCAAAATTTCACTTTTTTGCAGATTTTCCATTTTTATAATTTTTTTTCCTATATGCTTTAAAGGTTAACAGCAAAACAAACCTCAAATATGTATTACCCTGATTCTGCAGTTTACATAAACATCCTATATGTTGTCGTAAACTGCTATACAGGGACTCAGAAGGTGAGGAGCGCCATATGGTTTTTGGAGGGCAGGTTTTGCTGGAATGGTCTTGTGTAAGGGCTCGTTTTCTGCTAGATAGTGTGATGTTTTCATTAGTACCATTTTGGGGTATATAGGACTTTTTGATCACTTGATATTATGTTTTTTGGGAGGTAAGGTGACTAAAAATAGCAGTTTTGGCATAATTTTTTTTACAGAGTTCATCTAAAGGTGTAGATCATGTAATTTTTTTTATAGAGCCGGACTTTACGGACAAAGCAATATCAAATATGTCTATTTTTATATTTTTCTATTTTTAACAAATTTTAAATGACTTAAATGATTTTATTGGGCACCATCTAAATCGTTATTTCCTCTGTGGTGGCTCTGTATAGTAACTGATCACTTTTTCAGGCTTTCAACAATTATTCCTGGGGGATCTCAACAGTGAGACGCCTTGTCACCAGTTTATTTCGACTGACCCTTTTAATGAAAAGGGACTGACCAAAACAAACAAATTAATAACTTATGTTGAGTTTTCCATGTTTCATTTATAGTTCTGAGTTTTTCTCATTTGACAGTAAAAGGCCTCATTCACATGTCTGTGTCTGTAATGACATCTGTGACAAGATGGTCAGTAATTCATCTGTAAAAATGTCTGTGAGGAATCAATGTTTGGTCCGTGTGTCTGTTTTCTGTCCTCAATGTGTCATCTGTATTCATGGACATTGCTAGACTTAAAGGGGTCATCTCACTTCAGCATTTATAATGTAGAGAAAGTTAATACAAGGCACTTACTAATGTATAGTCATTGTCCATATTGTCTCCTTGATTCATTTTTCCATCACATTATACACTGCTCATTTCCAGGAGTTATGACAACTCTGCAATCCAGCAGTGGTGGACACACTTGCACACTATAGAAAATGACACTAAACTATTTAATGGCTGGGAATGCGGGAGTGCGCATAGGCCAGCACTTTTTTCTATAGTGTGCAAGCATGGCCACCACTGTTGCTGGATTATTGGGTGGTCGTTACCCTTGGATACAAGCAGTGTATAATGTGATGAAAAAATGTATCCAGCCAGCAAAGGAGGCAATATGGACAACCACAATACATTAGTGTCATGGTCTTACCTTCTTGCTGTTCTCCTTCGTTTGACATGTGCTGGCGGCCATCTTGGTTTCTGGGTTTCTTGTAGCCTCCCACCCTGCGGCTCCTCCTTCCCACTGGGAGGAGCTGGATGCCCAGCTCATATATATAGGAGGTCTGTGGCTTCAGTTCCTTGCTTGGTCCTCTGGTGTTCACATGCTTCTAGACTGCTGCTGCTTCTGGTTCCTGAATCCTGGTTTCGTCCGACTACCCTGCTGGTTCCTGATCCTGGTTTCGTCCGACTACCCTGCTGGTTCCTGATCCTGACTTGTCTGACTACCCTGCTGGTTCCTGATCCTGGCTTCGTTCTGACTACCCTTCTGGTTCCCGACCTCTGGCTTCGCAAAGACTCTGCTTCGGTTTCGCCATCCGTTTGGACTTTTGCTTTACAGCTTTATTTTCAATAAAGCCTCTTTATTTTCACTTATCCCTTGTTGTACGTCTGGTTCATGGTTCCGTGACATTAGGACCAAAGCCATGAATTCTGACGGTACAGGGCCATCCTCGCTACCTACAGCTGGTTGCCAGACTTGATCAGCAGGATCACCTGTTGGGTCAGGGTCGCTGTGGCGTTGCAAACCCTGCTTGAACGCACGGCTCATTTCGCTCCCGTTGCCGATGGGTCGGTTGTCGCCTCCTGGGCCCGCTCCTACTGCCGCTCCGGTTGTTGCGCCAGAGTCTACCCCGGACACCTGTTGTTGCACCTGCGGTGTTTCGGGGTATGACCGGTTCTGCCCCTCTTCCACAGCGCTTTGGGGAGAGCCAACTCAGTGCCGAGGTTTCCTTAACAGGTGGGCATTTATTTCGAGTTGCTGCCACATGCCTTTCCCACTGAGAGATCAAAGGTGGGCTTCTTGATCTCGCTGCTCTCGGACAAGGCCTTGGCCTGGGCCAGCCCTTTATGGGAGAAAACAATCGGTGGTTGCCCGAGTTTTCCGGTTTTGTTGCTTCTCTTCGGAAGGTATTCGATGTGCGGCTCGTGCTGCCTCTGCTGCGAAGCTCCTTATGTCCATCAGACAGGGTTCACGATCCGTAGCTGAATACGCCATGAGTTTCGTACCCTGGCAGCAGAGGTGGGCTGGAATAATGAGGCTCTGGTCGCTGCTTTCTTCATGGTCTCTCGGATGCCTTGAAGGATGAGGTTGCAGCTAAGGACCTAACAGTGGAGCTCGAGTCTTTATTTCTTTCCTGATTTTGATTGACACAGACTCAGGGAGAGACCTTCCTTTAAGGAGAGCCTGTGGGAGTTTTCTAACAGATTGGCGCCTACGTTTGCTGTCACCACCCGTGCCTCCCTCTCCTCCCAGCCTCCTGGGGATGACTTGTCTGGGGGTGAACCCATGCAGCTGGGGTTTGCTCGCCTGTCCGAGGGGGGAGAGGAGTACTCCGGAGACGCGAGGGCCGATGCATGTACTGTGGTCTCGGTGGGCATTTTCGGTTGGCATGTCCGAACCGTCCGGGAAACGCCCGCACCTGAGATCCTGTCGGGGGCAGATCTTGGGTGGAGTCTCCCTCGTCCCCGGTTTCCCGTGTTGACAAACACTGATCACTGTTGTCCTCTCCTGGGTCGGGGGCTCGGTGACGACCCAGGCGTTGGTGGACTCTGGTGCTGGTGGTTTGTTCATTGATAATGTGTTTCGCTGCCGCCAATTCCATTCCTCTGCAGGCTCGAGGTTCCCCACTGGCTCTTGAGGCGATAGACGGCAGACCCCTTCTGCCGCCACACGTGACTCATGAGACCCTTCCAGTGGGGATAGCCATTGGTGCCGTTCACAGAGAGTCGGTCTGTCTCCAGGTTATTTCGTCTCCACACTACTCGGTGGTCTTGGGGTACCCCTGGCTCCGGAAGCATAATCCGACTTTCGATTGGAGATCGGCCGAGATCCTCTCGTGGTCACCGCAGTGTGGGGCTAGTTGCATCCATGGGTCTGTTCAAGTTGCTGTGTACTTCCTCGGACTCTCTGTTGCCTCCTGAATACGAGGAGTACCGGGATGTATTCGATAAGGTGCGCGCGGTTGACCTACCTCCGCACCCGCCCATACGATTGTGCCATAGAGTTACAATCTGGTGCCGTTCCTCCTCGTGGCAAAGTCTATCCACTGTCGGTAGCGGAGAATGAGGCCTTGGAGGAGTACGTGAGGGAGGCGCTTTCACGCGGACACATTCGCAAATCCTCGTCCCGGCAGGGGCTGGATTTTTTCTTTGTGAAAAAGAAGGGCGGTGAGTTGAGGCCTTGCATCGATTACAGGGGTCTCAATCGCATCACGATCAAGAAACGCTTACCCCGATACCCTTGATTTCCGAGCTGTTCGATCGCCTTAAAGGGGCCACGGTCTTTACCCAAACTCGACCTGAGGGCGGCATATAACCTGGTAAGGATCAAGGCGGGCGATGAGTGGAAGACCGCGTTTAACACCAGGACCGGCCATTAGGAATCCTTGGTTATGCCCTTTGGGTTGTGCAATGCGCCCGCAGTCTTTCAGGAATTCATCAACGATGTTTTCCGTGACCTGTTGCAGCAGTGTGTGGTGGTCTATTTGGATGACATCTTGGTATATTCTGAATCCATGGAGGCCCACATTCTGGATGTCAGACGAGTGTTGGCAACGGTTACGAGAGAACAAGCTGTTCGGTAAAGCTTGAGAAATGCGAATTTCACCGATCCCAGGTAACCTTCTTAGGTTACATCATTTTCGCTGAGGGTTCTCCATGGATCCTGAGAGGGTTTCGGCTGTCTTACAGTGGCCCCAGCCCAGTGGTCTTCGTTCCCTGCAGCGCTTTTTGGGCTTCGCCAATTATTATCGGAAGTTCATCAGGGACTTTTCCATGCTAGCCAAGCCTCTCACGGATCTGACCAGGAAGGGCAGTAATTCCCAGGTCTGGCCGCTCGAGGCCATCCGAGCTTTGTGGCTCTAAAGTCCGCCTTTGTGTCGGCTCAGATTCTGTCGCATCCAAACCCTGGGTTGCCCTTTGTCCTCGAGGTGGACGCGGTCTGAGACCGGGAGTAGGCGCCCTTCTGTCTCAGCGTAGAACACCAGAGGGTCCTCTGCTTCCTTGTGGGTTTTTACTCCCGGAAACTGTCTTCCGCGGAGTGCAACTATCAGATTGGTGACAGGGAGTTATTGGCCATCGTGCAGGCCCTTAAAGAAAGGAGGCACTTGCTCGAGGGTTCGGTGGTTCCGGTCCTCATCCTGACGGACCACAAGAATCTGACCTACCTTTCTGAGGCCAAGAGATTGACACCACGTCAGGCCAGATGGGCTCTGTTCTTGTCACGTTTTAATTACGTGGTCTCCTACCTACCCGGTTTCCAAGAACATCAGGGCGGATGCCTTATCACGGCAGTACTCCGAGCTGTCCAGGGAGGAGTCGATTCCGACTTCGGTCATACCTCCGAATCAGATCTTGGCCGCCATTCGCACCAGCCTGACCTCTCCCCTGGGTGAGAAGATTTTGGCGGCTCAATCTGGTGCTCCCTCTGGGAGACCCAACGGCAGATGTTTTGTGCCTGAGGAGTTGCACACTCGGTTGTTGCGAACCTACCATAACTCCAAGACCGCGGGGCATCCTGGAAAGAATCAGCTGTCCTGGGCTGTTTCACGTCTGTTCTGGTGGCCTTCCCTACGTTCCGACATCGCCGCATATGTAGCGGCATTGCCTCCGTTTGTGCCCAGAGTAAGTCCCCTCGGCACCCTTCCGTTGGGGTCTTCTGCAACCCATAGCCACCGGGGAGCGCCCATGGTCACACCTGGGGATGGATTTCATTGTGAACCTCCCTGCATCCCGAGGCCATACGGTCATTCTCATGATTGTGGATCGGTTTTCCAAAATGTGCCACTGTGTTCCTCTCAAGAAGTTACCCTCTGCACAAGAGTTGGCCACGATTTTGCCAGGGAGGTCTTCCGGTTGCAACGGTTTGCCCAAGGAGATTGTGTCGGATCGGGGGAGTCAGTTTGTGTCCAGGTTCTGGCGCGCCTTTTGCTCCCAGTTGGGGATTCATCTCTCCTTCTCCTCGGCCTACCACCCTCAGTCAATGGGGGCCGCAGAACGATCCAATCAGGCCTTGGAGCAATTCCTTCGTTGCTATGTCTCCGATCACCAAGACAATTGGGTTGACCTCCTGCCTTGGGCTGAGTTTGCCAGGAACACGGCGGTGAACTCTTCCTCTGGGACGTCTCCCTTCATGGCCAATTATGGGTTTCCAACCTGCCGTGTTACCGGAGGTATTCTCTCCCCAGGATATTCCGGCTGTGGAGGATCACCTTTCCGTCCTACGTGCTTCTTGGGTACTGATCCAGAAGTCCCTTGAGGTCTCTGCGCAGCGCCAGAGACTCCAGGCTGATCGCAGACGAGCGCCTGCTCCTTCCTACCAGGTCGGAGACCGTGTATTGGTTGTCCACCCGCACCTCAACCTTCGAGTGCCCCACCCAAGCTGGCGCCTCGCTTTGTTGGTCCCTTCCGAGTGCTTCGCAGGGTAAACCCGGTAGCCTATGCCCTTGCGCTTCCTCCTGGCATGCGGATCTCCAACGTGTTTCATGTCTCCCTGTTGAAGCCACTGGTGTGTAATCGTTTCACTTCCTCGGTTCCTCGGCCTCGTCCGGTCCAAGTGGGTAATCGTGAGGAGTATGAGGTGAGCAATATCCTGGACTCACGCCTGGTCCGCGGTCGGGTGCAGTTTTTGGTCCATTGGCGTGGTTATGGTCCAGAGGAGCGTTCCTGGGTTCCCTCCGCAGATGTCCATGCTCCTGCATTGCTCCGAGCCTTCCACGCACGCTTCCTCAGAAAACCGTTTTGTGCTCCGCGGAGGAGGGGCCCTTGAGGGGGAGGTACTGTCATGGTCTTACCTTCTTGCTGTTCTCCTTCGTTTGACATGTGCTGGCGGCCATCTTGGTTTCTGGGTTTCTTGTAGCCTCCCACCCTGCGGCTCCTCCTTCCCACTGGGAGGAGCTGGATGCCCAGCTCATATATATAGGAGGTCTGTGGCTCAGTTCCTTGCTTGGTCCTCCTGTGTTCACATGCTTCTAGACTGCTGCTGCTTCTGGTTCCTGATCCTGGTTTCGTCCGACTACCCTGCTGGTTCCTGATCCTGGTTTCGTCCGACTACCCTGCTGGTTCCTGATCCTGGCTTCGTCTGACTACCCTGCTGGTTCCTGATCCTGGCTTCGTCTGACTACCCTTCTGGTTCCCGACCTCTGGCTTCGCAAAGACTCTGCTTCGGTTTCACCATCCGTTTGGACTTTTGCTTTACAGCTTTATTTTCAATAAAGCCTTCTTATTTTCACTTATCCCTTGTTGTACGTCTGGTTCATGGTTCCGTGACAATTAGTAAGTGCTTGTATTAACTTTGCCTACATGATAAATGATATTTGCTGAAATGAGACAACCCCTTTACAATTAATTTCCAGAAAATATTCTAGCAACGATCTGTGAAAACCATGGACCTAAGGCCTCATGCACACAACCGTTTTTTTTTAAGGTCCGCAAAAACGGGTCCGAAAGTCCCTGATCCGCGTCCGCTTTTCCTTCCGTGGGTCTTCCTTGATTTTTGGAGGATCCACGGACATGAAGAAAAAGTCGTTTTGGTGTCCGCCTGGCCTTGCGGAGCCAAACGGACCCGTCCTGACTTACAATGCAAGTCAATGGGGACGGATCCGTTTGACGTTGACACAATATGGTGCAATTGCAAATGGATCCGTCCCCCATTGACTTTCATGTAAAGTCAGGAGTTAATATACCATAGGAAACAGAGTTTTCTCCAATCTGATGGTATATTTTAACTTGAAGCGTCCCCATCACCATGGGAACGCCTCTATGTTAGAAAATAACATCAGATTTGAGTTAGATCGTCAAAACTCAGATCCGACAGTATATTCTAACACAGAGGCGTTCCCATAGTGATGGGGACGCTTCAAGTTAGAATATACTAAGAACTGTGTACATGACTGCCCCCTGCTGCCTGGCAGCACCCGATCTCTTACAGGGGGCTGTGATCAGCACAATAACCCCTCAGGTGCCGCACCTGAGGGGTTAATTGTGCGTATCATAGCCCCCTGTAAGAGATCAGGTGCTGCCAGGCAGGAGGGGGCAGACCCCCCCTCCCCTGTATTTAACTCATTGGTGGCCAGTGCGGCCCCCCTCCCTCCCTCCCCTGTATTTAACTCATTGGTGGCCAGTGCGGCCCTCCTCCCTCCCTCCCCTGTATTTAACTCATTGGTGGCCAGTGCGGCCCCCCTCCCTCCCTCCCCAGTATTATATTCATTGGTGGCCAGTGCGGCCTACCCTCTCCCCCCCACCTAATTAAAATCACATTCCCCCATCATTGGTGGCCAGTGCGGCCTCCCCTCTCCCCCCCCTAATTAAAATCATGAGGGGTTAATTGTGCGGATCACAGCCCCCTGTAAGAGGGGGCAGTCATGTACAAAGTTCTTAGTATATTCTAACTTGAAGCGTCCCCATCACTATGGGAACGCCTCTGTGTTAGAATATACTGTCGGATTAGAGTTTTCACTTCGTGAAAACTCAGCTCTGAAAAAGCTTTTATGCAGACGGATCTACGATCCGTCTGTGTGAAATTAGCCTACGGCCACGGATCACGGACGCGAATGCCAATCTTGTGTGCATCCGTCTTTTTTCACGGACCCATTGACTTGAATGGGTCTGTGAACCGTTGTCCATCAAAAAAATAGGACAGGTCATATTTTTTTGACGGACAGGAAACACGGATCACAGCCGCGGATGAACAACGGTGCACTTTCTGAGTTTTCAACGGACCCATTGAAAGTCAATGGGTCCGCAGAAAATCACGGAAAACTGAACAACGGCCATGGATGCATACAATGGTCGTGTGCATGAGGCTAAAGACGGATGGCATACGTGTTATATCCATGGTTTTTCATGGACCCATAGACTATAATGTGCATGAGGGATCTGTAATCAAGGACAAAAATAGGGCATGCTTCCATGGTGTCAACTCGGCACCCCTGGTCCGTGAAAAAACACTGAAGTAATGGATACAATAGAGGAAGCACGTCGGGACCATTAGGAAAGAAACACATTACAAAACTGAAAAAGCCCCTCAAAATCAAGTCGTTAAGGGGTAACTATCAGAATTCTGCTATTATATATTCAAGTCAAGAAAAGACCAGATGTAGCTTAATAGAATAGTTTTGGATTGAATTGTATGTTGTCCAATCATCTTTCAATTCATTGCATTATAAACATCTGCTTTCTCCGTATACTAGGCAGCACCGCAGCATTGGGTAATATCCACCAGAATCTGCTTCCAATGCCCTATGTTTGCATTCTGCACAGAGCCACAGCTTGTGTTTTCCCTCCTAGCCAAGAGTTTAGGATTATTCTTTCATCCTTGATGCCATGTCATTTTTTTGTCTATTTCACTGAAATATAAGCTTTATATTATGCTAAAATACTTTAGATTGCCTATATAATATACAGTGGGGAAGACCAAAAGGAATTGCAAAACATATAATCAATAATTACTTTTCATAAAATACATATTAGAGAGATTTAGCTTGTAGCATCAGAACTGTAAAGTTTTTTTTTATTTCAAATTTCAATCTCTAGAATTCATTACAAGCAGTGACTGGGTAGCAGCTGCGAGTCTGGCATTCAGATGTTTCCAGCAGAGCATCCTGTTTGCCGAATGGACACCTAGGGGAGATTTTAGCACTCTGATTCCTAACCCATTTGCTGAATCCCAGTTGTTAGTATATGCAATAATATTTTATATGGATATTTTATGTTGTGCAGCATTATAAGGTATGTGCTTTCATTCTTCTCAAATCTATACAGATTTACATATTACTCACAAACAAGATGAACTTTTGATCTAATTACATTTTAAAGAAGACCTGTCAGCTCTCCTATACTAGTAAGTTCTTGCATTACCCTTGCACTTATCCAACTCTCCCTACTGCATGTATTGGGAAAAAAAATATGGAAATGGAATGTATTGTGTAGTTAATGTAGTTGAAACTTGGGCGGTTGCAACTATAAACCAAAAAAGCTAGAAACCTGGAGGGACAGAAGAAAAATCCCAAGGGATAATTCTGGAGCATCTTTTCTTATAGCTCTACTAGTAGTGATGAGCGGCGGGGGGGTCATATTTGAATTTGTGATATTTCGCGAATATTTTGTAGAATATTCATCATATATTGGCGAATACGTATATTCGTTATATTCTACATTCTTTTTTTACGCAAAAATCGGCAAGGTAATGATCGCGTAATATGCAAATAATGCGCGCTCAATACAGGCATAGGTCAAAAACGAATATATAGCACTATAGAATATAGTGCTATATATTTGTTTTTAGAATATTTGTCATTTTTTCCATCTGAACACATGATTCCTCCCTGCGTCTTTATGGTGGGCCAATGAGTCATTGGCCCACAAGCCACTTAAGCAGGGAGGAATCATGACCTCAGATGGAAAAAAATGCCGAATATTCAAAAAAATTAATATATAACACTATATTCAATATAGTGCTATATATTCATAATGGCAAATATTCCGCATTTTTTTCCATCTGAAGTGAACACATGATTCCTCCCTGCTTCTTGCTTGTGGGCCAATGACATCATTTGCCCACATGCAAGAAGCAGGGAGGAATCATGTGTTCAGATGAAAAAAAAATGACAAATATTCGTCATTACGAATATATAGCACTATATTCTAAATATTCGCAAATTCTTGAAGTGCCGATATTCGCGATTAAAATTTGCTATTCGAATATTTGCGCTCAACACTATCTACTAGATGTTTATGAATAAATTGGCAGCAGTGTGCAATAAAGGTCCAACTGGGTGTTACCAGTCGGGGCTGTGTCCCTGCACAGTCTGACACTATTGAATCAGTGCTGCCAGCTGCAGGGACATACACCCAAGTGGTAACACCAAGTTGGACCTTTATTGCAGACTGCTGCCAATTCATTCATAAATTTCTAGTAGGAATGGCATTATTATTATTATTATTATTATTATTATTATTTATTATTAAAGCGCCATTCATTGCATACATGTGATAAGGGTGCACATACATAATACAGACAATTGCACTAATTATAAACAAGATGAGTTACAAACTGGTACAGAAGGAGAGAGGGCCCTGCCCATGAGGGCTTACAATCTACATGGTATGGGAGAAGGACACAGTAGGTGCGGGCATAACATAGAGTCATAGGAATATATGGTTCAGAATTATTACATGGGGAATGCAAGTAGTTGATAAAAAACATGTCAAGGAGGAGAGGCAGGACAGGTATAACATGATATGTATGGTTAATGTATGTGGCCCCTAGATGTGTGGAACTGAAAGAGCCAAATAGACGTCTTCAATGAAATTTACCAATTTTATTTATGTTTAAAGGAAGATGCAATTTAAAAATAAGATCCATTATCAAATAATAATGACCCATTATAAAAACACAATCAATCATCTCTGCTGCCAGTAGGATGCAAAAAATGGAACAGCTAAAGTACCTATGCTGTCTCGTGGAGAAAGGAATGCTGAAAAGCCAGGTCTCTGTCAGTTACAAGGCAAGCTTCTTCATCATCTAGTACTTATACAGTTCAGATTCACACACTATGGGGAAGATTTATCAAATTGGTGTAAAGTAGAACTGGTTTAGTTGCCCATAGCAACCAATAAAATTCCACTTTTTATTTTTCATAGCTCTTTTGGAAAATGGGCAACTAAGCCAGTTCTTCTTTATACCAGTTTCATAAATCTCCCCCTATATGTTTTGATGCAGTTGATGTGTCATTTTCTATATATATTCAGGCTTGAAGGTGTTGTTCACCCTTGGTGAGTGTTGTTGAGACTCCCCAGTGTGGCCGGACTTGCAGTGGTGATTATACTTACCCGGTCCCTGCCACTGGGTTCAGGCTCTATAGCTGCCTCAACGGCTTCTGCAGGTCCTGGGTGTTCCCGCGTCCACGTACAGTTTGACAAGGGTCAAGTGACCACTGCATCTAATGACTGGCCGCAGCAATAAGATGTCCAGTCAGTGGGTACCGTTCTGCATGGGTCAGTCATTGATAATGTGTCACCCATGTGGCAAGTCACTGGTTCACATGCCACATGGGTGAAACCTCACCGCTGTGGCCAGTCATTGGCTGCAGCAGTCACGTGACCCATGTGAAACAGGATGATGATGTGGGGAGACCAGGGGCATGCAGAGCCAGTGGAGCAGCGATAGAGCCGTAATCCAGCAGCACAGATCAAGTATGAATACCAACATAGCTCTGGCCACACTGTGGGGGGGGGGGGGGGAATCTGAAGAAACACTCATGAAGGGTGAACAACTTCTTAAAGCTAAACAAATTTGTGACAAGGAGCCTCTGAAACATGGCAGGTTTGGCTATATGTTTGCTCTTCCTTGTGTTGTGTCTTTATCCTGCCCTTGTAATATCACACAAGATTTTTTGTTAAAGGGCTTCTGTCACTCCACTAAACATATATTTTTTTTTTGTCTCCTTAAAATCCTTATGCTGCGATTTATCAATATATAGGGCTATTACTCAGTTTGGTTCAGTAGTTATATAAAAAAACTGACTTTTATAATATGCAAATTACCTCTCTAGCAGCCTGCGCCGATGACGTCACATATACACCCGGCGCAGGCGCACTGAGGATGGATCGGCCGAGCGAGCGTCCTCCACTGCTGTGCCAACTGAAGACCGGCACGAGATTTAAAACGCAGACAGGGCCAGTCAGAGAACGAGCGCGTCCGCTGGCCCTGTCAATCAACATGAGGAGGGGGCGTCATTATGAATGGAGGATGCGGCTGCTAGCAGCAGGTAGCCGCCCTACCTGCCGCTAGAGAGGTAATTTGCATATTTTAAAAGTCAGTTTTTTTTATATAACTACTGAACCAAACTGAGTAATAGCCCTATATATTGATAAATCGCAGCATAAGGATTTTAAGGAGACAAAAAAAAAATTTGTTTAGTGGAGTGACAGAAGCCCTTTAAGTCCAGGACCGATTGCCTATGGTCTACTATTAGAACTATATAATGGCAGTTATTGCTGATGCAGTGGGTTCACTTACGTGGCATGCTAATTAATGTTTTGTATACAGTGAATGATAAGCAAATAGAAAGCAAATTCTGTGTCCTGTGATTGATTTTTCACAAAGTGTCCCTGCACATCCAATTAGTACTGCGAGTCTCAGACTGTACCGGGACATCACCTCCAAACTGGTAATATCCATTCATAAACCTCTAGCAGGAATAATAGAGGGATGGCACAACATAGGGTAACGAGAATAGATGCTCCAGAATTGTTATTGCTTAGGGAATGCGGATAGTTACTAAAACAGACATGTCAGGAGAGGTTATAGGTCGACTTTAAGTCAAGAAAATCTGTCAGGATTTGACAATACCCTAGTGAAAATGGATCCAGCAAACCTGTCACGGCTGTAGTGTAGGGGGAAGTTTTAGGGGAGGTAACGATAAGCCAAAAACACCTCATAAAACTTTACATTTTGTCTGCAAATAAGTATATTTACGGTAACCTCTGGATTTAGCAAACACCTTGCTTATAATAACTACACTAGGTGTATTTCTTATATTTCACTTTAAAATCCTTTATAAGGAGAAGTTTTATGATAATGTAAAAGAGCTACAGAGCGGTCCATCTCTCTCTGACATGTCACTATAACTAAAATAATGATGCAGGAAGCAACAGCATCCCTCAGGAGCATACAGAACCACAATGTAGGGCAACACCATTATCATTTCCCCTAAAGACTGTAACAAAACCGTAGAAAAAAGTAAAATTCACTGGTGCTAACCTTCATTAAGAACATTGTGAAAGAGCAGTTGCTGAAAAAATAATCTATGGAGATATATGTAAAAATAGATATTATATGATTTTTCTCTAAATTGCATTAAGCAGATGTAAATAATGTCAAGTTACTGTGGTGAACCATAAATATTAAATTAAGTGCTGAGCTTTCCGTAATAGACAAGAGGCCAAATGAATGAACATATGCATTTAATGATTTACAAATAAGCAGCATTAGGCTGGAGTATATTCTTTTATTTCCTGTTAATTTGGCCATCAAGAAAAAGCTAAACACATGAAATAGAAAAGTACTCAAAGCATAAACAACAATGTAGAATATCAACTTTTTCTGTATCTGATATTTTCATCTTTTTTGCCTTATTATACTTGCTTTAAGTTTATTTTTTTTTATTTTTTTTCAAGAAATCTGCATGGATATTTTTTTAGGTTTATTTCCGGAAACATTTACAAAGATGGGTCAAAGAATATCTGTTTTTGCCTGCTATATCTGACCACTTAGCCCAAATAGCCTCAAAGTGTGTTATTCGAAACTCTTGGATGGTGGGCGGCTCAGGGGCTATCTACCTGGCTGCTATAGCCTATTGCCTTAAAGGCTTGATAAAGAATCCTCTGAATACAATATTCAACAGTTTCCTCTACATTATTCAGCTCCAGAATACCCAGCAAACATAGCCAGGGACTCAGGAGCAAGGCGGTGGATAAATCAGCATTTGTATTGCCATGAGGAGGAGGTTTAATTGAAGGTGGAGGACTCCATGCATAGCTGTGATGTTGTTGGTGGTTCTAGTAGTGGCACTTGTAGCCATGGTGGTGGCAGTAGGGGCACTGGTAGCAACAGTGGCACTTAGGGCAAATACAGAGCAGGGAATTGGGAAGGGGGCCAAGAAACCCATGATGACATGTTGCAGTCTGATAAAAGTGACAGGGAGGTTGAGGACTATGATGATGATTACATTTTAGACAGGACTTGGAAGCTGAATTTGGGCGCTGAGAAGGAGGAAAATACATTAGAGGAGAAGGGTGGTGCTATGGCAGCAATAAAGAACAAAGCAATGTATATCCAAAACCTCCAAAAGATCTGGCAGGGCCAGATCTGCTTTTTGTGTGGTCATCTCAGGAACTAAAGATGTCAATGGCATCTCCAAGCAGTACAGAGTCCTTGTTATCTTCAGTTGCTTCTTCTCCAGCTCAGACTCCTCCTCCTCCTCCTTGCCCTCTGCTCCTTTGTTAGACATCCATAAAGGAATGTGTGACTATGAGAATTCTAATCATGACCAGCAATTAACTTGTGTGTAAGCTGAACTCCCACCTGGCCAAGTTGCTGGCAGTGCTGTTGCTGCCATACCACTTAGTTGTGGCAAATGTGGAGTAATTCAGCACCTTCTGTAAAATGTAATTCTTTTCAAAAATGTATTTCTTCTGTATGTCATCAGCTGCAGTTGCAGTTTTTGCTAGGTAGTGGCACAGTCCTGCACCTTCCCCAAAATGTAATTTTTCTATAAAATGTAATTCTTCTCTATGTCATCTGTGTCAGTTTTTGCCAAATCCTGTCACTGAGACTTTTGACCAGGTGTCCATAGTGACTCAGTTCTGCTCCACCATCAAAATGTAATCCTTTTCTAAAATATATATATTTATTTTTATTTTTATTTTTTTTCTATGGAATTAGCCAAAGTTTTGCAATTTTCCATCAGTTGGACTTTTGGCAAGGTGGCCAGTGGCATAGTTCCATGCCTTCATCAAAATGTAAAGATCTCCTGTCAGTAGAATCATAGTAGTAAAACAGGCTCACCTGACACATGTGCATTGTTGAGCACAAGGTAGATGTCTTGGTCCCATCATCATACTTGATTTATTTTTTAGAAAAGAGAAGTTGTAATATATGCAAATAAGCCACTAGGAGCAATGGGGGCATTGCCATTACTTCTAGAGAATACACTCTCTCTGTTGCTGGACTTTGATTGACAGGACCAGGCAGTGAATACGCCATCATACCTGGCTCTGTCTTCTCCAAAAATTTTGCGAATCGGACACAAAAGATATTTCAAGAAGTGTTCTTATCTCTAATATATTTCTTTTTCTGTTGTTGAAACGATAGCTTAGTTCCATATAATACCATGAACTATAACATGTACCGCACAATAAAAAAATGTTACTACCTCCATACTGTATCTCAGCTCTTAGACACTACTTGCTTTGGGCCAAGAAAACGAATATATACATCACCAAATTCACGTTATAAAATGTATAGTATAAACACTTATTGTAACCATAGAATAGCTAATCTGAAATTAAACCTCATGATAGTCTTGAAGTCTTGAATAGGGTAATAGAACATTGTTTTCACTAATCTTCAGGATGAGACATTTTCTTGAACATCTAAGAATGTCAACAATTTAATTACATTTACATACTCATTTTATTATCAAAACTAAGATTAAGAGAATATGTGCTACTTTTGGAAATTAAGTCATAATTTGAAATGTGTGAATGTATTGAAGTTCTTCTAGCACAGATCATTCAGGGTTTATCTGTCAATAACAATTTGAGCGTTCCTGTTTACTGATAGATAGATCCCTTTTAACATATAAAGACCTCAATGTGACATTAAGCATATTGTATGCCATGTTATTGCCCTTATAATGTAAAGGAAGAAAATGCTGAATCCTTTCAAGATGTTAATCCACTATTTGCACTAGACTGGCATTTCTGTTTAGAAGTTTATGAATAATGCATGAACAAACATTTTGTCCTTCAACAGTCTGTTTTTTTCTGTACAGTTATTTCTACAGGAAAATAAAGACAAAATGTTCAAAAATAATATTAAAATGTCATACACTGACAGGGGAATCTTATATATTTCCGCACTATGTACATATAACTGACATTGAGTTCAACCTCTTTGGTAGGATTATATTCTAAAAGTGCATTAGATTCTATTTAAATGGGCTGTCAGCAGTTTTTGAAAATGTTAAACTGCTGACAGAACTAGGTAGAGGCTGGGGAGAGCAGTGGAAACATAACTGTTGTGTAGCTTTTATCCACAGGATTAGTGTGAATATGATTTTTTTTTTGTCAGGTTTCCCTCCAAGTGACCAGGGCAAGGTTTAATATGAAGCGCTCTATGCTCTCTGCATTGAGCTGTCTCACAGCCTCTCACAGCCCCTCCTCTCTACTCTAAATGAGAGCTATAGCAATGAACCAGGAGGCCAGTACATCTATCACTTAGGGCTGTGGAGAGCATGTCTCAGTGACAGTCTGCCTCCAGTGCACTTAAGGAACAGAATGTGGCAGAACTAAAATTCATATTCTCAGTACTCTTGATGATATTTGCTCCACAAATGATATATATGTCCTGCTGTAGGGCTGGCAGCAGTTTAACATGGTCAAAATCCCTTTCAGTTAGAAATTATAGGAAAGAGAATTGACTCCTCGTAACTTCATTTCTAAAAAATTATTCAGATCTAACAATTTTAGTATGGACAAAAAATCTGGATGGATAATGGCTAAAAATTGCGATCAAAATTGAATTTTCAGCTCAGTATATCAGTTAAAGGGTTTGTCCCATCTCAGACATTGGGGGCATATTGTTAGGATGATTTCCCCAATGTCTGATAAGTGTGGGTCCCACTTCTGGACCTGCAAAGTACCAGAGGGCGCACCTCATATACACGTCCGCCCTCCATTCATTCCTATGAGAGCATCAAAAATAGCTATTTTCAATATCCCCATCGAAGTGAATGGAGCGGTGCTAGCACTTGTGCGGTGAGCTTCCAATTCATTTCAATGGGACTTGCCACTCGGCTACTTTTGGCGCTCCCATAGGAATAAATGGAGGGCAGCCGCTCTGACTCTGCGGGCTCCATTCTAAGTATAAGTGTGGGTCCCAGAGGTGGGATCCACACCTATCAGACACTGCTAGGACATGCCCCAATGTCTGAGATGGGACAACCCCTTAAAGGGGTTGTGTCACTTCAGCAGAGGCCATTTCTTATGTAGAGAAAGTTAATACAAGCCACTTACTAATGAGTTATCCATATTGCTCGCTGGATTCATTTTTCCATCACATTAAAAACTTCTTGTTTCCATGGTTATGACCACCTTGCAATCCATTAATGGTGGCCTTGCTTGCACACTATAGAAAAAAGTACCAGCCTATGTGAGCTCCCACGGTCTCAGCCACCAGAGAGGCCGGCACTTTTGACTATAATGTGCAAGCACGGCCACCGCTGCTGGGTTGCTTGGTGGTTGTAACCATGAAAACAACTAGCTTAAAATGTGACGTAAAAATGAATCCAGCCAGCAAAGGAAGCAATATGGATAATTGCAAGACATTAGTAAGTGGCTTGCATTAACTTTCTCTACATAATAAATGGCACTTGCTGAATTGACACAACCCCTCTCATGCTAAATATTCATCTTTAGATGTAATAATCACTAAAAAACTGATTTACAGAATAAAATACATATAATTTAGATCTTTGCTCAAACACATATAGTTATGGATTATATTGCAGAGAAGACCGGCACTCGCTGTAGATAAATCTTGTATTTATTGGTCACATGTACGGAAAATAAGTGACGCGTTTCGGTGCTACCGCACCTTCATCAGACTTATCATCATACAAGAAAAATATCATGTTTAAATAGACCGCCAAATTACAGGGAAATGACATCACACAATAAACCCCTCCCACCAATCAGTGTTAAATCAAAACATCTAAACAAAATGGAATCAAGCTTTGTTGCAGCATTTTTTAGGATTCAATAAATAAATCAATATTAATTTTTCCTTCCTTATTGTGTTCTTCTTTTCTTTAGGTCTGCTATAGAAAAATACAAAAAAGTTTTTTTTGGAATTTTTATCATAAAAAAAACTTGTTCATTTTCTAGTAAGGTAATCTATCAAAGGAAGCTTTGTAGGTTGTATTCACGATTGAGTCCACGAGGCTCAATCGTTTGTAATCGGTGTATCCAATAAGCCTCCCTTTTAAGCAGTAATTTATTTCTATCTCCACCTCGCCGTGGGAGGGGTACACTTTCAATGATCTGATAACGTAGTTATGCTACTGTGTGTCTGTGCTCGTGGAAGTGAAATGGTACGGGAAATAGTAGATTCTGCTTTCTAATGGTAGTTTTATGATTGCTCGATCTATCTTTCATCCTTGTAGAAGTTTCAGTTTACAGTAGACCACAAGGGCACTTCAAAATATACACAACATATGGGATCGAACGTCGCACTGCCATATTTGAGACAGAATTTGTCTATACTAATGATTTCTACAAGGAACACTGCAAATTTTGGCGTCGTTTTATCGACGACATTTTTTGCGTATGGCGGGGCGACGTTGAAAGTGTACCCCTCCCATGGCGAGGTGGAGATAGAAATAAATTACTGCACCAATTACAAACGATTGAGCCCTGTGGACTCAATCGTGAATACAACGTACAAAGCTTCCTTTGATAGATTACCTTACTAGAAAATGACCAAATATTTTTTTGTGATAAAAATGTAAAAAAAAAAAATTGGGAAAAAAATTCTTTTTTTTTTTAAATATTTTTTTTCTTATTTTTCTATAGCGGACCTAAAGAAAAGGAGAACACAATAAGGAAGGAAAAACTAATATTGATTTATTTATTGAATCCTAAAAAATGCTGCAACAAAGCTTGATTCCATTTTGTTTATACAGTATGTTTTGATTTAACACTGTTTGGTGGGAGGGGTTTATTGTGTGATATCATTTCCCTGTAATTTGGCGGTCTATTTAAACATGATATTTTTCTTGTATGATGATAAGTCTAATGAAGGTGCGGTAGCACCGAAACGCGTCACTTATTTTCTGTACATGTGACCAATAAATACAAGATTTATCTACAGCGAGTGCCGGTCTTCTCTGCGATATTTCATTGGGAACGCCATCCCACAGACACGTGCACCGCGACTTCAAGCAAGCAGTGCCGACCTGTGATTAGTATATTAGTTATGGATTATAGGTACCTATGATCTTAAACCCTGCCAAACCTGTTCCCTTCATATACTTAACACTCTGAGGAGAATCGGTAATAAACTGGGAAACACTAGTAAAAATCTGAATACATATGGTAAATGTAAGTGTATGTAAATACGATAAATGCAAATGTATGTATTTTTCTAACCCCTTTCCTTTGTATGGAAACTTCTAAGGATTTTACTAATTTTAAAGTATTTTTTTTCTTTCCAGGATTTTAAGAAACTGACAAGAGTCAGATAAGGAATAAACTAAAGAAATAACCTGTGCTCACACACTAATCCTCTGCTGCTGCAACAAGGGAAGAGCGAATCGACTTTGGATAAAACATCCGAAGTCGATTCGCTCATCTCTAGCTGCAACCCCACTGGTGCTGCTTCAATGATGTCACATACATCATAAATGTGACCTCTGCAGTCATTCCCAGGCTTCAGTAGTGATGCTTTCATGTATTGCACATGACTGAGGCCAGTAATTGGTGCAGAGACTAGTTGAAGGATGTATGTGGTTTGGAGTGGGGCACTGGAGAAAATCATAGATGAGGACTTTTGTGCACATGTACGTGTTTTCTGCTATGGTTTTCTAAGAAATAACCTTTTCCCATTATAGTTTCTAATATTTGTATTTCTTGCAAAAAATAAATAAAAAATAACCAAAAAGGACCAATATAGCAAAAACAATAATAAAAAAAAAAAGTACAGTATGACTGAGATGTGATCTCTTGGAACATTAGTGTAAGGTCTGATAAAGAGGAACTAAATATGTATAACAAAATCCATCATCTCAGAACTAATATGACTGTATAATCATCAGGGATGTGAGTTGTTATCAAACCTAGACATTCCATTTACTTAACCTGTGATTTACAGGTTTCCTTCTGTATAGTAGCTAGCCCAGAGGTTAAACACAACATAACTCTAGTGAATAGTATGACAGTAAATACGGTCAACTTTGCAGTCCCTTTTCAACATCAGTTTATTATTCCAAGTACTTATAGTATATAATGTTGTGTTTTACAGATATAAAGAGCAAAGAAAAGAAAACAATAAATAAAATGTATTATGTAAACCTTTATCTGGCATAAACAGAAGAAAGATATTTTATACAATATACAGTACTTACCTGAGGTCTTGTGAAGGTCCAGCTCGTATATGTGGTGTTTCCACTGAATGGCCAAATACAGCTCCCTCTGTTCCTGAAATAAAAACAGCTCATGTCACCGATCATTTCAGTAGTTTCTTAAAGTAATAGTTTGCTCTCATGCTGAAATATGCCCACAAAGCTGTCTTTAAGGTAATTGTTTTCTCATCTTCAGGGAGGCAGAAGTTGTATTGCAGAGAAAAGTGGATATGATTATGTTTCTCTATAGCAAATCTGCCTGGGCCTAAATGTGTGACAGTGGCCTGTTCCAGTGGTGGGTGACGTGAAGCCTGATTCTCTGCTATGACATGAAGACAGATTCTGTGCTGACATAAGGCCAGATTCTCTGTTACAGGACCTCTCTCCTCTGTCTGGGTGCCGGGGCCTAAATGTGTGACAGTGGCCTGTTCCAGTGGTGGGTGACGTGAAGCCTGATTCTCTGCTATGACATGAATACAGATTCTGCGCTGACATAAGGCCAGATTCTCTGTTACGGGACCTCTCTCCTCTGCCTGGGTGCCTGGGCCTAAATGTGTGACAGTGGCCTGTTCCAGTGGTGGGTGACGTGAAGCCTGATTCTCTGCTATGACATGAAGACAGATTCTGCGCGACATAAGGCCAGATTCTCTGTTACGGGACCTCTCTCCTCTGCCTGGGTGCCGGGGCCTAAATGTGTGACAGTGGCCTGTTCCAGTGGTGGGTGACGTGAAGCCTGATTCTCTGCTATGACATGAATACAGATTCTGCGCTGACATAAGGCCAGATTCTCTGTTACGGGACCTCTCTCCTCTGCCTGGGTGCCTGGGCCTAAATGTGTGACAGTGGCCTGTTCTAGTGGTGGGTGACGTGAAGCCTGATTCTCTGCTATGACATGAAGACAGATTCTGCGCTGACATAAGGACAGATTCTCTGTTACGGGACCTCTCTCCTCTGCCTGGGTGCCGGGGCCTAAATGTGTGACAGTGGCCTGTTCCAGTGGTGGGTGACGTGAAGCCTGATTCTCTGCTATGACATGAAGACAGATTCTGCGCTGACATAAGGCCAGATTCTCTGTTACGGGACCTCTCCTCTGCCTGGGTGCCTGGGCCTAAATGTGTGACAGTGGCCTGTTCCAGTGGTGGGTGACGTGAAGCCTGATTCTCTGCTATGACATGAAGACTGATTCTGCGCTGACATGAAGCCAGATTCTCTGCTATGGCATGAAGAGACTGATTCTCTGCTGACATGAAGCCAGATTCTTTGCTATGGCATGAAGAGACTGATTCTCTGCTGACGTGAAGCCAGATTCTCTGCTATGGGACCTCTGTCCAATTGATATTGGTTCATTTTTTTATTTTTATTTTTTATTTTAATTTATTTCCCTATCCACATTTGTTTGCAGGGGATTTACCTACATGTTGCTGCCTTTTGCAGCCCTCTAGCTCTTTCCTGGGCTGTTTTACAGCCTTTTTAGTGCCCAAAAGTTCGGGTCCCCATTGACTTCAATGGGGTTCGGGTTCGGGACGAAGTTCGGATCGGGTTCGGATCCCGAACCCGAACATTTCCGGGAAGTTCGGCCGAACTTCTCGAACCCGAACATCCAGGTGTTCGCTCAACTCTACTGGTGCTGCAAGATGAGAATTCAGAGGTGGAAGTGGAGGAAGAGGTGGAGGAGGAGAAGGGGGGTGGCAGCCACTAATGTAGGTGGTGGAGGAAATCTTGATGGAAGTAGGGCCCGCAATCCTTGGCGTCGGTAGTACCTGTGCCATCCCAGGGTACAACTCGCTCCCGGCCTCCACAACGTTCACCCAGTGTGCAGTCAGGAAAATGTAACATCACTGGCCAAAAGCACTTATCCATGTGTCAGTCGTTAAGAGTACCTTCCCAATTACTGCGTTGGTCAAGGCACGGGTGATGTTACAGGACACATGCTGGTGTAAGGTGGGGATGGCACACCGGAAAAAATAGTGGCGGCTGGGGACTGAGTAACGAAGGATGGCCACCGCCATCAGGCTGCGGAAAGCTTCAGTGTCCACAAGCCGAAATAACAACATTTCCAGGGCTATTTAGGGCACATTTAAGGCTATAGCCTATGGGTGGGTGGCTGCTTATTTAAACTTTTGTTCAAAGGTATGGACATCTGTACGCTGCGCTGGGGCACAGAAGTGGATGTGCTAGCTGTTGGTGCTTGCGAAGGTCAAGATGCAGGGCGGGAGGAATACGGGACTTTGTTTTGGACAAGGGATTGGCCAGCACGTAGCACAGGGGAAGAGGAGGCAGTGGTGTGACCCGCAGACACTGATTGTAGACCCAGGCGTTCAACCAACCTATTTGGGTGCTTTGATGCCATGTGGCGGATCAGGCTGGTGGTGGTGAGGTTGCTAGTGTTCACACCCCTGCTCATTTTGGTACGGCACTGGTTGCAAATGACAATTCTTTTATCCGCACTTTTCTCAAAAAAGCGCCAGACTGCGGAACACCTACCCCTTGGCAAGGGAGATTGCCGCAAGGGGGTGTTCCGGGGAACAGTTGTGGGTGTGTTTGGTGTGGCCCACCTTCTCCCTTTTGCCACCCCACTGCCTCTTCCAGCCTGTTGCGGTGCTGCGGATCCCTCCCCCTCTGTACTGCTGTCCTTGCTTGGCTTGCCACCTTCCCAGGTTGGGTCAGTGATTTCATCATCCACCACCGCATCTTCCACTTCCTAACAAGAACCTCACTTATTGACAACTGTGTCTCATCCTCATCATGAACCTCTTGAGACACTAATTGCTGTTGACTTATTGGCAACTGTGTCTCATCATCATCATCCACCTCGTGAAACACTAATTACCGTTAACCACCGTCATCTTTTTCTGACTGTGGATGCTCAAGAGTTTGGGAATCAGTGCACAAGATCTCCTCATGTCCCTCTTCAAGCTGTCTTGGCGAGAGGGCCAAATCAAGGAATGGCGATAAAAAGAGCTCCTCGGAATAACCGAGTGTGGGATCACTTGTTTGCCAAGACTCTCCATGATGAGATGAAGGAGGATCAGGGTGCTTAACCGACTGGAAGCATTATCTTCTGCAATCCAACCGACCACCTGGTCGCACTGGTGTGACTTTGAGAGTGGTCTTCTGCGCTGCCCTGCAAACTGGGACATGAAGCTAGGTATCGTGGATGAGTGTGTTTTTTGTGCTCTGGCAGCAGGCACAGCTTAACCGCGCCCAGGGTCACAGCCTCTGCATGCACGGCCACTTCCCCATCCCTTACTGCTCGCCTTGAAAACATTAAATGGTATATATGCTTCCAAGTATGTCACATGTACAGTAGTGCAGGTTTTGTAAGTGTATGCACAAAAAAAATTAAACTGAATGTCAGATATTTAGGATGCTCAAGCGTTATACAGGAGATGTAGCACAGGTAATGTCGCTGTGACTAGCGGCAAAAAAAATTAACTAAATGTCACTGATATTTAGGATGTGCAAACGTTATACAGTAGATGTAGCACAGGTAATGTTGCTGTCACCAGCGGCAAAAAAATGAAACTGAATGTCAGTGATATTTAGGATGCGCAAACGTTATACAGGAGATGTAGCGCAGGTAATGTAGCTGTCACCAAGGGCGAAAAGATTAAACTGAATGTCACAGATATTTAGGATGCGCAAACGTTATACAGGAGATGCAGCTCAGGTAATGTCGCTGTCAGCAGGCGACCAAACAATTGCGCTGAATGTCACAGATATTTAGGATGCACAAATGTAACACAACAGATGTAACAGATGTAGTGTCACTGTCAGCAGCGGCCAAACAATTGCACGCAATTTAGCGCAGGTTGCGCTAATAATATATATTGCAGCCAGATAAAACAATAGTCCTTAAAAGGACTTTAGGGTCTCTAACACCTTTCAAGACTATTCCCTGCCTAAACAAAAAAACAATTCCTGTCCTTACACTATCGGTCCCTTCTGCTGCAGCTCTCCCTGACTAAGACTGAGCCGAATTACGTGTCATCGGGTGCTATATAGCACCCGATGACGCGTTCTGGCCAGTCAATCACTGTGATGCCAGTAACCAACATGGCTACGGCATTACAGTGAGTGCCAGTACTTCCCCGCACGTTTATTGGCTGCGTAATTGGTTACCAGTCTATAAAACATGGTCTGTAAAAATTCACTGCAATACAAAAGTACTGAAGTGATCAGAGAAAAAAAAGTTCAAAAAGTTAATAAAAATTTAACTGAATAATTTGTATGTACTCCCAAAAAGTTATATTGAAAAATATAACGCCCTTTAAAAAAATCCCTTATAAATCTCTAACAATGGAAAAATGCTTTACAAAAAAATGGGGAAAAAATCTAAATGGCCGATTTGCTGTATTTTCGACACATCTTTTCCCCAAAAAAATTGGATACAAAGTGATCAAAAAGTCATACACATCCCAAAATGGTATAAATAAAACTACAGATTGTCCTGCAAAAAATAAGCCCTTACATATCTCTGTAGACATAACTATAAGGCCTCATGCACATAATTTTTTTTCCATGTCCGTTCCATTTTTTTTAGGACCGTATACGGAACCATTTATCTAAATGGGTCCGTATGTCCGTATTTCGTTAGAACATGTCCTATTATTGTCTGCCTTATGGACAAGGATAGTACTGTTCTATTAGGGGCCAGCTGTTCCGCTCCACAAAATACAGAATGCACACGGACATCATCCGTATTTTCTGCAGATAAATTTTTTACGGAATTCAAAATAAATACTTAAGCCAAAGGCCTTTTGCACACGGCCATTTTGCTCCCGTGGCCGTATTGCGGGCTGCATACGGCGGTTCCGCGCGAGCATCGGACGTCACTGGGCTCGGCGCATGCCCAGTGACGCCGATGAAGCTCCTGCCCTCAGTCTCCAGTAAATCACACTGGCGCAGCCCTCAGAGGGTACTGCGTCTGCTCGAGACTTTGCTCGGCCGTCAGGGAGGGGGAGGAGAGGGATGAGACGCTGTGGGCGGTTAGGGATTCTGAAGAAAGGCGTTTTGGGCACTGTAAGAGGGGCGTTACTGGGCACACAAAGGGGAACATAACGCCCCTCTGGGCACCTTCAGGGTTTTATAAAAGTAATTTTTCTGCAAAACTGCTGGACGGATTACAATAAAAAACAGCACAGCCGAATCAAGGTAAGCTGTGGAGCATGACTGTTTTAAAATCTGAATTTGTGTTATACGAGGTGACAGAATCCCTTTAAGCATTGCAATGATTCCTTATGGTTCTTAACATAGTCTCTTTTAATCCCAAGGGCCTTAACACCCCTTAAAAACGATCTTACATGTGGTCAGAGGCGCTACGCCTAAAGGCAGATATTTTATGCTTGCAGGAATCGCACATAGTCAGTAAAGATGCTCACCGGGTCCGACACCAACTGTTCCCTCATGTCATACAGTTTCATTACCATAAAAAACAAAGGGGTGTTATCCTAGCTTTCAGCAATTCTATTGCCTTTTTACCCAGCACCACAATAGCAGATACAAATGGCAGATATATTATTATAGCATGTACGGTGAATAACATTCCATATACTATAGCTGCCATCTACGCACCGAATAAACACCAAATTCACTTTCTCAACAAGGTAATGGCCAAAGTAGAAAAAATACAAAAAGACCACCTGATGGTGTGTTGCGATTTTAACTTGGTGCCTGATGCAGAAGTGGACTCTACAGCGAGTAGCAGAGGGTCATACTCTACCCTCAATCCCCTGTTGAGAGGCGAGGAGATGTATGACATTTGGAGACTAGAGATGTCCCGAACTATTCGCCGGCGAACAGTTCCTGGCGAACATCGCTTGTTCGCATTCGCCGCGGCGGGCGAACATATGCGATGTTCGGTCCGCCCCCTATACGTCATCATTGAGCAAACTTTGACCCTGTACCTCACAGTCAGCAGACACATTCCAGCCAATCAGCATACCCTCCCTCCCAGACCCTCCCACCTCCTATCAAAAAGCAAGGACAGCATCCATCTTAGATTCATTCTGAAGCTGCAGTGTTAGTGAGAGCAGGGAGAGTGCTGCTGCTGCTGATTTAATAGGGAAATCGTTAGCTAGGCCAATGTTCTGTGTCCACTCCAGTCCTCAAAGACTCATCTGATCTGCTAAGGACAGCATCCTGACAGCACCCCAAAAAGCCCTTTTTAGTCTGCTTTTTTTTTTCAATTTTTCTATATATATATTGCAGTTGCCTGCCCTGTACTGTGCCCACTGCCAGTGCCCACTAATAATTGCAGTTGCCTGCCAGTGTGTGTCAGGTCCACAGAGTGTACTGTGCCCACTGCCAGTGCCCCCCACTCATATTGCGTGGCACAGTACCTTGCAGATAAAACAAGTAATTTAAATTTAACCTTTAATATAATTGCAGTTGCCTGCCAGTGTGTGTCAGGCCAACTGACTGTACTGTGCCCACTGCCAGTGCCCACCACTCATATCGGGTGGCACAGTACCTTGCAGATAAAAAAGTCATTTAATTTTTTCTCTGTAATATAATTGCAGTTGCCTGCCAGTGTGTGTCAGGCCCACTGACTGTACTGTGCCCACTGCCAGTGCCCACCACTCATATCGGGTGGCACAGTACCTTGCAGATAAAAGTCATTTAATTTTTTTCTCTGTAATATAATTGCAGTTACCTGCCAGTGTGTGTCAGGCCCACTGACTGTACTGTGCCCACTGCCAGTGCCCTCCACTCATATCGGGTGGCACAGTACTTTGCAGATAAAAAAGTCATTTAATTTTTTTGTCTCTGTAATATAATTGCAGTTGCCTGCCAGTGTGTGCCAGGCCCACTGACTGTACTGTGCCCACTGCCAGTGCCCACCACTCATATCGGGTGGCACAGTACCTTGCAGATAAAAAAGTCATTTAATTTTTTCTGTAATATAATTGCAGTTGCCTGCCAGTGAGTGTCAGGCCCACAGACTGTACTGTGCCCACTGCTCACCACTCATATCGGGTGGCACAGTACCTTGCACGCATAGTACCACTAATCTAAAAAAAAATGACAGGCAGAGGCAGGCCACCCCACAGGGGCCGTCGTGGTCGTGGTGCTGTGATTTCCTTTGGCCCTAGAATAATGCCCAGTGTTCAGAGGCCACGTACCCTGAACTCAAAAAATTCTGAGGACATAGTTGACTGGCTTACACAGGACACCCAATTTTCTACAGCTTCCATTTGGAACCTTGACGCACCATCCTCCTCCAGCTCAGCTTCGGGCACCTCTCAAGTTACCACTCGCCCGCCCACCGCCACCACCATTACTAGCACCACAGCCGCTTCACTTGATCTGTCAGAGGAGTTATTTACACATCAGTTGGAAGAAATGAGTGATGCGCAACCATTATTGCCAGAGGATGTAGATAACAGGGATATGTCTCAGTCAGGCAGCATTACACACATGGACGTACGGTGTGATGATGATGATGATGTTGTACCCGCTGCTGCTTCCTTTGCTGAGTTGTCAGATACAAGTGAAGCGGTTGATGATGACGATGTGTCCATGGATTTCACGTGGGTGCCCGCTCGAAGAGAAGAAGAACAGGGGGAAAGTTCAGATGGGGAGACAGAGAGGAGGAGGAGACGAGTTGTAAGCAGGGGGAGGTCGTTGCAAGGAGCTAGTGGCACAGTTAGACAGCATGTATCGGCACCCGGGGTCAGCCAGACAGCACGCCAATCAACGCATGCTGTTGCCACCACCAGAATGCCGTCATTGCAAAGCTCAGCAGTGTGGCATTTTTTTTGTGTGTCTGCCTCTGATAACAGCGATGCCATTTGCAACCTGTGCCAAAAGAAACAGAGTCGTGGGAAGTCCAACACCCACCTAGGTACAACTGCTTTGCGAAGGCACATGATCTCACATCACAAACGTCTATGGGATCAACACATGATCAGTACAAGCAGCACAGAAACTCAAAGCCACCATCCTCCTCCTGGTCCAGCATCTTCAGCCACGTCAACCACTGCTGTCCTCCTTGTCCTCTCTCAACCACCCGCCACTCTGCCTCTCACCTTCAGCAGTTCCTGCTCATCTGCCTACAGAAAGGTGTCTGCCAAGGAAATGTTTGAGCGTAAGAAGCCAATGTCACAGAGTCACCCTCTTGCCCGGTGTCTGACAGCTGGCTTGTCGGAACTCTTAGCACGCCGGATTTTACCATACAAGCTGGTGGAGTCTGAGGCATTCAAAAAATTTGTAGCTATTGGTACACCGCAGTGGAAGGTACCCGGCCGAATTTTTTTTCCACAAAAGGCAATCCCCAACCTGTAATCTATTGTGGAAAAGGAAGTCATGGCATGTCTGGCACACAGTGTTGGGGCAAGGGTCCATCTGACCACTGATACCTGGTCTGCAAAGCACGGTCAGGGCAGGTATATCACATACACTGCACATTGGGTAAACCTGCTGACGGCTGCCAAGCATGGAATGCGTGGCTCTGCAGAGGAGTTGGTGACACTGCCACGACTTTCAGGCAGGCCTGCTGCCACCTCCTCTACTCTTCCTACTCCATCCTCTTCGCTAACCTCCTCAGTTGAGTCCTCTTCTGCTGCTGCGTCTTGCTCCACATCAACTGCACCCCCAGCTCCCAGAGGCTATTCCACATCCCGGATACGACAGTGTCACACCGTCTTGGGGTTGACTTGCCTGAAAGCAGAGAGTCACACCGGACCAGCACTCCTGTCTGCCCTGAACGCACAGGTGGATCAGTGGCTGACCCCGCACCAACTGGAGATCGGCAAAGTGGTGTGTGACAACGGAAGCAATTTATTGGCGGCATTGAATTTGGGCAAGTTGACACATGTGCCGTGCATGGCACATGTGTTGAATCTGATCGTACAACGCTTTGTGCATAAGTATCCAGGCTTACAGGACATCCTCAAGCAGGCCAGGAAGGTGTGTGGCCATTTCAGGCGTTCCTACACGGCCATGGCGCACTTTTCCGATATTCAGCGGCGAAACAACATGCCAGTGAGGCGCTTGATTTGCGACAGCCCGACACGTTAGAATTCAACACTCCTAATGTTCGACCGCCTGCTCCAACAAGAAAAAGCCGTCAACGAGTATTTGCATGACCGGGGTGCTAGGACAGCCTCTGCAGAGCTGGGTATTTTTTTGCCACGTTACTGGACGCTAATGCGCAATGCCTGTAGGCTCATGCGTCCTTTTGAGGAGGTGACAAACCTAGTCAGTTGCACCGAAGGCACCATCAGCGACATCATCCCATTTGTTTTCTTCCTGGAGCGTGCCCTGCGAAGAGTGCTGGATCAGGCCGTAGATGAGCGTGAAGAGGAAGAGGAAGAGTTGTGGTCACCATCACCACCAGAAGCAGCCTTATCATCATCGCTTGCTGGACCTGCGGCAACGCTGGAAGAGGAGTCTAAGGAAGAGGATTCAGAGGAGGAATGTGGCTTTTAGGAGGAGGAAGACCAACCACAGCAGGCACCCCAGGGTGCTCGTTGTTACCTATTTGGTACCCGTGGTGTTGTACGTGGCTGGGGGGAAGAACAGACCTTCAATGAGATCAGTGAGTATGAGGATCGGGACATGAGTAGCTCGTCATCCAACCTTGTGCAAATGGGGTCTTTCATGCTGTCATGCCTGTTGAGGGACCCTCATATAAAAAGGCTGAAGGAGAACGACCTGTACTGGGTAGCCACGCTACTAGACCCCCGGTATAAGCAGAAAGTGGCTGAAATGTTACCGAATTACCGGAAGTAGGAAAGGATGCAGCATTTCCAAAACAAGTTAAAAAGTATGCTTTACACAGCATATAAGAGTGATGTCACAGCACAACGGGAATCTAACAGGGGAAGAGGTGAAAGTAATCCTCCTCCTACCACGACCACGCCGGCAAGGACAGGACGCTTTACAGACGTGTTGTTGATGGAGGACATGCAGAGCTTTTTAAGTCCTACGCATCGCCACAGCCCTTCGGGGTCCACCCTCAGAGAACGACTCGACCGACAGGTAGCAGACTACCTCGCCTTAACTGCAGATATCGACACTCTGAGGAGCGATGAACCCCTTGACTACTGGGTGTGCAGGCTTGACCTGTGGCCTGAGCTATCCCAATTTGCGATACAACTTCTGGCCTACCCCTCTTCAAGTGTCCTGTCAGAAAGGATCTTCAGCGCAGCAGGAGGTATTGTCACTGAGAAGAGAAGTTGCCTAGGTCAAAAAAGTCTAGATTTCCTCACCTTTATTAAGATGAATGAGGCATGGATCCCGAAGGGACTGACAGTGGGGGATGCATTTGACTAAAAAAGGCCTGATGAGATGAGATGCCTTGGGCTAAAAATGGTCCACACGCTGCTGTATTTAATCTCTGCATGCCGGATGACTTGCGTGACTTCTCCGCCACCAACTAGGGTTCAAGCCGCAATGTTTTAGTGCACTTTCTGCCTGGAAAACATCGGCTGCAACAATACCTAATTTTTCAGGCATGTGTACATGCCTAATTTTTCTGGCCTCTGGTGCTGCACTGTGGCTGCAAAAACAAAACAAAAAAAAAAGGCACATACATGTGTCAATTCCCCTTTGTGATCGTTACCTTGTTGTGGTGAAGGGGCTTGCGTATCACAATGAAGCGATCACCTCTATGAGTGTGTTGGCAATGTTGGCACACCCCAGATGATAAGGTCGTTGCTTCATTGTGAACAGACCAAATGCGATCGGCTGGATAATTTTGCATAGAAAAAACATAAATTTTCTTTGTGATCATCTAAGGTGATCAATAAAGCCAACTAGGCTAACAATGGGCCCACACTGCAGAATCATTGTTTTCTGGGTCACTTAACTGTCACTGAAGTACCTCAGCACGACCATAGGCTTTGAAAAACTGCCATCGCCTGCAATCACCCAAACGTGCGCACGAGCACAGTCATCACTACACCAAGATTGACGCATAGAGGAATAAAATTTATGTCATGAATGTGTCAACTATTGACAACTCTTTGCGGTTGTATAAAATCTATTCGATACACGTCCCCTGAGAGGGGACGTAACAGGGATTAAACTGATAAGAATAGTACTACTTAAAACACCACTCATATCTGGTGGCACAGTACATTGCACAGCGTACTCGCAGTGCCCCAAATTGGAAGTAAGAGGACCGATCAACCATCTTTTTCCATCTCCTGGTTCCTAAAATCTATTCCATACACCGGCCCCTGATAGGGGACGTAACAGGGATTAAACTGATAGAAATAGTACTACTTAACACACCACTCATATAGGGTGGCACAGTACATTGCACGGCGCACGCACAGTGCCCCAAATTGGAAGTAAGAGGACCGACTGTCACCAAAAGTGTCTTGCCCTGAAGGTTAAATCACCAGCCTAAAAGAGTGGTCCAGCATAACAACATAATCCCAAGAATATGAATAACTCACTTTACAAAAGTCTGTTGAAGTTGGCTGCTTTATTATTTAGTGAGTCTCATTAGCCTTGTCTCCCTGAAATAATTCTCCATTTACTGAATAATAAAAACTGTTCTTTGGACATTGGTTAAGTTGGAACAAAAAAAAACCATAAAATTATATGGTAAAAAGTGTTAGACAAGGATGTTATCTGATGAGATCTTGGACCACTGGGAGAGGCACATGTAAAAGTGAATCACGGTTCCTTCTTTTTCTGTTATTCTTTCCCTTAGAGAATTTCTTGTACAATGTCGACAAAAATCTTGTAGAACTTAGGGCGTTTTATTTGTTTTGAAGATAGAAGCAAACTTTATGTCCTATACTTTAGTGTAAGCAATCTTGGGAAAAATTCAATTGAAAGAAAATGTCGTGTCTATTACTGGACTGCTTGAACTTGTTAAAGGGTTTCTGTCATGTGCGATGTGCTAATGTCAGCTGAACATAACTATATTAGTGCCATCTCACTGCCTGAAGCCTTTATTGAGAAAAACAAAATTTTATAATATACTAATTAGCCTCTAGGAGCAGAGGGGGCATTGCACCTGCTTCTAGAGGCTCAGTTTGCCCACCTCCTTTCATGCCCTTCTTCTCTTGATTCACAGAAGCAGGGCAGCACTGCTCTCCTTCGCCGACCGTGTCTACTTAGAAAATCTTGCGCCTGTGCCGTCCCGTTCAGTATTCACTCGGCTCGGCGGCTGCTGGCTTCCTCACTGCGCCTGCACTGAATACGTCACAGTGAGGAAGCCGGCTGCCGGAGAACGTCCTTCCCTCACTGCGCCTGCGCCGAATACTGAACGGGACGGCGCAGGCACGAGATTTTCACAGTAGACACTGCCGGCGGGAGGAGAGCAGCGCTGCTCTGGCCCTGTCAATCAAGAGAAGAAGGGCGTGAAAAGAGGTGGGCAAATGGAGCCTCTAGAAACAGGTGCAATGCCCCCTCTGCTCCTAGAGGCTATTTAGCATATTATAAAAGTTTGTTTTTCTCAATGAAGGCTTCAGGCAGTGAGATGGCACTAATATAGTTATGTTCAGCTGACATTAGCACATCGCTAATGTCAGCCAGCTTAATACCCATTTTTCAGGTGACAGAAACCCTTTAAGTGCATAAACGTACAGCAATAAGTCACTTGAGAGATTTTAGTTGTGTGCAGTAGAGCATAAGATTAGAATATAACACTGCCCCTGTAGAAATATTAAAAGAGATTAGCCTCTCATTCTATAGTTGAGACTCATTAAATTTGCCCCTTTATTTCCAATCACAATATAAAACAGACACTCCAAAAACAAGTTTATATATTCCAAAGCAATTACAGTATTTTAAGTTTAATCCTCTTTTAAATGTTCAGTTTTGTTCTCACTCTCAATTTCATTGTATTAGTCTGAATTTCTTTCTTCCATCAAAGCTCCATATCTGTTGCTTTGGTCATTTTTTGAATGAATGATTATTCACTTGTTATCCATAAAGACTACTATGGATGACTCTGAACAAGGTCTCAGAAGAAGAACCAAGAGAGCACCATGACACTCATTGAGGATGTATACATTCTTAGGGCTCATGCACACGAACATATTTTTTTCCACTTCTGTTCCGTTTTTTTGCGGACCGTATGCGGAACCATTCACTTCAATGGGTCCGCAAAAACAACGGGAGGTACTCTGTGTGCATTACATTTCCGTATTTCTGTATTTCCATTCCGCAAAAAAGTTGTGCATGTCCTATATTTGTCCGCAATTCACGGTCCGAGGCCCTATTCAAGTCAATGGGTCCGCAAAAAATATGGAACGCACACGGAACACATCCGTATATCATCCGTATTTCATCCGTATTTTGCGGATCCATACTGTAGAAATGCTATGCCCAGCCCATATTGCTAATGTGTTTGGTGATTAATAAGTTACTGTTTCCATTTCTGATCCACAAAAACGGATCGCATACAGAAACCAAACGGATATGTTTTGTGGAATAACGGATCGGAAGAGGACTTAAATCAGAGAAAAAAAAAACTCAGCTACAGAACAACAGATCCGTGAAAAACGGACCTCAAAACAACGGTCGTGTGCATGAGCCCTTAATGAGAGAATTAAGAACAGGGCCTAACAAGATCTTGCCATCCTTGTAGGATTTGTGTTCTGATCAATTAACATAATTTTTTATACATACTTAAGGATTTTAATTTTGGCTTAGCAATTCCTTACCGTCAAAACTGGTCTGAAGAAATAGCAGTGCACATAAAGCCCATATGCGTTTTTTTTTTTTTTTGCAATTGCAATTTAAACTTTTTGTGTGTGATAAAAATCCCAATGGGTAAAAGCAAAATAGCATGATTTAAAAATAATTATCAATCTGCTATCCATCTTTTGAATGATGGAGGGTCCCTAGGAAATATAGTATGCAGGGGCATAGCTATAGGGGTGGTGGCTGCTTTAAAGCATAAATTCAGAAGGGGCCCATTCAGGAGGAGGACTAAAATATTTTATTGTCAGGGCCCCCTCAACAATATTATAAAATTACATTATATACAGTGACACTGTAAGAAATGAATGGAGCGACTGGCCTCATCTGAGAGAGCAATTTTGACTAGCCACAGGAGTGTGGGTTGCACAGGAGGAGGGGGTTGCAAAGAAGTTGCTGGGGGGGGGGGGGGGTTCAAAAGGCCCCATTCAAAAATTTGCTGTAGCGCCCAATCATTTCTAGTTACACCACTCATAGTATGTGTTATCATACTGTATCTGATGTGTGGTTTGTGTGTAGTGAAAGATCTAATTGTGGTGCTAATTACATTTTAAATTGCAAGAGATTATTTAGTTTTAGATCAGACAGTGTATCTTATACCATAAGTATTATTATTGTAAGCCAAAGATAGACATTGATAATTGTTAGTTTGGTTGAAGAGGTCACAGTAAAAACAACAACAACAACAAAAAACTAACTGTAAATTAAGGGTATGTTCACATGTAGCGTATATGTTTCAGAGTTTCCATCAGGAAACATATTACAATACCAGCAAGTAGATTTTACAAATCACATGTGGATGTACTCTAAAAGTCCAAAAATCATACTTACCTCAAAAGTAAATTAACAAGATTTATACCGCTGACAGTGGTCGAAAAACAACGATTAAAAACTCAATATCATAATTTAAACCTCTGACATAAATTACTTTTTTTTTAAATAATATTAGCCCTCATTATATTCACTTTTCCAATGGACTGTAGGTAAACCCACTGAATTATTTTAGGAGAGTCAATTACAATGGTGCCAACAGGGTGCCCTCGAGTTACCATATGCTCTTTACTTTCATCATTACCATTATAATGTTAATAAAGTAAAGAATACAGTATGAAGAGCAAATAAAATCAGAGCGACCTTCAGAATTTCCAGCGGAACTGTAAGTAAATAAAAAAGATGTGGAACTAACAGTGAAGGCCATTGATTTCAATTTTCTGTCAGTCTCTCATCGCTATGGTGCTTCACAATATTTCTGCTTGTACTGGTCTTAAGGTAATGATATACAGTAAATCAGGAAGCATGCACATAATTCACTCATGCACACTGAAGCACTTAGAGGAGAGATAGGAAACCTCTGACATAAGTAAAATAAATGTACTCTTACTGAGCTCAGTACATATTTCCAGGCTGTTCTACCTGTACTGAGATGTGTGAAGCCCCCCTGGCACAACATAGCCAACAGGATGCTTTGGCAATGTCAAAGGTCTTCCTTCCGTCATTGCTTCACTCTTTATTGTTTTCCTGACAAATCTAGCAGGTTAAGAAGTAAAGCAGCAATGCCATAGAAAGCTAGGGTCTACCGTGAGTCACTTTGGAGTGCTATTTAATGTACGAATGCACTGCTTTCAGAATATTATATCATTCAAAAGGGCCCCCACAGTGAGGGAGACTGACCATTGGTTTTAATTTTTTATGCTTGGAGACAGCAAACTTCTGTGGGTTCAAAATGGTATCTAGCCTGCTGGGAAAAAAATTGAAACTAGATTGTCATGGCATGATTGGCTAATGACGGCTAATCAGTAGCCATATTTCACTAAATTTAAAAAAAAAAAATTTTTTCTTATTCTGCCAGTTTAGTATGGCATGTCATTGGTGGCATCCTTCATGTAAACTATCTGAAAGACCGTAGATTGACCACAGTCAGGCTTTTTGTAATCTTATGTGTATGGCCAGCTTAACTCCCATACAGCCTGAATGAAGCAGCAGTTCAAGTTTGACCTCAGTGCAACTCCATATTTGGTCAGGAAAAATGGGGGATATGGAACCCATTTTTTTTATCGATCACAGGGATCCAGGCAGTAGTTAGGCGTTAAGTGTGTTTGGTGGAAAAACCTTTTATTATTCTTATTTTGACCCTGCCTTATGTAGCTTGCGTTACGTAGACCATTTATTTACACCAGTAGGTAGGCATCTTTTGGTGTATGTGGTTCTTGAATAAAATGTCATTTCAATAGTATTTTATATTTATTAACATTTTCAAACAAAAGTATAATATCAGGAAAATGTCCTCATATTTGGTAATTCTGTATGTTTCAATTTTTACCCTGACTCTTAATATCATGTTTGTTTGAAAAACCCTACCTGTGACTCTGAGTCTGTCAGCACCAATAGTGATTTCCTCCTCATCAGCTGAAAACAGCATCCTCCCATCCTCATTTGACCTAACTTCAAATCTTTTACACTGAGCTTCCACAGCATCTGCACCTGTATTGGAAAGAGAAATAAATTTGTTTAAAGTAAAAAAATAAAATAAAAAATGTATCAGAGTGAATTTACTAAAAGACCAGCAAAGTGCTGACTTGATAGATGGTGTGCACTTACCATTACTTAGCAAGGCATGACTTTACTCAAACTTAAATGATAGATAAGCTGTCAAGATGCCAGTTAAAAAACTGCTACTGTAGGTGGAGATTGTGATTATCTGTATTAAGTGTTTAGGAAGTTTTTCTTACAGGTTGTATGGTCAATAGCTATTCACACTCTATTAAAATGATGAAATAATATATACTTTATACTATGCAGCATATTAAAACAATCTATCCACTGGTTGCAATTTAATGCACATTACAGAATAACTATTTTAAAAACTGGCTGACAGATCTCTCCCTATTGAAAAAAGTATATGCACTCAGCCCAAGGTAAATTTCTAAAAATGGCCTTGCCATTTTTCAGATCAAAAGACATAAAAGATAAAGGATCATATGACCCCAGGTAACATGTGTGTACACACACGGGGAGGCATTTACCAGCAAAAAGCAAAAATGTTTCAAACCATTTTTTTACGAACACATTAAAAAATTCTACAGAGCAGTTCATTTTTTTTTTTAAAGCGTTATTTTTTTTTTTTAACACCTGCACCCATGCATTTACTCATAGCCGTATACTGTATGTTGCTGTTACTTTAGGATTACCACTGCTGGCGGTATGTTGAGAACTTTAAATGAGTTACACAAAGTCCTAGGAGACCCCAGATTGCCATCCACAACTTTTCAGAGCAAATGAAGCACCTTTGATTTGAGCTGAATATATTTGGGCCTGAATTGAATCGCTCTACCGTTTCGCTGTAATCAAATTCAAATTTATTTTCAAGAATTTTGCAAACCACTAGTAACAACTATATACAGGTTATGTATCGTCTATTTTCTATACAGTGCATGCATATTCTAGATCAGTGATGGTGAACCTTTTAGAAACTGAGTGCCCAAACTGCAACCCAAAACCCACTTATTTATCACAAAGTGCCTACACAGCAATTTAACCTGAATAATACAGTCAATCTTCCATGTACTTTATCATATAGCTATAATAGCCTGCCTATATTCAGTGCACTGCCTGTGCCGTTCACAGTGCGCCCTGCGCTGATGAATAGTAGGAAAAGTCCAAGGCATATTGGTACACCATAGACTTTTTCCAGGATGCGGATGCCCACAGAGAGGGCTCTGAGTGCCGCCTCTGGCACCCGTGCCATAGGTTTGTCACCACTGTTCTAGATTAAGTACTCTGCTAAGTGAGTCTATAGCATTTAATTTCAGAGGTGTAACTGAGGTCAATATATTATTGATCTCCAGATAACAGATATACAGTACATTGCCCATTTCAATGAATACAGTAAATGCAGTGCAGCTAATAATTGATGTTTTGTACAGCAGATGCTTGGACAGAAGATAAGGAGGAACATGGTACACAGGATAACACCCAAGAGCCAAGTCAAATTAATGAGGCATTTTTATGAGCGTGTTAACAGCAATATTCTCAAATTTTACCCTCAAATGGAAAGCATTTGTGAATAGATACATACACTATAAATCTCCATAAAGGTCTAGAAGTAATGGACAGTGAACATGTTTCAAGCATTGGTCTACTGAAACTGTGTAACAGTAGCCTCCAATAGTCATAACCTGTGAAATCCTTTCAATCAGATGAAACAAACATCATCTGAATGAGCAGCAGTTAAAGGGGTTCCCTGGCCATATGACCTAAGTGGTAGTTTGCACTAACCTGCAGAAGAAAAATATTTAACATAATACTTACCTCTCCCTCACTCCACAATGCTGCTGTTTCTGCTGTGCTCACACCAGCTATGAACTCTTCCACCTGGGTCCCGACCAGATGTGGCTGTTTATTTTCCCGTTCAGCTGCATACAGTAGTAAATGCAGCTGAACAGAAAAAGAAGCGACCACTACTGTTTAGGTGACATGGCCAGAGAACCCCTTTAACATATTTTATTACAATATATAAGAAGAAAACAATGACAAATCTTACAATCTGGCCCCAAATTGCAAAATTTGCAATATAGTACATGCATTAACTTTTGGTATTTATCACAATAGACCCTGTGATCATCTGCTTTTTTTTTTTTTTTTTTAGAATGTCCTCATTGTATGACAAAACTTCTTTGCTAAAGGAACATAGTAATGTTGTACTGTGCTACGGTATATTAAAATACAGCTGGCCAGAACAAAAGATTAAATTGGACAAACAGTCCCAGATATGTCTATAGCCTAATGCAGTCGAACTTGCACCACCCAGCTCTTTCTAAGCCTTTTCAGATAAATTAGACCTGATGCTAACATTGACCTGTAATACTGACGCACAGTAAATCTACAGCTACAGAAGGGATTAAAAGCATGTGTTTGGTCTGCCATAATATGCATTAAAAGAAAAAAAAATTATCCACTACTTTAGTGCCGCTGCCTCCGTTTCCTTATTTTGTTCCACAAAGGAGATATTTGGACACAGTACCTGCAAGGGCGCGCATGGGTTTTTTGATTTACTGAAGGGTGCTGTATGCTTTTCCTTTTGTTTAACAGAAGGGATTAGCTATGAATCTTGGTGCACTGCACAATGATGTAAATGGTAATAAATTACACCTACCTATAATACTGATGGCACAGTACCCACAGAATGGATTAACTATAAATATGAGTGCACTAGAACATAATGCTCAGCCCGCAATCTCTCCCTGCAATCTCCCTGCAGTTTAACTTCCAAGCCTTCACACTGAGATTGGGACACCAAGTGGGATGAATATGATTAGGAAGAGTGGCCTGGATATACTTGATTAATTGTGATTTGCAACAAATTAATTCTGAACTAATCAATTTTCTTGTCGAAGTTCGGTGAATCGGCCAAATTTTTCAAAATTTTGCATACCTCTTGTAAATTCTATTTATTTAGAAATGCAAGCATTCATCAGCAATGTACATCATGTCAATGGTTGAGTTTAAAACACTCTAATTTAATCAAATAAATGGAGCTAGTGTAGTATGATTAGTCATATAATCTTTAGATCTTTATAAATAGCATATACACAAAGAACAAAATGAAACAAGGGATAGGGGGGAAATTTCAGGCGGGGGATGAACATTAGTGCTGATCGAGCACCAAAGTGCTTGTCTGCTCAAGTAGAACACTTTATGATGCTCGGGTGTTCTACCGAGCACAATGGAAGTCAATGGGAAAACCCCAGGCACCCCCTGCTCTGAAGAGGGAGGGTGTCAGTACTCTAGTTCAGCTTAGGCATCCCTGCTCTGACTCCATATATAGCATCAGTGCTTGGGGACATTCCAGTGTATTTAAATCTAATTTAGCCTGTATTTCAGAAAGGTTTCAGCCAGGGTTTGAACTCACAACCATCTGTATTGGAGGCAAGGCAATTAACCACTCAGCTATAATAGCTACATAGCCAGTTACTTTAAAAAAAAATATATAATAATTGACTTCTAGTGTACTGTACATCTACTGAGACTTATACAGTAGAAGTCTCATATTTAAGAAAAAAAAAATTGTGACTAGCTATGCAGCTCTATAGTGTACTGGTTAAAGTTCTGGGCTGTAATGCAGAAGCTATAAGTTCCTGTCACAAGCTTTTTCAGAAATAGAGCCTAAACTTAATTTAAACACATATATATATATATATATATATATATATATATATACATATATATATATATATATACAGTGCTGCCCATAATTATTCATACCCCTATCAAATTTTGACTTAAAGTTACTTTTATTCAACCATCAAGTAATTTTTTGACTGGAAATGACATCGGTGTTTCCCAAATGATAATAAGACGACAATATATATATTATTATTATTATTAGGTTTTTTTGGCCATAATATATTTACACATATTATTATATATTTAGAATATAAGTAACTGTCTATGAAGCAATTATAGCTGAGTGATTAAGTGCCTTGCCTCTAATGCAAAAGGTCGTGAGTTTGATTCCCAGCAGAAACTGTTCTGAAATTAGATTTAAATACAGTGGGGTGTCCACAAGAACAATGACTCCATAAATGGAAATAGCTATATATGGAGTCCGAGCAGGGACTCCTAAGCTGCAAATGTATATCTGTTGCAGATTCAAGTGTAAAGGTTATTTGCACTGGAATCTACAACTTCACTGCTCGCATCCGGTCTACAAAAGGGGGCATAGCATGGATGATTCCCTCACTGTACAGTGATCTTCTGCATAGAAATAAATGCTAAATTAGATTTAAATACACTGACGTGGTGTTCGGCTGAACTGTGTGATAAGCTGAGCAAAGCGATGCTCAAGCCGAACTGGTGTTTGGCTGAACACTAATGAACATGTCAGTCTGATATTCTTTACTAATAATCATACAACAATTTATAAATAATTTATTAAGCTAATTTCTCCTGTAACTGAGGTCAGTGTATTAGTCCTAGTTATAGGGAGAATACAGACTCCAGAGATTTTCTAATTTGTAAAGCCTCACTGCAGAGCTGATCTGGGTCCACTAAAACTTAGCAACTTATACAGTTACCAGGCTAGGACTGGAGCAGGAAGCAGCAGCATTAATCATAGTGTTTATGGAGAAAGGCAGTTCTTTCTCTATTGGGAGCTCTGCTGTTACTGACAGCGGGCTACTCCTTAAGCAGCTGCCCAATTAGTGTCTTTTCAGATTGAAAGTATTTTCCAAGACTTTTATACTGATGACCTAATCTCTGGATTGGGGGGGGGGGGGGGTCCAACACCCAGGACCCCAGCAACAGTTTGAGAAGTCACTGGTGCTCACAATAGCGCTAGAGCCGATTCTACATTGTACAGTGATTGTGCTTGGTATCGCAGCTCAATCCTATTCACGTGAATGGGGCTGAGATGCGCCTAGGCCATGTGACTGATGAACCTGATCTCACTGGCCTAGGCTAAGCAACAAGAAGGCTGCTGCACTACTGTGAGTACCGATGCCTTCTCAAACAGCTAATTGGCAGAGGTCACGGGTATCGGAAATCCACCAATCATATACTGATGCAGATTGTCCAGAGGTATCCAGATGAGTATAAAAGTCAGCGAAAACCCATTTATGCATGGACTACTGAGACATTTAAAGTCTGAGCGGTCCAGAAGCAGTTAAACATGTCTGGGACGAATATATCTAAACTAAAAACAAAAACAACTGAAATAACATAAGGGCAGATTAGAGGGGTCTCTATTCTGCTGCTAATTTTTAATGAATCCTTGTGTAACATTACATGAAATCATGTGAAATCTATTGTGCCATTTGGTAAAAAAATAAAATTATATATATATATATATATATATATATATATATATATATATATATATATGAATGTGATTTAAGCTCATTTTCTTACACATGAATATATTGTAATTATAAAAGATTTACTTTCGTGAAATAATAATGGTAAATTTCATTCCTTTCCTAAGCCAGAACTCATAATAATGTAGCCTTGTACAGTTTAATTGTTTCTAAAAAAAACTAATACTGTATGTAGAGACATACATCTCTTTCCTGGTAAAAGAAATATGCTCTATAATTGTTCATTAAATCAGGTAATAAAATGAATTTGTTCACTAAACCTATATTTATGCTCAAGATTATTGTGACCACAATTTTTTTATTTATTTAAAGCCTTAAAAGACATTTATTATGCATAGGTTAAAGCATGTGTTTTATACATTGAAACTATTCAAAAGTCAAAAATGTACCAGAATATAAAAAGATAGTTATGATTTGTCTTTTGCTGGCTCAGCCTGGATAAGTGTGAATTCACCTGCAGATGCAGATTTGTTCCAGAAATTTCTGAGACTTTCTCATTCATCTAAATGGGACTGCAAAAATCAATCAGGGTTATTTACTATCAGATATAGCCCAGTTTTCTGGCCTATATCTGTCGCAGATTGAAGCGTAAAGGTTATTTGCACTGGAATCTACAACTTCACTGCTCACATCCGGTCTACAAAAGGGGGCGTAGCATGGATGGGGAAGGGCCAGTAGGGCCCTTTCATTTATCATCTTCTATGCTGATTTTAGGTGGAGAAAATGTTCTAAATCTACGCCAGCAAGGAAGCTGGCGTAGCTTTAGACTGGTGGTGGATGCGCTGAAGTTATGTAGAGGCCGGTGCCTCTACATACTGTAACTTTGGTGGATCCACCACCAGTGCAGGGGTAATTAAGACTGGTGTCTAAAACTCTGGTCTTAATAAATTACCCCCAATGTTCTTCCTACCAAAAACAATCCCATGTAGATGAATGGACAGAATGTTTTTTGGACATCACAATACTAAAAAATGTTTGGTAAGACTGGTTTCAGATGGATAATATTTCTATCTGTTCTTGTTTGAGGTTAGAACGGAGTGTAGAGATGAATGTATCTATTCTAAAAGAATTGTATTTGTCACAAATTTCTAGGTAAATTTCTCTGGATTTTTAGGTAATTGTTTGCAGCACTGCAGCAACAAGGCTAGGTTCTTTTGGCACAACCACTTTTTTTTGTCAGTCTGGTTTCCATACCAGGGGCTTATCTACCTCCTCCACATCTTCCTCAATGGACATTCTCCTGTCTACAACAGAAGCAGGGCAGAGCATTGCCTTCCTATCATATGTGAAAAATGAAGTATTGCCATGCTATGTTGGAGCTAATTGGCCTGGGCGAGAGTGGCCATACAGCTGATCAGGTGGTACACCTCATCAAGAAGCAAACATTCCACTGGCTGTTTCCCCACCAACCCCAATTGGGCAAGGTGGTCAGCAACACTAGTAGGAACTAGAGATAAGCAAAGTTTTGAAAAATTTGATTCGCCAGATTCACGGAACTTCGTTCTCCTGACAGAGTAGATAATGTGATATTTTTATAGAGCAGGTCATAACCATACGCCAATACCTAATATGCGTATTTTTTTTTAATTATAATTTTTTTTTTAAATCATGTTTTTGTGTCTTCATTTTCTGAAAGCCAAATTAATTTATTTTTTGGGTGATTGTCTTAGGTAGGGTCTCATTTTTTGCGGGATGAGATGATGGTTTGATTGGTACCATATTGGGGCACATATAACTTTATGATCGCTTGGTATTACACTTTTTGTATTGCAAAGTGATGAAAAATTTATATTTTTTGGCACTGTTTTTATATAATTTTTTTATGCCGTTGATCAGACGGGTTAACTCATGTGATATTTTTTATAGAGCAGGTCACTACGGACGGGGCGATACCAAAAATGTTTAGTTTTTTTTTTCTCAATTTTTAACCAATTATATGGGCAGATAGGAAGAAGTTAATTTTATTTTTTACACTTTTTTGACCCAGACCCACTTGGTTCTTGAAGATACAGTGGGTATGATGCCTCTACAATACAGTGCAGTACACTGTATAGTTTACTACGGTATATTGTCATTCACAGCAAGCCATATGCCTGTGAAGGCTTCTGGTTGCCATGGTAACCATCAGGACGCTGCCACAGCAACACAGCGGCCCGATGGGGGAGGGAGCTCCCTCCCTCAGTTTACCCTTCAAGCTTAGCCCCTCCATATAGCGGTCCCTAAGGACCACAGAATGGAAGGGGTTAAACGGCGACATCGGTAACAACACCGATGTTGGCCATTTCAAGTAGAGTGTCAGCTGTACATTACAGCTAACACTCTGCCCCGCTGCCGCTCTGCCATCCTAAAAGGGGGGGGGGGGGGGGAGCTTGTGCTACTTTGCCATTCTGAACGGGGAGCTATACTTGTGCTAGACTGCTTGGCTATCCTGAGGGGGGGGGGTGACCTGGGGGTGACCTGTTTGTGCTAGGTGGGAAGGGGGGAGAAGAGAGTTATGACTCCATACTAAAGAGCGGAAAGAGGAGAGGGTTAATGCCACAGCATCAGGCCGCTGCCACAGAGCAGCGACCCGATGGTTAGCCCCTTCCATACAGCAGTCCCTAAGGATCGTGACATGGAAGGGGCTTAAGTCTGCATTTTGAAGCAGACTGTCAGTTGTATGTTACAGCTGACAGTCTGCACCGCTCTGCCATCCTAAATGGGAGGGGGGAGGAGGAGGGAGAGAGAGACAATGCGTGTGGAGCAAGAAGTGGTTACACAGAATCCGTCAGATGAGAGCAGCCTGCTGTACATAGGAAGCACAGCAGGCTATAGATCAAAATGAAAAAAGATAGATAAATAGAACGAATTGGAGAAATGAATTTCTCCACAAAATAAATGAATTAGTGTAATTATTTTTGCAGCAGGGAGCATTTGTTGTTTTGAAGTCAGACAGTGGCAGCTCATCAGAGATGTGTCACTTACTCATGCCCATTGAAGAGATTTTTAAGTAGGGACAAATGCAGCATCAACAATGTCATCCCCTTGTTACATTAGAGCTAATGCAACAAGAGACGGCAGAAGGACGAACAGCTTACACATCTTACTGCCCACCCTGTAGGTGTTGGGGACCCACAAAAACCAAGTGTCATGGAGAAGGAGTTAGAGGAGGAGGATGAAGAGCTACCATTGGAGGAGGAGAATTTGTTGGCCATGACAACCAATCATCCCAGTGGGAGTGGAACTGGAAAGAACTGTGTCCTCTGGCACATCAGTGAGAATGGCAAACTGTATGCTTGCTTGCTTACCTACTGATATGTGTATGGTTAGCCTCAAACAAACTGATGCTTCTTGATAGCCATGTCTTTTGAGCCTTACTTTTAAAGCAAATTAGGGTAATGTTTTTCTGTTGCCAAAATGAAGGTCAAATTACCAGGATACACTAGGTGAGCAGATACCTCCCATCTGCTGTCTGACCAGGAGGTCCTTCTCTGCCCTGTGCTGAGAACCCCCCCCACCCCTAATTTCTGCTACCACATACAGCAGAAGCCACAGCAGCAGCCAGTTTAGTCTCATAATGGAGCATTACTTTCATGTGCCTTGTCAGGCTTACATATATCAGCAAACTGAGACTTGCTGTCTGAATATCCAGGCTCAATCCTACCTGGTCTGTGGCCTTTCTCTGGCACATACTGTGTTCTCTGACCCCATGAACTCCTGGGCAGGCATATTGAAGCAGTAGCTGATATTGGCCCAGTTTGCTCTCACTGTACTGTCTTGTCCAGGTTCCAGTGTCATCTCAGAAAAGGCTTTCAGTGTGGCAGGTGACATTGTCATGCCCAAATGCACAATGTTGTCCTCTGCTAGAGTAGATAACATCACTTCTGCCGCTGTCTAACTGCCTACTATCATGTTTCATACTGAATAGCTGCTGCCAACACTGCTGTACCTCCCACTCCCCTTTTTGCCTCTACATTTAGCCCTACCCAGCTCCCACTTCTGCTACTATTGTTAAACCTACATACCCACACACATCTATTGCCTTATCTTTTATGTGCTATGCTGTAACTGTTCCTGCTGCTATTGCTGCCATATGCCCATATTACCTAAACACCTAAGACCTTACTGTTTCCAAAGTCAACCTTTACTGCTTTCAAAATTAAAGGGAGCATTTTTCAAGTCTTGTTCATAACAATCCACTGTTTATTCCAACATGACCATTTGTTTATAAACAGGGGCAGGCATCTGCCCCATTAAGGCATAATTTTTGAACCACTTGTTGAGAACAATCCACAGTTCTTTACTATAACACCATGTGTGTTTAAACACCATCTGACCCAAATAAGGGATATTTTTGGAACATTTATTAAAAATATATTGGTTTTAAAAATCATAACATGTACAAAAGGTTCATTGCGTTTTTGAATGCGCTGTTTGTCACTGCCATCAACCATGTTATACCAGCTATATATGTCAGTGTCACTCTGACATTAATTGCTACTGCTATCATTGCATTAAAGAGCTTAAAAGGGATGGGAAGAAAAGAAAGAGAAAATATTTGAAGAAAAAAAAAAGACAGAGAAAGACTAGATGGGAAAAATATGAGTCATGGGAGACCTCAGAGAGTCACATCGCAATTTTCTGGCCAATTACAGCAAATTCGATTTGGGTAGAATCGATTCGCCCACAAATCAAATTTTCTTTAACAATTCGCTTAATTGAACAGGAAATGAATTTCAAGAAGTATGCTTGCTCATAAAAGTAATTTTTGTTTGTGACATAAATAAGGTTTTCATTACATTTTATACCAGCAATACTTAAGTGATTTACTGCTGTTTTTATATGCTTTAGTTAAATAGTTGCATGGGTTGAATAAAGACACAGGCTCATCAAGTTCAACCTTTTTCCTATCAAGTTCAACCTTTTGTAGACCAATTGTACCACATTGTAACTGGCAGGTCCTGCTGAATAAAGATAGAAGAGACTACTGCAGCGCGATCAAGTGGATGAGGTAAGTTATCTTTCTTTTTTAACTCCTAAATGGCTATATTCTTATGCATTGTGTCTTAAGAATGCTATTATTTTCCAATATAACCATGTTATAACGGAAAATAATAAAGTGAAGTTTGGGTCCCTATTGACTTTGGGGCAAGTACAGGTCAATTTCGGGTCCAAACCCGAAGTTTGACCTGAAGTTCTGCCAAACCTGGTGAACCAGAACTTCCAAGGGTTCGCTCATCCGTATTTGTAACTAATCAAATTTCTTAGCAAACTTCGGCAAACCGGCTGAATCAAATTTTTCAAAACTGCGCTCATCTCTAGTTATCTCTATAAAATAAGGAAGCAAAATAGTAATCTCTTAATGGGATTTAAAAATTGTGTATAAAAAATATTACAAATAATCAGTAATCGGTAATATAAAATTTGATTTATCATGCAGATTGTCAGCACAGTAGGCAGGGAAACACACTTACACGGTGAGTTCTGACTTGCACCCAACCCACTGTCCCTGCCTACTTGCAGAGCAAGCCCTAAGCGGCGAGTCCAGAACTTGTCGACTGTCCCTATGCTGGTAAGAGCAGGAAGCCAAACCAAGCACCCATGGTAAAAACTGCAGGGACCTGTTCACACAACTGGAACCCAGAACAGACAAACACATAAAGAAAGGTCAGGCAGAAAATGGTCAAAACCAGGAGGTCAATACAGTACCAAATCACAGAGCTGAGGGTGGTCACACGTAGCCAAGCCAAGGGTCAAAACTGGAAGGGAAACTGTACAAAATCACTAAGCAGAGAGAGAAGTGCAAGTCACGCCAAAGTCAAATCCAAAAGCAACAATCCAAAACCACAAAAGCAACTGGAGCACAGCAAGTGTGTATTGCCAGCAGGGATTTAAATAGAGCACCGAGTCCTAGGATCACAACCTGATAGGTCCATGACTCAGCGCTCCATTAGTAAGAACACTAACATACAGGAATAGATCAGCTGAGAAATCAGCCCCACTGCTAGTCTCCTCCAGCATACGCCCGCTGTGGGGAGAGAGAGCATTGCATCCTGTTGCTAATGACGCTGTGGCATCACCAGGGGCTGTGGGAAATCTCCTGACAGACTACAATTCCCAGAACAACCCCTGGATGGCTACATATAGGAAAGACATCTCGTGATATAGTATTGCAAAATTAGTTTTATTTATTTTTTTATGTTGATCTTCTCACTCCACATGTCTTTGGATATGTTGAGTAAAGCAGCAAAGTCAGAAAGGACACATTTTTATGTAAATTACATACTATTATCTATTCAAGGAACCACAAAAGATGCCTAAAGTGTTTATGCTAAAAATTATGTATTGTGTCATTAAGGCCCCAACAGGTTTAGTGATTAAGAAGTTAATTGACGATGATAATAATAAGGATGCAGACACATGTAGCGGCCTGATTGTCATGCAGTTTTGCCACCAACTAATGGCCACATTGTGGCCACCATGTGTGTATCTCTCAATCAAGATTAATATTAACAACAATATAATAATAACTATATATTATAAAAAGGTAAAGGTAACACACTACATTGTAGTGTGTCATCAAAGGCTGGATGTGAACATATCTCTTTGCAGCCTAATATATGCAGGCTATGTTGTCTAGAAAGGCTAGCATTTATCTGTACAAATAAAACTAAAAGACAGCTTGCAGTATTTGTCATAGTAAACCCGCTGACATGTGCATTTTAGCTTTGCTGGTATTTTTATCACAAGCTTTCATTACAAGGAACAAATACATGTGGCATTCATTCCTCAGTTTGTGACTCAAGCCTTTCTATTAATGGGAAATAACATAAATGATTTTTAGACCTATTAATAGCTATACATGTTAAATTGACAGGCAGTTTAATTACTTCAGAACATTCGCCATGCCATTAAAAGAAAAGAAAAATCCTAAGAAACTTTAGCTGATTAATCAATGTGCATTTTAAATTATATGGATCGCAGTTACTACATTAAACCTACACAATTCTATTAAAATCCCTCTTGACTTTTGTCTTTCAACCATTCACTTGCAAGATGGCACAGGCTATTTAAAATTAATGATGTGTCTAAATGTCAGTTGGAAAAATGCAAGAAAACTCAAATCTTTATACCCTTTCATGGTTTCTGAAGTCTGTATATCATCTGTCTACAATAATTGTTGGAAGACAGATTGAAATAATAATCTGACAAATACTGTAACACAGTTTTCATGGTTCAGCAGGCCATTTATTATTTGGTTTCAAATGAAGGAATAAAGCTCAGTGAAATGATTTATGTGAAATTAAATGGTGTACTGATATAGCAGGCACCAGCAAAAGGGATCTGACACCCTATACATTGGTGCCTGCAGGTTCCGGTAGTTTCTATTTACAATGGTCTTTCCTGGCTCATTGTAAATTGAAGCCAGATTCAATTTGCAATGCTTAAGGTGGTGCGGATCTGTGGCATATTATCTGGAAGATCCAATCAAACAGAACAGGCAATGTACTGGTTAAATAACTATAAATCAGCGCACCACATTACTGAAAACATGCCTGATTGGATCTCTAATAGCAACTCTTTGCAATACAGTACAGAGCAATATCTAGCGTACTGTTATCTATCTATACTATATTTATTGCACTGCTGTTAACCTGTGCGACTGTACCACAATATACCTGTGCTGATTGTACTGTGCTGCTCTCTACCTGTAATACATGTATTGTACTGTTATCTACCTGTACTACATTTACTGCACCACTATCTACCTGTGGTGCATGTAATGTACTGCTCTTAACTGTACTACATGTAATGCACTGTACTCCATCTGTACAGTTTTTATTGTATTGATATATTTAAATAAAATAATACAATAATATTTGAGGAATAGAAGAGAAAACTCACCTACTATCATTTGACCTGTTAGATGGCCGTTCTGGTTTCTTGCATTCACTGTTACATTTCTGTCTGACTGTAACACCAGTGGACTGTCCTACAACATAGAAGAAACATTTTGAAAGTCTGTACAAAAAAACAACCTGCAATAGGGTTGGTGACAACATATGACAAAAAAAAATATCTTTATATAGCACCAGCATTTTACTAATCAGAGGATTCAAACTAAATCAAACATAACAGAGTAACAAACTAATCAACAATTAAATTGATAGGAGCAAGGACCTTGCTCACAAGATCTAACAATCTATGCAGAAATAGGTTGGAGTACAACCTAGCTGGAGTACAGTGAATATGGATGAGGGGATCAAGTTCCAAGGATTACTGTACTAGGAGGTTAATAGAGAAGGGTTAGGTTAAGAAATGTGAAAGACCCCAAAAAATATGTTTTAGGGCACACTTAAAGCAATGGGTGTTGGGAATTAACCTGATTGTCTAGAAAAGCTCAGTCCAGAGAACTAGTGAGAGAAGCTCGAGAGAAGTCTTAGAGACGGGAGTTCAGCTTATGGAGAATATCAGTCTTAGCTCATAGCAGAATGGAAGGCATTAGTTAATTGGTAAAAAGAAATGAGAGAATAAATGTAGGGATTTGCAGTAGTGTGGAGTGCTTGATAAGTTTAAATTTTATTCTACAATGGATGGGAAAACAGTGCAGTGACTGGCACAAAATGGAATCATAAGTGTAGTGGGTGGACAGTGATGATAGGTTTAAGAATTGCAGTTGCCATTCAGTGCATTCCTGTATTGTTGCTATATAACTCTACAGGAAAAATCTCTCTGATATATTAGTCCTTAGTGACTTACAAGAGAATGAATTGATACAAAAATCATTGCTGTAGGTGAGAATTCACATAGAAAACGAAAGTATTAGCTAGTGTTTGCTTTTATGAACAACGTAAAGAAAGTTCCATCATTTGTAAATTGTTTTGTTGGTTCGTCTTTATTTTCGGTAAAAAATTACAGCATGTGGACCCCACCTTACACCACTGCACAATTGACGCATTTCGAACTATAGCGTTCTTAGTCGTAACTGTATGGACTGCCAAACCTCCAGTTTAAGTAGATCAACTCCCCTGACCAACAATAGGGGGGGGGGGGGCACCTGCATAGTGTGAATGGGATAAAAAGTCAAACATGAAAAATTCATTACGTCCAACATGTTTTCTGATGGTGAAACTGGACTGCGAACAGGCCAGTTTGGTACCCAGACTCTACTTCTGCATGTGGTTTAGCATTGGCATGCAAAAATTTTAAGGCCTTTCCTGAAAGAGATTTCCAGATGAGAGCACATGTTGTTCTAAAAATTCTATATACTGTTCAGCCTTGATAGTGGATTTCCAGATGTGTGAGCTAAACATGCCATAGACACTAATGCAACACCATTCCATCAGAGATGCAGGATTTTAAACTGTGCGTTCATAACAAGCTGGATAGTGCCTTTTTCCGCAGAACATGATGTCCGTGGTGTCCAAAAACAATTTAACATTTTGCTTTATCTGACCAAAGAACAGTTTTCCATTTTGTCTCAGTCCATTTTAAATAAGCTTTGGACCAGAGAAGACGGTGGTGTTTCTGGATTATGTTAACATACAGCTTGTTCTTTGCATGATACGGCTTTAACCTACATTTGCACAGTGAACAGTTTTCATAGACAATGATTTCTGGAAGTGTTCCTGAGCCTATACAGTAATTTCCAGTACAGAATCATGCCTGGTTTTAATGAAGTACCACCTGAGAGCCCGTATATATTGACTGTTAGCCTTGTCCCTTGCTCTCATAGATTTCTCCAGATTCTCTGAATCTTTTGATGATATTATGTATTGTATTGTAGATCGTAGGTTGCTCAAAGTCATTTTTCTGAGATTCTTCCGCAATTTTCAGACAAGCTTTTTTGCAGATTGGTGATTGCAGCTTCTGGTAGACTCTGTCTATCTAATATGCTCTTTTTATACCTAGCCATGTGACTTAGTTGCTCCTCCACTTGTTTTTTATTAGTAAAAATTACTTTTTCAGCCATTTATTGTCCCTTTCCCAACTTTTTTTTAAATTTGTTGCTGCCATCAAGTTCTAAATGAGTTAATTTTTGATAAAATTGTAAAATGTTTCACTTTCAACATCTGTGTTCTATATTCTATTGTTAATATAGGACTATGAGATTTGCAAATACCTGCAATCTGTTTTTATTTATATTTACTTACTTTTTATATGTCGTCCCAAACTTTTTGGGATTGGGTTTGCAATTTAAGCAATATATACTGTATATATATATATATTGTGGGGTTTTGCTCTGGTAGATAGGGTAAGCGGGTGCAGTACAGAGGCAAAATACAAGTTCTTAACTCAAAACATCAGTGTTTATTCACACTTGAGGCAATTGCACAAAACAGCACGTAACTTTGCAGTCTTGGTGTTAATTCACACACAATGGAAAGTTCATATAACACAAGTCACCTTGCTGGCAGTTCTGCCTCCAGTAGTGCACAGCAGGCTTTTGGGGGCCTGTTTCCCCAGTATGCGGCTCTCAGCCCTCCAGTATGGCACCAAGCCTCAGATCCCAAAACAGAGACATCTCTGCTGAGCCCAGCTGACTATTTAAGTTTTTTCCCACTATCACTGCAACGATCCCAAAATGCAACTGATTCCACAAAATAAGGCCTTATTAGACTACGTTGAGAGAAAGATAAAAAATATATGTTTTTTGAAAGTTGAGATGAAAAGAATTGCCACATCCTTAAGTCTAAAATAGGACAGATGTTTAACGGGTTAATTTTCATAACTCATCAAAATGTACTAGGGTTAAAAAATATGACATCAGTTTCTCTCCATTATTTATATCATGTTGTTCTGCAGAGCACAAAAATGTGACTTAGTACATTTTTGTCATGGACGTTCATGCGACAGGTGGCAGGACATCAGCTAGACTGGCAACACGTGGTTTGATCTGACATGTTTTCCTTTTGGATCAAATGAGGTCTGTGTTGTTTCTGGTGCTTGCTGCACCTTCTTTCACCAGGTGTGGCTATTATGGTCTTTTAACCTTCACTATTTATTGTTGTTTCGCCCACTATGCTATGCGGTTTATAGCTTCTGTTGGAGTTGTGGATAGCTGGTGTGTGGATCTCGACTGAGTTCCTGGTGCTGCCATAGCCACTTGAAGTTAAGTGTTTTCTTTCCCTTTTGTATTTTGTTTGGGTTATTTTGTGTGTTGTATTTCCCTGTCATTTGTATTAAGGCCTGAGGGAGACTCCTGTTCATGCTTCCTTTTGGAGGAACAAGTTGTCTCAGTCCTGACATTAGTACCAGGGTTCTATAGAGTGAGTTAGGACATTAGTTATTCCTGTGTATGAACTCACCTACCTCTGGGGTATGTTCATACTGGTAGTTAGTCAGGACTTTGATTAGAGTTTTACTAGGAGGTGTCCATATCCTTTCCCCAGTTTCCAGGCCTTATTACCTCACCCCTTTCCTCCTATGTTTGGTGTGGTGTTTTCCTCCGCACAACCGAACGTGACAATTTTGGAGTCCTATAAATATGGATTCTCACTAGACAGCTACAAAACATCATATGACAGTACAACAGTAGATGGAAAATAATACCATGCAGTATACAAGACATAAGAATACCAGGAATGCATCATCATCTCAGGCTTAATGATTTCCATGGGACATTACTGACAAATATGTGGTTGTACTTTTCTGATGCAATTAATATTAGGTGCAATATGGAAACTGTGACTCAGACTTTGGGATTGCGGCATAACATTAGTAATAATTTTTAAGAATGTTAAGTGTAATCTGCCTCCATATCTATTTTGTAGACATTACTAACTTAGTAATTAATAAAACATGAAGCTTCAGCAAATTAATTCCTTATAGTCCTTGTTATTGCATATACTTGAAATTGAATGTCTACTTTTTAACACTATACCATTTTAATTACAAAATTCTGTGTTTAATTTTATAATTTATTTTGGCCTGTGTTCCTTTTTCTAAGACTGTGTTCAAATCTGTGATTGAATTTCTGTTTTCTTCTATTATGTCATAGCATCATAAAACTGTAAATATGTGCTGTGTTAGGTACATGATGGATACTAGTAGCTCCTAATGGACTCCATTGGCTGATTAAGGTTGGTGGAGGCCCCTGGGGAAAAAAAAATCTGGTGGGGGCTCCCATAATTTTTACTGCAAGGTTGTGATTGTTAATGGCCGCATGGTTTTTCAGTAAAAATGTTGTGTTGCCTGCAAAATGTGTATGGAGTGAGTATTCAATATATTTTGCCTCCCAGATTCATCTCCATATCATCAGACCTGTCACTATTATGGCATTCAGTGATGACCCTTATCAATTCTTCAGCTGCACAGTCAGTGCTATGTAGAAACCAAATGTGTAGTGAGAGGCACGCAATTCTGGATATTTTGGGGGAGATCTATCAAAACTGGTGCATTATTAGGCCTCATTCACATGACTGTATTTTTCATCCACGTCCATTAATTTAAATGGGGCTGTGCACTCGTTCGTATTTTTAGTGGATCTCTGTGGCCATTCATAGAACATGCCCTATTGAGAAGGGGAATAGCTATTTCTATTGATGGCAGTGAGAAAAATACAGAAGGTGCCCAAATTTCAAAGATCCGTTGTTTGTAAACCAAAATATGGACATGGCTGTGTGCAGAAAGGCTTAGGAGCGGTTTACACTGCATTTTTTTCAGCAGAATTTCGGTTTGGACAGCCGCACAGAAATCCTGCCTGCAGCATTGTGGTTACTGTCTCCCATTCATCCCAATAGATGACAGTGTTGAAGATTGCGGAGCAGAAGCCTATAGCCCCAGCTTAACTGAGAAAGTACATGTCCTTTCTTGGCATGGCCACCAGTATGTGATCCTCAGGGCTACCTTCCATTGGGATGAATGAGAGGCAGCATCCACATGGCCGCAAGCAGGATTTCTGTGTGACTGTCCACCCAAAATTCAGCTAAAAACAATATGCCGCATGAACAGCCCTTAAGATAGATAGATAGACAGACAGGCAGGCAGGCAGAGAGGTAATAGATAGATAGATAGATAGATAGATAGATAGATAGATAGATTGATAGATAGGCAGAAAGATAGATAGATAGATAGATAGATAGATAGATAGATTTACTGGCTCAATTTGATGCATGGACTGTTACATTTGAAAACTTAATTGTACTTGTTAAATGTTAGCTTCAAAGAATGACCAGGGCAAAGAAAAATATATCAATTCAGAGCACGGAATAAAGGCAGTGCAGACTGTATGTGGGAGCCCATTAGTATTAATGATGTTCACACACATTGGAGTTAATGTTGGTATGCTGCCTATTTTTCACCGCCTCCTCCAGACACTTATAAATATTGATTCATTGGAATCTTGACACCATTAATCTTGTGCTGTGTGACATTGATTACCAATAATCTTTATTTTCAACTTCATTATGTCCATTTAGAATGACTACAAATTGACTATAATAAAGTGGCGGCACTAGAGGCAATAATAATAATTATGATAATTTACTGACCTGTTTGCATGCTGCTCTTCTAACGCTGCCAACTACTGTAGATACAGAAATCATTGGAGCTATTTTTACCCTATGAGGCTGTGTATGTTTTCTAGTCAATATGGTGAATGTAATCACATAATTATAACAGACAATGTCACCGTAGATTTATGTTAGATACAAAAAATGCATAAAAATTACAATAAATTACCAATGATATTGGATTATTGAATCTAGCAGGCGTCTATTTGATTGCTCATTCTCCAATTTAAATGTTTGCAATTGAAATTATATAAAAAATGTTTTCAGCAAAAATGTGTTCCGAAACCAACACCGACATATCTGAAGGGGAGAGAGATGCAGAAGACTCTCACAGCTCCCTATCACTCACCGCTTCCTGAAGCAATCGCTGAATAAAGCAATGGAGCCGATTTTAAGCGAGCTCACGGCCATGCGCCATGATATGCACCATATTGGCGATCGTGTAGTCACTCTAGAAGCGCGACAGACTGCAGTGCTTGACCACCAAACAGCAACTGCGTCCTCCCTGCAAAAATGCCGCACATACCTCAACGACCTCCATAACGCTCTGGAGGATCAAGAAAACAGAGGACGTAGGAATAACCTGCGATTTAGGGGGATACCAGAAACAGTCGCCGCGGCTGACATACCTGGGACTGTAATCGCAATATGCTGCTCCCTGCTAGGCCCAGACGGACAGGCCGACATCATCATTGAGCGTGCTCACAGAGCACTAAGACCTAAACCCAAGCGGTCGGAACCGCCTAGAGATGTAATCTGCAGGTTCCTTAATTTTCAAGTTAAAGGGATTCTGTCATGAAATTTGAGCCCTATAAGCTAAACATATGGCCAGGTCCGTACTAATAACATGAATCCTAAACTGCCCTTATTAAACCTGCTTGTGGCTCTATTAGGACGGGAGGATTGCGGAGTCGGGGCTGAGGTGAGGAAGGCGATGCTGGGCACCAGACGGCGAGGGGTGCGGGCGGGCACCCTGGGTTAACGTAAAACCCCTTGGGCACCTTAGGTAGGTGAGTGACAGCTTATAAAAACCTGTTTTTTGGGCTAATAGAGCCATAAGCAGGTTTAATAAGGGCAGTTTAGGATTCATGTTATTAGTACGGACCTGGCCATATGTTTAGCTTATAGGGCTCAAATCTCATGACAGAATCCCTTTAAAACCGCAGTCCTGGAAGCCGCTAGGAGCCACGATGATCTGACATACGAAGATTCAAGCATCACGATCTATCAAGACCTGGCCCCGTTGACGTTAAAGAAACAAAGATCCCTGAAGCCCCTGACGGATTGGCGCAGGATAAACAAGATCCAGTATAGATGGACCTTTCCCTTTGGGATTTCGTTCCTCCATGCAGGACGCAGCGTCAATATAAGCACCTTTGCTGACCTAAAGGGATCCTACGACCATCTACAGATTCCACCTTTAGACATCGTGAACTGGGAACTTTATCAGGATCTTACAGAGCTTCCAGAATTGCCAAAGTCCTTACCCTTTGAGCTTCCACGCACCCCGAAGACCCAGAAGTCCAAGCGTAGGAACACGCAGCTTACACCGTAGAGACTGTCTCCATTATCGTAATTACACACTTGAATCGTCCCGATTTTTCTGCTAAGCTCCCTTTTTACCTATCCCTCTGACTTACCTCCCACCCATCCTTTTCTTCCCTAACACTAGCTATCTGCTATTGTGCTATGTCCAATCCCTTCCCATCCTGTCCCCACTATACCTAATCTTCCCCCCCCCTTTTTACAGTTTCTTAACTGTCTGTCATTAGGTCTCACCTCTGAGACTTACATCTAGTGCCTTGAGGATCACAATAGGGTTGATTAACCATTTCCCCCCTTGTGACCCTTATATCCAACACTGGTTTAACCCACTTCAATGGGTACTGTTACTCAAAAGTTTATAACCACGTTATTTATTGTTTTGTTTATTTTGTTATTAAGGTACATGCATTCTGTATCCTAAAGATCCTGAAGTCACAGGGGGCTCCTCTGGGGCCCACCCTACTCGTCCGGATCCCTCACATTTCCATCCGCAATACTGCGTTCTCCTGGAGAAGGGAGGATTTTTAGCAAGGTAATACCCACCTCATTAAACATAATGGCTGACTTGTCATTTGCGTCCTACAATGTCAAAGGCTTTAATTCTCCCTCTAAACGGAGTCAGGTTTTCTCATTGTTATGCAAATCAGGAGCCACTGTCCTACTTCTCCAGGAGACACACTTCAAATTTAATCACTACCCAAATCTCTCATATGGCCACTATTCTCAGTGGTTTCATTGTGGAGGTAATTCATCTGCTTCTGGGGGGGTGAGTGTTGGGTTTCAGAGGAAGGTCCCCTTTCAATATACCTCTCACCTGCAGGACCCCGAAGGTCGGTACTTGTTGGTCAAAGGTTACATTGGCCCTCAGGTATACACGATCATCAACCTTTATGCACCTAATACTGGTCACTATAGCTGGTTTTCTAAGATATTGCCTATTATTAAATCCTTTGCAGAAGGCTTAGTCGTAGTAGGAGGTGACCTCAATGCAACCCCTAAACCCACAATTAGACTCCTCTGCTTTAAAATCTGCCCTTGCGCTTAAGACTTTGCGCTTCATAAGAGAGGGTTTCTGAAATTTGCACCTTATTGATGTTTGACGTACGTTACATCCGACTACAGCTGACTATACTTTCTACTCTAATACTCATGGTACGTACCAACGTTTAGACTACCTATTCGTCTCTAAGGAACACCTCCAACTCTGTCATGGTCCTCAAATAGGGTCTATCCACCTCTCCGACCATGCTCCTATATCCCTATCAATTTTAGCTCCTGTTTCCAAACAGAACCAATTCAAGTGGTGCCTAAATGAATCCTTGTTAGGTGTCCAGAATATCAAAAATAAGATTGCTGATCTCCTTGAAGAATATTTCACCATAAATAAAGATCCAGAGATCTCTGCCCTATGGGATGCCCATAAACCTTTTATCAGAGGACATTTTATAAGTATGGGAGCTTACCTAAAAAAGGAAAGAAATAAAAAACTTGATTCCCTATGCCAAAAAATACAATCCCTGGAATCCTTACATAAATGTTCATTCTCTGATCCACAACTTCAAGAGTTATCTAATTGTAGAGCTGAACTGAAATCCTTGCTACAGCACTCTACAGCTAAATTTTTCTTGAATTCGCAACACAAATTCTTTGCACACGGAGATAAAGCATCTAAATTTATGATGTGCAGAATAAAAAACAGAAGATCAACAAACTATATTCACCAAATAGAATCCCCCCAAGGATCACCCCTTTACTCTTCCAAGGCCATAAGTGCCCAATTTTGTGAGTTTTATGAAGCTCTATATAATCTGCCCCCTACGCTTGCCCCGGAGGCCCAATCTTCTCTTCTCTCTTCCTTCCTAGACTCACTTTCAATACCAACCATCTCCAAAGATCAGAAACAAAAATTTGCTTTACCATTCACCCTGGGAGAACTCTCAGCTGCCTTAAAACAGATTCCCCCGGGCAAAAGTCCAGGTCCAGACGGCCTCCCAGTTCTATATTATAGAACCTATCAACAATGCTTACTCCCACACCTGCTCTAGGTTTGTAATTTAACCTTACAAGGGAAAAAACTCTCCAGGGATATGACATTGGCTCATATCACCTTGATCCCCAAAGAAGGGAAAGACCCTAAACAGTGCGCCAATTACAGACCCATCTCCCTCCTCAACATTGATCTTAAATTACTAGCAAAATTGCTAGCTAATCGACTCTCGACTCTTCTTCCCTTAGTGGTGCATGGGGATCAGGTGGGCTTTGTCAAAGGTAGAGAGGGCAGGGACAATACGACCAGAGTATTGAATATAGTGCAATTTTCTGTTATTCGATCTAGACCTCTTCTCCTGCTGAGTACGGACGCAGAAAAAGCATTCGACAGAATTAATTGGTCATTTCTGCGACACATCCTATACCGATTTGGCCTGCCTGATCCCTTTGTACAAGCCACATTTGCAATGTATGCTCAGGCCCCGGCCTCAGTCTTGATCAATGGCGACCTATCTGATCCGTTTAGCATTCAAAACGGTACTAGGCAGGGTTGCCCTCTCTCCCCCCTGCTTTTTGTCCTAGCTCTGGAGCCCCTTCTCCTTAAGTTGAAAGCCGATTCAGGAATCCGAGGAGTAGCGCTGGGAGGTATGGATCATAAAATAGCCGCTTTTGCGGATGATATCATGATTATGACCTCTAACTCCAAAAATTCACTCCCTGTGACTCAGAAACACCTAGATACATATAGTTCCCTTTCCAACTTTAAAATCAACAAGCAAAAATCACTTGTGATTTGTTTTGGGATCCCCCAAACGACACAGAGAAACTTAAAAAAAGACTCCCCATTCAACTGGTCCTCCCCTTATTTAACACACCTCAGAACTTTTTTCACTCAATTACGCCCCACTACTAAAAGATATTTCCTCTAGCATAGACAAATTGGATATTCCTACCATCTCCCGGTTTGGCCGCAAAAACCTCCTTACGTCTTTGATACTCCCCCGCCTCACATATTTACAACAAGTCTTGCCTATTCCAGTCCCCAAAACCTATTACGACTCCCTAAGGAAACTATTCCGCTCGTTCATTTGGAAAGGGAAGAAACCCAGATTATCTTATGATCTCCTCTCACGTCCCAAGTGTACTGGTGGTATTGCCTTGCCAGACCCGGAGATGTATGGAAGAGCGGTCCTTTTATCCAGAATAATAGATTGGCTTAGACCTTCCAACCCTAAATCATGGGTCGCAATGGAACAGGAACTCGTACACAAATCTTTCAGATCCCTTTTACTAGGCAACAACAACATATGTAACATCCCACCCTCGCCATATCCAATTATTCAAGCTACTCTTAATATATGGAAATGTTTTCAATCTTCCCATTGTTCAATACCCTTCCCATCTCCCCTTCTCTCGATTAGAGACATCTTGGAGACAGCCCTGCCCGCTGTGATTGATTGTACCCCACGGGATTTGCGGGACTCATCTACACCGGTTCTCTCATTCTTTGGTCCAGATGGTTCTCTACTCCAGATCAAGGAGTTCCAAAAAGCTTTCACTGCCAGTCACCTACACTTATTCTCCACATCCTATCTTCACGCCTTCATCTCTCAGCACATATCAGTGAGCGACCTTTACCGCCCTCTGTTATGGTCTGAGTCACTTATCTCTAACCCTATTCCCCCAAAAAAACTAATCTCACAACTTTTCAAAAGATTACATACTCCCCCCCTACTTACTAAACCAGCCTTTGTTCGACAATGGGAGAGAGACCTGGGACAGGAGTTCTCCATCATAACTTTGCCAAACATAATGTCCTCCTCACATAATTCATCCAGATGTGTTCGCATACAGGAAAACGGGTATAAAATCCTGACCAGATGGTATAAAACGCCTGACATAACATCATTATATTCAGTAACAGCTTCAGACAGATGCTGGAGGTGCCTTGTTAGTAGAGGAACTTTTTTCCACATTTGGTGGGATTGCCCAATCATGAAGATCTGGTGGAAAGAAATCTTCCAGATTAGCAATCAAATATGTCAGACTAAGGTGCAAATGTCCGCATGTAAAGCCCTACTTAACCTTGATGACGATGCTGCAATACATCCCATGTCCTTCCTTTTTAAACAACTCCTGATAGCAGCTCCCTTATTGATTCCCAAGTATTGGTTATCCACTACCCCTCCGCCCATAGAACAATGGAAATTGAAAGTTGACCAAGTTTTCCGTTTTGAAGAACTTTCCTCGTGGGAAGCTAGGAACCATCAAAAGTTCCAAAGCCAGTGGCACTTATGGCAAAAGTTTAGACACCCGAGCTACTCATAGGGGCTCATTTGCCCTCCTATCAGATATACAGTGGCGGAAATAATTATTTGACCCCTCACTGATTTTGTAAGTTTGTCCAATGACAAAGAAATGAAAAGTCTCAGAACAGTATCATTTCAATGGTAGGTTTATTGTAACAGTGGCAGATAGCACATCAAAAGGAAAATCGAAAAAATAACTTTAAATAAAAGATAGCAACTGATTTGCATTTCATTGAGTGAAATAAGTATTTGAACCCCTACCAACCATTAAGAGTTCTGGCTCCCACAGAGTGGTTAGACACTTCTACTCAATTAGTCACCCTCATTAAGGACACCTGTCTTAACTAGTCACCTGTATAAAAGACACCTGTCCATAGAATCAATCAATCAAGCAGACTCCAAACTCTCCAACATGGGAAAGACCAAAGAGCTGTCCAAGGATGTCAGAGACAAAATTGTAGACCTGCACAAGGCTGGAATGGGCTACAAAACCATTAGCAAGAAGCTGGGAGAGAAGGTGACAACTGTTGGTGCGATTGTTCGAAAATGGAAGGAGCACAAAATGACCATCAATCGACCTCGCTCTGGGGCTCCACCCAAGATCTCACCTCGTGGGGTGTCAATGGTTCTGAGAAAGGTGAAAAAGCATCCTAGAACTACACGGGAGGAGTTAGTTAATGACCTCAAATTAGCAGGGACCACAGTCACCAAGAAAACCATTGGAAACACATTACACCGCAATGGATTAAAATCCTGCAGGGCTCGCAAGGTCCCCCTGCTCAGGAAGGCACATGTGCAGGCCCGTCTGAAGTTTGCCAATGAACACCTGAATGATTCAGAGAGTGACTGGGAGAAGGTGCTGTGGTCTGATGAGACCAAAATAGAGCTCTTTGGCATTAACTCAACTCGCTGTGTTTGGAGGAAGAAAAATGCTGCCTATGACCCCCAAAACACCGTCCCCACCGTCAAGCATGGGGGTGGAAACATTTTGCTTTGGGGGTGTTTTTCTGCTAAGGGCACAGGACAACTTATTCGCATAAACGGGAAAATGGACGGAGCCATGTATCGTGAAATCCTGAGCGACAACCTCCTTCCCTCTGCCAGGAAACTGAAAATGGGTCGTGGATGGGTGTTCCAGCACGACAATGACCCAAAACATACAGCAAAGGCAACAAAGGAGTGGCTCAAGAAGAAGAACATTAAGGTCATGGAGTGGCCTAGTCAGTCTCCGGACCTTAATCCAATCGAAAACCTATGGAGGGAGCTCAAGCTCAGAGTTGCACAGAGACAGCCTCGAAACCTTAGGGATTTAGAGATGATCTGCAAAGAGGAGTGGACCAACATTCCTCCTAAAATGTGCGCAAACTTGGTCATCAATTACAAGAAACGTTTGACCTCTGTGCTTGCAAACAAGGGTTTTTCCACCAAGTATTAAGTCTTTTTTTGTTAGAGGGTTCAAATACTTATTTCACTCAATGAAATGCAAATCAGTTGCTATCTTTTATTTAAAGTTATTTTTTCGATTTTCCTTTTGATGTGCTATCTGCCACTGTTACAATAAACCTACCATTGAAATGATACTGTTCTGAGACTTTTCATTTCTTTGTCATTGGACAAACTTACAAAATCAGTGAGGGGTCAAATAATTATTTCCGCCACTGTAGGTGATTCCTATTTAAGTCTGGTATGTCCAGACGGAAATTAGATACCTTGCCAACCTTCTACAAAGCTATCCCCCGGCAATTCTCAGACATATTGTACATTATTTACCGCTGTACTTTGCTAATTTGACTCTTTAACAAGGTGTAATGTGACTGAAAATATTGTGAATGGGAATTAATGTCACCTGTCTTATCTGATGTGAAGTGTGCTGTCAAATTTATGTACACATATCACGCCTTGCAAGGTGTATCAGAATCTATACATGTACCTTGTTACCTTGAATAAAAAAAATAAAAAAAATAAAAATAAATATATATATATATTTGATAAACACAGGGCATTTTGTGTAAAAATACAGAATAATTTTCACACTCTGAAATGTTCTTTTTTGGTAGGTTACCTGAACCTTTATACACTCTACTATTATTATTGTTGTATTGGTGATATTTTTCAAGTTGCTCTGAAGTCTTATTGAGGCCACTTTTACATGGTTAGTATTTGGTCAACATTTAGCATCAGTATTTGCAAATTAAAACCAGCAGTAAAGCCTACATAGAAAAAGGTATTAGGATGGGTATAAGGGTTCGCATATCCCACACATAACTCCTGTAGTCTGTTCCGGCAAATAAACAGACTACCACAGTTATCATCTCAAGTAGTATTGAGCAATCAAAGTTAACAAAATGAAATTCAGTCCAAATTTCAGGAAAAATTTGATTTGCCATGAATCTGAATTTCTTGGCGCTTTGTGGTAATAAATAAATTTTTTGTGAAATGCGGTCAAAAAAGAAAAAGCATACTTTGTGCAGAGGCCATCAAGGTAATTTTGATTGGAAAAAACGTGCCAATTTGCGTGTGCTCTGACGTTACGCACGTGAGAATTGACACGTTTTCTTTAGTCATGATGGCTTCTCCGTGATCAAATTAATGAGGTAAGTAAGCTTTTTTTAAACCCCTGATTAACCCCCTGATAGCATCATCTGAGTGGTTAAATGAGCGGCACAATCGCCATTCCCTGTCATTGCGCCGGCTCCATACAAATGGAATGCGATTTGTTATGAAGTCATTCGTTACGAATCAAATTTATTGTTGAAGTTTGGCAAAGCAGCCGTATTTCCATTAGCTATAATGGGATCAGACTGGGATCTGGCGGCTTTTCAGGATAAATGCCAGCATTCGCCTGGACTAATACAGATAACACACAGAAGGAATAGACCGGAGTCTAGGCCTCAAAGCTAAGGGAGAGGGATGGTGACCTCCTAGGAATCCCTATACCTCTCTCTGACTCCTGCCAGTATGAGTAGACCCTGAAGGTGGAAATACTTATACACCGTAAACTTAGCCCTGGAGACCCTGGAAGGCCCTAGAGTAGTGACATAGAATGAGACTACTTGTTTCTCCCCAGATGAAGTAACCAGCGTCTCCCTGAGGCCTAGACAAAAACACACACAAGCGAACAAAAAAATGCACTTAGCTTAAAGAAGAATGGAGGAGCAGTAGATCCAAAGGAACAACACACCAGCTCAACCAAATCCAGCAGGAAATATCAACCGCATGGTAAGCTACGTGAGTCAGAACTAAATAGAGCCTCAGTAATGACCACAAGCTGCACCTGACAAGAGGTGTGGTCATTACCAAACAACAACACTGCAAGATGAAAACAGAGAGACTGTCAGATATCGTCACGTGCCGCCAGTCTCTCAGATCTTCTCACCTCTGTCATGGGAGGGACTGTGACAATGGGGATCCAGCAGTGCACATTGGTATCCAACTATTCCTGACACGGTAAACTCCTGCAGTCTGTTCCTCTGCAGAATCAGATTACCAGAGTTTGTGCCAAAGATGTGCATATAGCCTAATAGAAAGAAAACTGTGCCTCTTTTGGGGTTTGGAACCATTTTTGGCTCTGAATTCATTTTTTTATATTTTTTTATATTTTTTTAATGCTTTATTAAAAGTATCGGTATTACACATATAGAATGTAAGACAATTTGCAGCAATAAACAGCAATATGCTGCATATTAACAGTTAAGGTAACAGGGTAGATGTCATCTCAGAGCACAATATATATAATCAGTAATCACAACTCATGTGTCTAATACAGGGATCAAAGCAAGATCAGTGCACGGTCAGTGGCCTCTGCTAAACTGTCTGAATTCCTCCCAATATTTCCATTGAGCACAAAATCTATTGTGGGAATGATTCTCCCAAGCAGCCAATTCTGCAAATCTGTAAATGGTATCCACCTTTTTTATCCAGTGGTCAAGTGGTGGAAGATCTGGGGATAACCAGTTATGAGGGACTAGCAAGCGGGCTGCCATCAGTAATTTTTTGAACAGTAGTGGGATACCTGTGGTAATGCGTAAAGAGGGGAGACCTAAAAGAACTAGCTGGGGTGAAGGTAGGATCTTCATTTTGCATACTAAGTTGCATTGCCTAAAGATCTCCGTCCACCACTTATGGATTAGTGGACACATCCACCAGATGTGGTAGAAATTACCCTCTCCTCCCCACACCTCCAGCAGGCGTCAGACTTCGTTACATCAAACCTACAAGTGACGTCAGGAGTTTTATACCACCTGGTGAGAATTTTATACCTATTCTCTTGTATTCTAACACACCTGGAGGAAGTATGAGGTTCCCTATAAAGCCGTAATTGGTCTTCTAGGGAAATAGCGACACCTAGGTCTTTCTCCCATGAGCCAATGAAGGCTAATTTAGGCATAAAAGTAGGAGAGTTGAGTCTTTTATATAATTGCAAAATTAATTTTTTAGGAGTGGGCTGTGAGCAGATCAAGCTTTCGAACCAGGTTAGGGGTCTGAGCAATGCCTGATATGGTATGTATTTAGATAAACATGAGTGGAGGAATGAGTATAAGGATGGGAAAGGTTTAGCTTCAAGAAAGAGGGAGAGAATGAGTTCTCTACGTCCTATTTTGCCTTCTTCTCCAAACAAGGAAAGGGCCGGGGTTCTAGAGTGCCGGATCGAGGGAGGGAGACTTTGTTTCAGTTCTGGTGGGGCAAGGTCAATTAAATCCCTCACTTGAATAAGGGGGGAGGGTAGTGAAATGCCCAAAGCCGAGTTCTGGAACTTCTTCCATGCTTCTAGTGTAGCTTTAATGTTAGGGCTAATATGTTTAATATTAATGTGGTTGTTTTGGGAGTGGACCAAAAGAACTCTGAAGGATGAATGGGACAGGGCAGTCTCCATTCCTATCCAAGACTTGTGTGGAGTCTCTCTGAACCAATCTATAACTCTAGTTAACAGAGTGGCTTTATTGTAAAGCGAAGGGTCCGGGAGATTAATACCCCCAAATGGTTTTGGCCTCTGGAGAATATAGAGGCTTTCTTTCGATTACATATTAAAGAGCGGAGTTCCCTAGTGAGGGTCTGAAAATAAGAGTTGGAAATGGGGAGGGGCAAAACTTGTTGTAAGTAGTTTAGTCTGGGTAGGACTAAAGAAGTAAATAGGTTTTTACGGCCAAACCATTAGAGCGTCGGGAGGTGCAGGTTATTCAATTGATTTTGCATAGACTGTAGTAATGGAACATAGTTAAGATGGAATAATTTTGTAAGGTCAGTCCAAAATTTAATTCCCAAATAGGTTATATATGGCGTATCCCAGTTGAAGGGGGAGTGCGCCGCGAGATCAGCCCTAGTTTGGGCACTTAATCCTCAAGATGTGTGACTTTTTCATATTAATTTTAAAATTAGACAGTGGGCTAAATCTTTCTAACATGTTATAAATGTGTGGTAAGGAGATTATTGGATTGGTAGTGAGAAGCAAAAGGTCGTCAGCAAAAGCCACGGCCTTATGTTCGTGATTCCTCAATTTAATGCCTTCAATTTTGTTATCTTGTCGGATATCAGTAATCACAACTCATGTGTCTAATACAGGGATCAAAGCAAGATCAGTGCACGGTCAGTGGCCTCTGCTAAACTGTCTGAATTCCTCCCAATATTTCCATTGAGCACAAAATCTATTGTGGGAATGATTCTCCCAAGCAGCCAATTCTGCAAATCTGTAAATGGTATCCACCTTTTTTATCCAGTGGTCAAGTGGTGGAAGATCTGGGGATAACCAGTTATGAGGGACTAGCAAGAAACACTGACCATCACGAAGACCAGAGGGGAGAGTGGGCACCCTTGTTGCGTTCCATTCCTGATAGGAAAGGAAGGAGAAACAGTCTCATTCACCAGCACCGATGCCGAAGCGTTAATATACATGGAAAATACTGCCTGAATATAGGAAGCAGGAAGGCCAAATTTCACTAGCGTGAGGCGTAAGAAGTCCCAGCTGATTCTATCAAAGGCCTTTTCGGCAGCGGTGCTAATAAGAGCTAAGGGATGGGAGTATTTTTTAGCATAATATATGGCATTATGAATCCTTGCCGAGTTATTCTTACCTTCTCTGCCCAAAACTAAACCCATCTGATCTCCATGAATCAATGAAGGCAAAATTGGGGAGAGACGATTAGCCAACATTTTAGCCAGGAGTTTTAAGTCGAGATTCAATAAAGAAATGGGGCGATAGTTTGCACAGTGGGCTGGGTCCTTACTTTCTTTAGGGTTGGGACATGTAGTCATCACCCTATGACAAGATATTGATCCAGGTGGAATCATAATAGGGTCGGTAAGTATAGAGGGGATAGCTATATAAGGAGTAAGGAGAGAGGGTACTAAATATAGAAAAAGACAATTAGAGGGTTAGGAGACACGGGTAGAACTGGGATGAGACTGAGAGAGTCCCATAAAGAAAGACATAAGTAAAAGTCTATCTCACTATCTTCACATACACGCGCGAAACGGCTGTTGCTTACTTGCTGCTGTATCTGCAACCCTTGCACCCCCCTCCTGCCATGGAATAAAGTTACCTGCCTATCAACGGTGAGTGCCGCTCGTTTTGTTTTCTTTTTCTTTTTATCATATATGCTCACTGCAGCTACAAGCTGAGCACCTCCGTGAGGCACCACTCCTCGGCAGTCGCATCCTGACAATTTTAGGTTTGGTGTAGTGCCACTGGTTATCTGCTCTACATTTTACATGAACTATGAGAGATACTGGTTTAAGATGTAGAGTTACAGGCTTTATGTTTATATAGAGATTTGTTTGTCCTATCTCTATTAGGCCTCATGCACACGACAGTATTTTTTGACGGTCCGCAAAACGGGGTTCCGTTGGTCCGTGATCCGTGACCGTTTTTTCGTCCTTGATTTTTGGAGGATCCACGGACACTGTAATTCAGGACGGATTTGTTTGGCTCCACACTGGCCACCAATGATGGGGGATTCAGAACGTGATTTTAACTAGGGGGGAGATGTGAGGCCGCACTGGCCACCAATGATGGGGGATTCGGAACGTGATTTTAACTAGGGGGGGGGAGGTGAGGCCGCACTGGCCACCAATGATGAGGGAATCGGAATGTGATTTTAATTGGGCGGGAGGGGGAGGCCGCACTGGCCACCAATGATGGGGGATTCGGAACGTGATTTTAACTGGGGGGGGAGAGGGGAGGCCGCACTGGCTACCAATGAATATAATATTGGGGAGGGAGGGGGTCTGCCCCCTCCTGCCTGGCAGCACCTGATCTCTTACAGGGGGCTATGATACACACAATTAACCCTTTAGGTGCGGCACCTGAGGGGTTTGTGCGGATCACAGCCCCCTGTAAAAGATCTGGTGCTGCCAGGTAGCAGGGGGCAGTCATGTACACAGTTCTCAGTATATTCTAACTTGAAGCGTCCCCATCACTATGGGAACGCCTCTGTGTTAGAATATACTGTCGGATATCAGTTTTCACAAAGTGAAAACTCATATCTGAGAAAGGTTTTATGCAGACGGATCTGTGATCCGTCTGTGTGAAAGTTGCCAACAGCCACGGATCACAGATGCGGATGCCAATCTTGTGTGCATCCGTGTTTTTTCACGGACCCATTGACTTGAATGGGTCCGTGAACCGTTGTCCGTCAAAAAAATAGGACAGGTCATATTTTTTGGACGGACAGGAAACACGGATCACGGCCACGGATGAACAACGGTGCATTTTCCGAGTTTTCAACGGACCCATTGAAAGTCAATGGGTCCGCAGAAAATCACGGAAAACGGAACAACGGCCACGGATGCACACAACGGTCGTGTGCATGAGGCCTTACTATGAGATTCACTCTTTTATCTATTTATTCATATGCCATATTGGATTGTGGTTTACAAAAGTTGGGATCATGACTGAGACTTTAGAAATATATCTGCATTGCTTTTGGGGTTAGTGATAAGGGGTAAACTTTTCCATTTAACACGAAGTCACCGTCAATAGTGAAGATTTACTTATAAGCATCATTTTCGTTTATGTGTTTTCACTCGTATTTAATCATTTTTTATCAGATGTATGAATTGTCACAATTGGTCACGCTTTACACCATGGCACTTTTGCGCATTGGCACTTTGCACTTTAACACTTTTTTTCTTATATAAAGTGTTTGATGAGGTCCTTTCACCGGATTTTATTAATTGAGATAAGTACCTGAACTTGCGGGGTACCCCCTGCTGATGCTGCCACACTGCCTGTTTTGTTAAAATAGCACTCCTACGCCGCGCTGTGCACCCTGGTATTTTCCTCGCTCAGGAGCAATGGGGAGGAGACGCTGTCTTTCTCTGTGGAAAAAAGCCCTCCCTGGGTGTAACGCTCTCCGATGCGATTGGACTGCACTACAGCCAGGGGAGAAAGAGACGCCCACAGTATTTGCATACTGAGCAGGGAAAATACTGGGGGGCACAGCGCGGCGTAGGAGCGCTATTTTATCAAAACAGGTAAGGTGGCACCCTGCAAGTACAGGTACTTATCTCAATTAATAGCTATCAGAATCTGTTCTACTAAACGCTTATACAAGTAGAGCCTCCCAACAGAGTGGAGAGGATGTCAGCAGTAAGTTTTTGTTGACGTCACTGATTAACTTGCCCTTCCTCTGATCCGTCAGAACAATAACCCGCAAAAAATGGATCCTGTCAGTGGAGCAGACGCCTTCACTCGGTCAGTATTTGCTCAATAATCCATCAGTATTGCTAATGCCCAAAAAAACAGGACTGGTTCTAAAACAGAAGGTATATACTGTATATATTGAGGCTCACCCAGCCTAAATCATGCAGTGGTGCTACAAGAACTGAATTGACCCGCCTAGTCAACAAGGGAAAAAATATTAAAATATGATATAGTCCGAGCACTCACATACGGGCATATGCAACGAATGTCATTAGTATGGATAAAAACATTTAATAAACATCAGAATACAATGCAATATAGGCCTCATGCACACGACCGTTGTGTGCATCCGTGGCCGTTGTTCCGTTTTCCGTGATTTTCTGCGGACCCATTGACTTTCAATGGGTCCGTTCTAAACTCGGAAAATGCACCGTTGTTCATCCGCGGCCGTGATCCGTGTTTCCTGTCCGTCTAAAAAATATGACCTGTCCTATTTTTTTGACGGACAACGGTTCACGGACCCATTCAAGTCAATGGGTTCGTGAAAAAACGCGGATGCACATAAGATTGGCATCCGCGTCCGTGATCCGTGGCCGTAGGCTACTTTCACACAGATGGATCGCAGATCCGTCTGCATAAAAGCTTTTTCAGTGCTGAGTTTCCACTTTGTGAAAACTCAGATCCGACAGTATATTCTAACACAGAGGCGTTCCCATAGTGATGGGGATGCTTCAAGTTAGAATATACTAAGAACTGTGTACATGACTGCCCCCTGCTGCCTGGCAGCACCCGATCTCTTACAGGGGGCTGTGATCCGCACAATTAACCCCTCAGGTGCCGTACCTGAGGGGTTAATTGTGCATATCATAGCCCCCTGTTAGAGATCAGGTGCTGCCAGGCAGGAGGGGGCACACTGGCCACCAATGAATGTACAGTAATACAGAGGAGGGAGGGGGGGCCGCACTGGCCACCAATGAATTTTAAACTGGGGAGGGAGGAGGGTGTGCCCCCTCCTGCCTGGCAGCACCTGATCTCTTACAGGGGGCTATGATACGCACAATTAACCCCTCAGGTGCGGCACCTGAGGGGTTAATTGTGCGGATCACAGCCACCTGTAAGAGATCGGGTGCTGCCAGGCAGCAGGGGGCAGTCATGTACACAGTTTGTAGTATATTCTAACTTGAAGCGTCCCCATCACTATGGGAACGCCTTTGTGTTAGAATATACTGTCGGATATGAGTTTTCACGATCTAACTCAAATCCGATGGTATATTCTAACATAGAGGCGTTCCCATGGTGATGGGGACGCTTCAAGTTAAAATATACCATCGGATTGGAGAAAACTCCGATCCGATGGTATAATAGGGACTCCTGACTTTACATTGAAAGTCAATGGGGGACGGATCCGTTTGCAATTGCACCATATTGTTCAACGTCAAACGGATCCGTCCCCATTGACTTGCATTGCAAATCAGGACAGATCCGTTTGGCTCCGCGCGGCCAGGTGGACACCAAAACGACTTTTTCCTTCATGTCCGTGGATCCTCCAAAAATCAAGGAAGACCCACGGAAGAAAAAACGGACACGGATCACGGACCTACGGACCCCGTTTTTGCAGACCGCAAAATAAAACGGTCGTGTGCATGAGGCCATAAGCAGAGACAAAAAAATAAAACTCAGATAATGAAACTCAGTTTCAGGGAGCTTGGTTGGAAATACACTCTTAACCCATAATACAGTATATACACTCACGACAGGATTCTTCAGTGGTGTGAACAGACAGCAATCCACCGGTAATAGTGAGCTATAAAATTAATTAACTCAATAAACAATGCTCCAGCCAATGGCAGCGCTATAACTGTACAGGAAAGGGCTGAACCTCCCTGCATGCAGCCATTCTAGCTGGTGACTGCATGCAGAGAGGTTCTGTGCTTCTCTGTGCTGCTTGTTGGCTTGCTGGGACTTGTGGTGCACCACCACTGTGATTTCAACTTTTTTTGCTGAAAGATGAAAGAAGAAAAGAAGAAGAACATCTGGAATTGCTGCACTGATTTTTTTTTTTTTTTTCATTTACAGCGGTTACAAATCCCTAAACCACCCTCCATCCCTGTCCTCAGAGCACAGATCAGTAGTGTGCTCATTTACATCTGCACATTTTTGAGTTGTTGTTTTTTTTACATTTTTTTTGTGTGAAAAAAGAACTGCAGTTAGTGGTAGATATATATATATATATATATATATATATATATATATATATATAGTTGCAAGAAAAAGTATGTGAACCCTTTGGAATGATATGGATTTCTGCACAAATTGGTCATAAAATGTGATCTGATCTTCATCTAAGTCACAACAATAGACAATCACAGTCTACTTAAACTAATAACACACAAAGAATTAAATGTTACCATGTTTTAATTGAACACACCATGTAAACATTCACAGTGCAGGTGGAAAAAGTATGTGAACCCTTGGATTTAATAACTGGTTGAACCTTCTTTGGCAGCAATAACTTCAACCAAACATTTCCTGTAGTTGCAGATCAGATGTGCACAACGGTCAGGAGTAATTCTTGACATTTCCTCTTTACAGAACTGTTTCAGTTAAGCAATATTCTTGGGATGTCTGGTGTGAATCACTTTCTTGAGGTCATGCCACAGCATCTCAATCGGGTTGAGGTCAGGACTCTGACTGGGCCACTCCAGAAGGCGTATTTTCTTCTGTTCAAGCCATTCTGTTGTTGATTTACTTCTATGCTTTGGGTTGTTGTCCTGTTGCAACACCAATCTTCTGTTGAGCTTCAGCTGGTGGACAAATGGCCTTAAGTTCTCCTGCAAAATGTCTTGATAAACTTGGGAATTCATTTTTCCATCGATGATAGAAATCTATCCAGGCCCTGACGCAGCAAAGCAGCCCCAAACCATGATGCCCCCACCACCATACTTCACAGTTGGGATGAGGTTTTGATGTTGGTGTTCTGTGCCTCTTTTTCTCCACACATAGTGTTGTGTGTTTCTTCCAAACAACTCAACTTTGGTTTCATCTGTCCACAAAATATTTGCCAGTACTGCTGTGGAACATCCAGGTGCTCTTGTGCAAACTGTAAACGTGCAGCAATGTTTTTTTTGGACAGCAGTGGCTTCCTCTGTGGTATCCTCCCATGAAATCCAATCTTGTTTAGTGTTTTACATATCGTAGATTCGCTAACAGGGATGTTAGCATATGCCAGAAACTTTTGTAAGTCTTTAGCTAACACTCTAGGATTCTTCTTCACCTCATTGAGCAGTCTGCGCTGTGCTCTTGCAGTCATCTTTACAGGACGGCCACTCCTAGGGAGAGTAGCAGCAGCGTTGAACTTTCTCCATTTATAGACAATTTGTCTTACCGTGGACTGATGAACAGCAAGGCTTTTGGAGATACTTTTATAACTCTTTCCAGCTTTATGCAAGTCAACAATTCTTATTTGTAGGTCTTCTGAGAGCTCTTTTGTGCGAGGCATCATTCACATCAGGCAATGCTACTTGTGAAAAGCAAACCCAGAACTGGTGTGTGTTTTTTATAGGGCAGGGCAGCTGTAATCAACACCTCCAATCTCATCTCATTGATTGGACTCCAGTTGGCTGAAACTTCACTCCAATTAGCTTTTGGAGATGTCATTAGTCTAGGGGTTCACATACTTTTTCCACCTGTACTGTGAATGTTTTACATGGTGTGTTCAATAAAAACATGGTAACATTTAATTATTTGTGTGTAGTTAGTTTAAGCAGACTGTGATTGTCTATTGTTGTGACTTAGATGAAGATCAGATCACATTTTATGACCAATTTGTGCAGAAATCCATATAATTCCAAAGGGTTCACATACGTTTTCTTGCAACTGTATATATATATATATATATATATATATATTTCAATTAGTGTCAGTTTAGAATTTTTCATTAACGCACCATCTGCATACGTGCATTTTGCAACCACTGAGCACCGATCAGTAGTGTCCATTACTAGGGATGAGCGAACCCGAACTGTATAGTTCGGGTTCGTACCGAATTTTGGGGTGTCCGTGACACGGACCCGAACCCGAACATTTTCGTAAAAGTCCGGGTTCGGGTTCGGTGTTCGGCGCTTTCTTGGCGCTTTTTGAAAGGCTGCAAAGCAGCCAATCAACAAGCGTCATACTACTTGGCCCAAGAGGCCATCACAGCCATGCCTACTATTGGCATGGCTGTGATTGGCCAGTGCATCATGTGACACAGCCTCTATTTAAGCTGGAGTCACGTAGCGCCGCACGTCACACTGCTATGATCAGTATAGGGAGAGGTTGCAGCTGCGACGTTAGGGCGAGATTAGGCAGATTAACTCCTCCAAAAGACTTCATTCTGTGATCGATCTGCAGCTGTGGATCATTGAAGTGCTATTATTGACTTGCTCACTTTTTTGAGGCTGCCCAGAGCGTTTTTAGATCACTTTTTTTCTGGGGTGATCGGCGGCCATTTTGTGACTTGTGGTGCGACAGCAAGAGCTATCACCAAGTGTATTTAACCATCGATAGTGTGGTTATTTTGTGCTATATCCTACATCAGCTGCAGGCTGAGCCTGTGTCACCGAAGTGCATTTAACCATCAACAGTCTGGTTATTTTTTGGCCATATACTACATTAGCTGCAGGCTGAGCCTGTGTCAAAGAAGTGCATTTAACCATCAACAGTCTGGTTATTTTTTGGCCGTATACTACATCTGGTGCAGGCTGAACCTGTGTCACCCAAGTGCATTTAACCATCAACAGTGTGGTTATTTTTTGGCCATATATTACATCAGGGGCAAGTTGAGCCTGTCACCCAGCGCCTAAAAAATAGACCTGACATTTCTATTCAACCAAATCTGCACAGTTTTAGCTGGTCAAGTTATTTGTAGTGACCGTAAAAGCAGACTTTTTGTTCTGAGTTGAAAAAGCATTCCCAAATTTGCCATTCTGAAAATAACTAGTTTGTGGTATTTGAGGCCTACTTGAAATCTATCCCAAAAAGAAAATCTTACATTGAAGGTATTGATAGTGTGATTCAGAAAAACCTAAGACACACGCTAGCGTGCTGATAGAAGTGTCATTCTGTGATTAAACCTATAACTGTCACACAGCGCAAAAAAAAACAGGTCTCACATCTCTATTCAACCAAATCTGCACAGTTTCAGCTGGTCAAGTTATTTGTAGTGGCCGTAAAAGCAGACTTTTTGTTCTGGGTTGAACAAGCATTCCCAAATTTGCCATTCTGAAAATAACTAGTTTGTGGTATTTGAGGCCTACTTGAAATCTATCCCAAAAAGAAAATCTTACATTGAAGGTATTGATAGTGTGATTCAGAAAAACCTAAGACACACGCTAGCGTGCTGATAGAAGTGTCATTCTGTGATTAAACCTATAACTGTCACACAGCGCAAAAAAAAAACAGGTCTCACATCTCTATTCAACCAAATCTGCACAGTTTTAGCTGGTCAAGTTATTTGTAGTGACCGTAAAAGCAGACTTTTTGTTCTGGGTTGAAAAAGCATTCCCAAATTTGCCATTCTGAAAATAACTAGTTTGTGGTATTTGAGGCCTACTTGAAATCTATCCCAAAAAGAAAATCTTACATTGAAGGTATTGATAGTGTGATTCAGAAAAACCTAAGACACATGCTAGCGTGCTGATAGAAGTGTCATTCTGTGATTAAACCTATAACTGTCGCACAGCGCAAAAAAAAACAGGTCTCACATCTCTATTCAACCAAATCTGCACAGTTTTAGCTGGTCAAGTTATTTGTAGTGACCGTAAAAGCAGACTTTTTGTTCTGGGTTGAAAAAGCATTCCCAAATTTGCCATTCTCAAAATTGTGGTGAACGGGAACAATGAGGAAAACATCTAATAAGGGACGCGGACGTGGACATGGTCGTGGTGGTGTTAGTGTACCCTCTGGTGCTGGGAGAGGACGTGGCCGTTCTGCCACACGTCCTAGTGAACCAACTACCTCAGGTCCCAGTAGCCAGCAGAATTTACAGCGATATTTGGTGGGGCCCAATGCTGTTCTAAGGATGGTAAGGCCTGAGCAGGTGCAGGCATTAGTCAATTGGGTGGCACGTTCACATTATCTCCCACCCAGTCTTCTGCAGAAAGCGCACAGATGGCGCATGAAAACCAAGCCCATCGGTCTGTCACATCACCCCCATGCATATCAGGGAAACTGTCTGAGCCTCAAGGTATGCAGCAGTCTCTTATGCTGTTTGAAGACTCTGCTGCCAGGGTTTCCCAAGGGCATCCACCTAGCCCTTCCCCAGGGGTGGAAGAGATAGAATGCACTAATGCACAACCACTTATTTTTCCTGATGATGAGGACATGGGAATACCACCTCAGCACGTCTCTGATGATGACGAAACACAGGTGCCAACTGCTGCGTCTTTCTGCAGTGTGCAGACTGAACAGGAGGTCAGGGGTCAAGACTGGGTGGAAGACGATGCAGGGGACGATGAGGTCCTAGACCCCACATGGAATGAAGGTCGTGCCACTGACTTTCACAGTTCGGAGGAAGAGGCAGTGGTGAGACCGAGCCAACAGCGTAGCAAAAGAGGGAGCAGTGGGCAAAATCAGAACACCCGCCGCCAAGAGACTTCGCCTGCTACTGACCGCCGCCATCTGGGACCGAGCACCCCAAAGGCAGCTTCAAGGAGTTCCCTGGCATGGCACTACTTCAAACAATGTGCTGACGACAAGACCCGAGTGGTTTGCACGCTGTGCCATCAGAGCCTGAAGCGAGGCATTAACGTTCTGAACCTTAGCACAACCTGCATGACCAGGCACCTGCATGCAAAGCATGAACTGCAGTGAAGTAAACACCTTAAAAACAAGGAAGTCACTCAGGCTCCCCCTGCTGCCCCTTCTGCTGCTGCCGCCTCGGCCTCTTCTGCTGCTGCCTCGGCCTCTTCTGCTGCTGCTGCCGCCGCCTCGGCCTCTTCCTCTACCTCTGGAGGAACGTTGGCACCTGCCGCCCAGCAAACATGGGATGTACCACCAACACCACCACCTGCGTCACCAAGCATCTCAACCATGTCACACGGCAGCGTTCAGCTCTCCATCTCACAAACATTTGAGAGAAAGCGTAAATTCCCACCTAGCCACCCTCGATCCCTGGCCCTGAATGCCAGCATTTCTAAACTACTGGCCTATGAAATGCTGTCATTTAGGCTGGTGGACACACACAGCTTCAAACAGCTCATGTCACTTGCTGTCCCACAGTATGTTGTTCCCAGCCGCCACTACTTCTCCAAGAGAGCCGTGCCTTCCCTGCACAACCAAGTGTCCGATAAAATCAAGTGTGCACTGCGCAACGCCATCTGTGGCAAGGTCCACCTAACCACAGATACGTGGACCAGTAAGCACGGCCAGGGACGCTATATCTCCCTAACTGCACACTGGGTAAATGTAGTGGCGGCTGGGCCCCAGGCGGAGAGCTGTTTGGCGCACGTCCTTCCGCCGCCAAGGATCGCAGGGCAACATTCTTTGCCTCCTGTCTCCTCCTCCTCCTACTCAGCTTCCTCCTCCTCTTCTTCCACCTGCTCATCCAGTCAGCCACACACCTTCACCACCAACTTCAGCACAGCCCGGGGTAAACGTCAGCAGGCTATTCTGAAACTCATATGTTTGGGGGACAGGCCCCACACCGCACAGGAGTTGTGGCGGGGTATAGAACAACAGACCGACGAGTGGTTGCTGCCGGTGAGCCTCAAGCCCGGCCTGGTGGTGTGCGATAATGGGCGAAATCTCGTTGCAGCTCTGGGACTAGCCGGTTTGACGCACATCCCTTGCCTGGCGCATGTGCTGAATTTGGTGGTGCAGAAGTTCATTCGCAACTACCCCGACATGTCAGAGCTGCTGCATAAAGTGTGGGCCGTCTGTTCGCGCTTCCGGCGTTCACACCCTGCCGCTGCTCGCCTGTCTGCGCTACAGCGTAACTTCGGCCTTCCCGCTCACCGCCTCATATGCGACGTACCCACCAGGTGGAACTCCACCTTGCATATGCTGGACAGACTGTGCGAGCAGCAGCAGGCCATAGTGGAGTTTCAGCTGCAGCACGCACGGGTCAGTCGCACTGCGGATCAGACACACTTCACCACCAATGACTGGGCCTCCATGCGAGACCTGTGTGCCCTGTTGCGCTGTTTCGAGTACTCCACCAACATGGCCAGTGGCGATGACGCCGTTATCAGCGTTACAATACCACTTCTATGTCTCCTTGAGAAAACACTTAGGGCGATGATGGAAGAGGAGGTGGCCCAGGAGGAAGAGGAGGAAGAGGGGTCATTTTTAGCACTTTCAGGCCAGTCTCTTCAAAGTGACTCAGAGGGAGGTTTTTTGCAACACCAGAGGCCAGGTACAAATGTGGCCAGACAGGGCCCACTACTGGAGGACGAGGAGGACGAGGATGAGGAGGAGGTGGAGGAGGATGAAGCATGTTCACAGCGGGGTGGCACCCAAAGCAGCTCGGGCCCATCACTGGTGCGTGGCTGGGGGGAAACACAGGACGATGACGATACACCTCCCACAGAGGACAGCTTGTCCTTACCTCTGGGCAGCCTGGCACACATGAGCGACTACATGCTGCAGTGCCTGCGCAACGACAGCAGAGTTGCCCACATTTTAACGTGTGCGGACTACTGGGTTGCCACCTTGCTGGATCCCCGGTACAAAGACAATGTGCCCACCTTACTTCCTACACTGGAGCGTGATAGGAAGATGCGCGAGTACAAACGCACGTTGGTAGACGCGCTACTGAGAGCATTCCCAAATGTCACAGGGGAACAAGTGGAAGCCCAAGGCGAAGGCAGAGGAGGAGCAAGAGGTCGCCAACGCAGCTGTGTCACGGCCAGCTCCTCTGAGGGCAGGGTTAGCATGGCAGAGATGTGGAAAAGTTTTGTCACCAGCTAAGTGCACCACCACCTGATACGGAACGTGTTAGCAGGAGGCAACATTTCACTAACATGGTGAAACAGTACCTGTGCACACCCCTCCACGTACTGACTGATGGTTCGGCCCCATTCAACTTCTGGGTCTCCAAATTGTCCACGTGGCCAGAGCTAGCCGTTTATGCCTTGGAGGTGCTGGCCTGCCCGGCGGCCAGCATTTTGTCTGAACGTGTATTCAGCACGGCAGGGGACGTCATTACAGACAAACGCAGCCGCCTGTCTACAGCCAATGTGGACAAGCTGACGTTCATAAAAATGAACCAGGCATGGATCCCACAGGACCTGTCCATCCCTTGTGCAGATTAGATATTAACTACCTCCCCTTAACAATATATTATTCTACTCCAGGGCACTTCCTCATTCAATACTATTTTTAATTTCATTTTACAATTATATTGCGGGGCAACCCAAAGTTGAATGAACCTCTCCTCTGTCTGGGTGCCGGGGCCTAAATGTGTGACAGTGGCCTGTTCCAGTGGTGGGTGACGTGAAGCCTGATTCTCTGCTATGACATGAAGACTTATTCTGTGCTGACATGAAGCCAGATTCTCTGTTACGCGACCTCTCTCCTCTGCCTGGGTGCCTGGGCCTAAATATGTGACAGTGGCCTGTTCCAGTGGTGGGTGACGTGAAGCCTGATTCTCTGCTATGACATGAAGACAGATTCTGTGCTGACATCAGGCCAGATTCTCTGTTACGGGACCTCTCTGCTCTGCCTGGGTACCTGGGCCTAAATGTGTGACAGTGGCCTGTTCCAGTGGTGTGTGACGTGAAGCCTGATTCTCTGCTATGACATGAATACAGATTCTGCGCTGACATAAGGCCAGATTCTCTGTTACGGGACCGCTCTCCTCTGTATGGGTGCCGGGGCCTAAATGTGTGACAGTGGCCTGTTCCAGTGGTGGGTGACGTGAAGCCTGATTCTCTGCTATGACATGAAGACAGATTCTGCGCTGACATAAGGCCAGATTCTCTGTTACGGGACCTCTCTCCTCTGCCTGGGTACCTGGGCCTAAATGTGTGACAGTGGCCTGTTCCAGTGGTGGGTGACGTGAAGCCTGATTCTCTGCTATGACATGAATACAGATTCTGCGCTGACATAAGGCCAGATTCTCTGTTACGGGACCTCTCTCCTCTGCCTGGGTGCCTGGGCCTAAATATGTGACAGTGGCCTGTTCCAGTGGTGGGTGACGTGAAGCCTGATTCTCTGCTATGACATGAATACAGATTCTGCGCTGACATAAGGCCAGATTCTCTGTTACGGGACCTCTCTCCTCTGTCTGGGTGCCGGGGCCTAAATATGTGACAGTGGCTTGTTCCAGTGGTGGGTGACGTGAAGCCTGATTCTCTGCTATGACATGAAGACAGATTCTGTGCTGACATAAGGCCAGATTCTCTGTTACGGGACCTCTCAACTCTGCCTGGGTGCCTGGGCCTAAATGTGTGACAGTGGCCTGTTCCAGTGGTGGGTGACGTGAAGCCTGATTCTCTGCTATGACATGAAGACAGATTCTGTGTTGACATAAGGCCAGATTCTCTGTTACGGGACCTCTCTCCTCTGCCTGGGTGCCTGGGCCTAAATGTGTGACAGTGGCCTGTTCCAGTGGTGGGTGACGTGAAGCCTGATTCTCTGCTATGACATGAATACAGATTCTGCGCTGACATAAGGCCAGATTCTCTGTTACGGGACCGCTCTCCTCTGTCTGGGTGCCGGGGCCTAAATGTGTGACAGTGGCCTGTTCCAGTGGTGGGTGACGTGAAGCCTGATTCTCTGCTATGACATGAAGACTGATTCTGCGCTGACATAAGGCCAGATTCTCTGTTACGGGACCTCTCTCCTCTGCCTGGGTGCCTGGGCCTAAATGTGTGACAGTGGCCTGTTCCAGTGGTGGGTGACATGAAGCCTGATTCTCTGCTATGACATGAAGACAGATTCTGTGCTGACATCAAGCCAGATTCTCTGTTACGGGACCTCTCTCCTCTGACTGGGTGCCTGGGCCTAAATGTGTGACAGTGGCCTGTTCCAGTGGTGGGTGACGTGAAGCCTGATTCTCTGCTATGACATGAAGACTTATTCTGTGCTGACATGAAGCCAGATTCTCTGTTACGCGACCTCTCTCCTCTGCCTGGGTGCCTGGGCCTAAATATGTGACAGTGGCCTGTTCCAGTGGTGGGTGACGTGAAGCCTGATTCTCTGCTATGACATGAAGACAGATTCTGTACTGACATCAGGCCAGATTCTCTGTTACGGGACCTCTCTCCTCTGCCTGGGTGCCTGGGCCAAAATGTGTGACAGTGGCCTGTTCCAGTGGTGGGTGACGTGAAGCCTGATTCTCTGCTATGACATGAAGACAGATTCTGTGCTGACATAAGGCCAGATTCTCTGTTACGGGACCTCTCTCCTCTGCCTGGGTGCCTGGGCCTAAATGTGTGACAGTGGCCTGTTCCAGTGGTGGGTGACGTGAAGCCTGATTCTCTGCTATGACATGAATACAGATTCTGCGCTGACATAAGGCCAGATTCTCTGTTACGGGACCGCTCTCCTCTGTCTGGGTGCCGGGGCCTAAATGTGTGACAGTGGCCTGTTCCAGTGGTGGGTGACGAGAAGCCTGATTCTCTGCTATGACATGAAGACAGATTCTGTGCTGACATGAAGCCAGATTCTCTGCTATGGCATGAAGAGACTGATTCTGTGCTGACATGAAGCCAGATTCTTTGCTATGGCATGAAGAGACTGATTCTCTGCTGACGTGAAACCAGATTCTCTGCTATGGGACCTCTGTCCAATTGATATTGGGTCATTTTTTTTTTTTTTTAATTCATTTCCCTATCCACATTTGTTTGCAGGGGATTTACCTACATGTTGCTGCCTTTTGCAGCCCTCTAGCTCTTTCCTGGGCTGTTTTACAGCCTTTTTAGTGCCGAAAAGTTCGGGTCCCCATTGACTTCAATGGGGTTCGGGATGAAGTTCGGATCGGGTTCGGATCCCGAACCCGAACATTTCCGGGAAGTTCGGACGAACTTCTCGAACCCGAACAACCAGGTGTTCGCTCAACTCTATCCATTACTGATCGCGTCTGCTCAGTTTGCACTGCAATTTTTTTTTTCTGAAAATACTTTTTTGTGCAGTATTTGTTTAACAAGTTTTTTTTTCTCCTTTTTTTTCTTCTAAATTTAATTTCTAATTTATTACATGCCCCTTCACGTGTGAAAACACAACAAACACACCCCTCACACGAAATAAAGGTTTACACATTTCACACATTTCACCCCAATAAAATAAAAATGGCCCGTCCGTCCCAATGAGTATATACAGCTTGCCTCCGATACTGATTTTGCCAGTGAGGGAGAAGAGGATGCCACTTTCCTCTACTCCTCTACCCCCCTCATCATCGTCATCATCATCATCTGCTGATGAGGGACCCTCTAGAAGGCGCCCCAGGGTAGCAGCAGAGGCAGCCCCCCAGAGTGATCCCTTATGGACCCCACCCCCTGATGATTATCAGCCCCAAATTCCGGATTTTGTGGGCAGTTCCGAAATACAGATAGACTGTGCGGGCTTCACTGAACTAGATTTTTTCAAAATCTTCTTTTCTGAAGATTTTGTAAATTTAATGGTGGCCCAAACCAATTTATATGCCCAACAATTCATTGATCAGAACCCTACATCGGCATACGCAAGACCCCTAGGTTGGACCCCAGTAAATGCAGCAGAGATTATGAAGTTTTGGGGACTCATGCTGCATATGGGCATTGTAAAGAAGCCAAATGTTAGACAATATTGGAGTTCAGACATTTTCTACCAGGCTCCAAATTACAGTAAGAACATGACCCAGAAGCAATTTGAGTCAATTAGGAAATTCCTACACTACAACGACAATGCACAGTGCCCAACATTTGACCGTCTGTTCAAGGTTAGGCCTGTCATTGACCACTTTAACACCAAGTTTGCTGAGGTGTACAACCCAGATTAAAATGTCAGTGTAGATGAGTCCCTATTACTTTTCAAAGGGAGGATTAGATCCCGCCAGTACCTGCCTAGCAAATGGGCAAGGTGTGGGATAAAAATATACAAACTTTGTGAGAGTAGCTCTGGGTACACCCACAAGTTCCGCAATTACAAAGGGAAAGATTCCCGGATAGAACCCCCAGAATGCCCCCCCAATCCTAGGAGTTAGTGGAAAGATCATGTGGGACTTAGTGCACCAATAGTGTGGATAACTATTATACTAGCATACACCTATTCATGTCCCTAACTGCCAGAGGTACTGTGGCTTGCGGCACAGTGCGCAAAAATCAGAGAGGCCACAAGAGGGACATCCTTGTACTGACCACCATTTACAGTAACACCAGCTCCCCTGCTTCTGTACGAGGTACCACAACCACTACCCCCAAACCAGTTTGTATCCTGGACTACAACAGGCACATGGGAGGGGTGGATCTTTCAGATCAACTTCTGAAGCCCTACAGTGCCAGGGCAACATTTTACAGGTCAAGTCCCCCAGACAGCAAGGAAGGGAAGGACCCGATGCAGGGTGTGTTTCAAAAGGGGGATAAGGAAAGACACCATTTACCACTGCGAAACCTGCAAAAAACCTGGCCTGTGCATGCAGGAGTGTTTTAAAATCTACCACTCATCCATGGAGTATTAATTTATTTTAATCCATGATGTATCCTGTAGTTTTACCACCTTATATCTCCAGATCCACTTTTCACCAACCACTACATATTAATTTCTGTGTCTGTGAAATACCTGTTATGTCAAAAGTGCCCTTTCCACCACTTAAAATGTTCTTACGGGGGTGCTCTTTCCAAAATGGGGTCACTTCTTGGGGTTTTTGATTTCTGGAGAATTTTTTAAATGTGACATGGCACCTAAAATCCATGTCTGCCAATTCAGGCCTGCCAGCAAAATCCATATTTTGCTGTTTGCCAGCTATGCGCTCATACAGCAGGCTACAAGCACATATGGGGTGTTTCCTGAATGGGGAGAAAATGCTGGGGTGCATTTTCTCCTTTAACCCCTTGTGAAAGTGAAAAATTGGGGTCTGCTAATAATTTTTCATTTTCACAAATGTGCGCTTTGAAATCCTTCTGCCTTCTGTGAGACACCTATTTGCTTAAAAGTACCTTTTCCACTACTTAAAATATTTGTACGGGGGTGCTCTTTCCAAAAAGGGATCACTTATTGGGATTTTTAATTTCTGGGGACCTGCTGTGTCCCCATACATCATTTTTTTTTAGCACATATGGGGTGTTGTCGTATTCGGGGGGGAAATGGAAACAAAATGTGGGGTGCATTTTGTCCTGTTACCATTTGGGAAAGTGAAAAATGTGGGTGTAAAGCAACTTTTATGTGAAAAAAATGCAATTTCTCATTTTCACTGCCAAGAAACCTGTTTCCTAATTCTAGGACCTTATGGTGCTCCTTTCACTCTGAAGCCTGCTGTGCATCCATACACTATATCAGTTTGTGAGCACATATGGGGTATTTCTGTAAACTCCAGATTCAGGGTAATAGATTTTGAGTTTTGTTTGGCTGTTAACTCTCGATGTGTTGCAAAAAAAAAAAAATATATATATATATATATATATATATATATATATATATATATATATATATATATATATATATTAAAATTTCAAATCTGCTAAAAAAAAAGTAAAATTTTGAAATTTCATTCCCATTTTCCTTTAATTCTCGTGGGGCACATAAAGGGTTAACAAAGTTTCTAAAATCAGTTTTGAATAGCTTGAGGGGTGTAGTTTCTAAAATGGTGTGATTTATGGGTGATTTCTAATATGCAAGCCCCACAAATTGACTTCATAACTGAACCTGTCCTTAAAAAACAGGGTTTTGGAAACTTTCTTTAAAATGTTAAGATTTGCTTCTAAACTTCTAACCCTTCTAACGTCCCAAAAAAATAAAACGTCATTTTCAAAATTATCCAAACATGAAGTAGACATATGAAGAATGTAAAGTAATTATTTTTGGAGGTATTACTATCTATTATAAAAGTAGAGAAATTGAAATTTGCAAATTTTTACAATTTTTAAAAAATTTTGGTATTTTTTTATAAATAAAAATATTCTGACTCAATTTTACCACTAAAAAGAAGTACAATATGTGACAAGAAAACAATCTTAGAATGGCCTGGATAAGTAAAAGCGTTTTAAAGTTATTATCACATAAAGTGACATATTTCAAATTTGCTAAAAATGTCCTGGTCCTTAAGGTGAAAAATGTCATGGTCCTGAAGGGGTTTAAAGATGTAAATGTAAATATTTATGTCTTACCTCTTTGATTTAAAGATCACTTAAAATAATTTACAACAAAATATTAAAAGGGCTTTAAGTAGAGATGATTGAATTTCTGAAAATTCAATTGCATCCAATTCAGCCACCCTGAATCAAAACTACTCTGCCTGGAAAAGTATCTCTCCCTCTTTCTTTCTCTCTCTCTCTCTCTCTCTCCTGCCCTTGATTTTCTCGAATTGACTTTCACAAAATTTGAGTTTGGTAGAATCAGAAATTTGGTTTGAATTTAACAATTTTTGAAGTGATTCACTAATCTCTAGTCTTGAGGCTTTTAAAATTCTTCAAATGAGCTGAATATCAGTTAAGTGAAAAATTACTCATTTTTCATATTTCCTGCTGCTCATCTTGGTGATCACAGTACCTAACAATGCAGCAATATTGTATCATTTGTACAGGTTACCACTGCAGCCAATCCTGGCTCCAATTCCTATGGAATTGATGTGTCAACCTTTCTGATCCCACCATTGTGACTTAATGTCATTATTGAAGAAACTAGCTGGAGACCACAAGAATGTAATTTCAAAACATTTGAAAGGTGGGTGAATAATTTTAAACCCATATTCAGCTCAAGAAGTTTTTGAAAGTGTTAGTTATAAATTTTTACTTTTATAGTTTTTGAGCAGCAAGCAAAGGTGTGCTATCTTCCAATAATAACTATATGTTATGGAGTAGGCATCCATGAAATTCCTTCACATTTTATAAACAATGTAGTAAAGGTGAGTGTAAAGCTTAAAAGGTCACTGAGTTTACAGAGCACTTTTGATATATCATAGAGACAAATCAAAAGTCTTGATCTCAATGTCCGCTACAATGAGGAGAGAGAAGCACTAGCATAGCATGCTCTTTCTTCTCACTGCAGAGAGCGGAAGAAAGATGGGCCCATAGGTTTTGTATTGAGTTTGTCTCGATTTTGTCTCCTGCAGTGAAGAAAAAGAGCATGCCACATGAGGCCTTCTCTTTCTTCGTTCTAGTGATCGGTGGAATTCTCAGCGCTCAGACCTCCACTGATCAAAACTTTGATATGTTTCTGTGGTACAGTATATAAGAAATTTTTCTGAAAACTAATTGACCCTAAGTTTACTCAAAGATTTAACCTCTATAATAAAAACAGTTATCATTTTAAGTTCCCTTTACTATGTGTGTTGTATACCCTCTTGATATTTAGGTTAGCCATCAATGAAAAGGGTGCATTTTATTTTGCCGGATAAGCAAAACAGTATTCTGAATCAAAGCCCTATTTTCTTGGAATGCAAGCTACATGAATTATGCAAGAGCACTTTGTTCAGCCTCAGAAACAAAAGAGCTCTTGGTTGTGGCAATCCAATGCAAATGTAACATGAAATAGAATTCTGAATTGGTGTGCAAATGATAACGTCTGGCTCGAAATCAATGCACAGTGCTGTATTTACTCATTTATAAAGCTCTATTTGAGGAATAAATCTGTGGCACAGTATGCCATTTTTGATCATCAACAACTAGAATAATGTCTCACCAGTCTAACCAAGAACTTTTCATCTATTTAACTTTTTCACTTCTTTCTTTGTTATAAAAAAAAGAAAAAAACAAAAGACACATTTGACATGTGATGTTAAAGAGAACCTGTCACCTCTCCTGTCTCGTCTGTTTTACTAAACTGTATTTCACATTAAATGACCATTCTATTGACCATCTATTCCTAGGATTATATGCTGTGCAATTCTTCTATTATTCCTACTAGATGTTTATTACTAAATTGTCAACTGGTGTTACCAGTCGGAGTGTGTTCCTGCACAGTCTGGCGCTATCCTATTAATGCTGCTAGTGTCTGACTGTGCAAGGACACCTATCCAACTAGTAAGGGCGGGTTCGCTTTTGCGTTATGCAATTCCATTATAGGTTCCATTATAACTCTGTTATAACAGAATTTTAGGACTGAATGCCAAATGGAAGCCTTTAAGAGGCATCCGTTTTACCCCGTCCTAATACAGAACTATGGGGACAAATAACGGTTCCGTTTGTTTCCATTATACATGACTGAAAAAAATAGTCTTTTCATCAGTACTATTCTTTTACGTCATGTATAATGGAACAAAACTGAACTTTTATTTGTCCCCACAGACATGAATAAGGATGGAGCAGAACGGACCCTATAGCAGAACCTACAATGGAATTTCATAACGCCAATGTGAACCTGCCCTAACATGCAGTTGGCAATTCATTCATACGTTTTGAGCAGGAATAATAGAGGAATGGCACAACATACAGTAGAGTCATAAGAATAGATGCTCCAGAATTGTTATTGCATGCAAGTAGTTACTAAAACGGCATGTCAGGAGAGGTGAAAACAGGTCCTCTTTAAAGGGGTTATCCAATCCTAAAAAAAGCCCCCCATATGCTGGGCCCCCCCACGCTGAATATACTTACCCGGGTCCCCGCTCCCTGCACCGCTCCTGGTCCCCACACCGCTGCTGCTTCTCCCCATGTGCGGATGAAAACATCCATTGTCGGGGGGGCGGAGGGGGCAGCCAATGGCAGGCGGGGATGGGGACGAGCCTTCCTTGCATCATCCAGTTGCTGATCCTCAGTTTTCAAAGATCTGTGCAATAATGACATATAGAAAGATGATCTTCATGAGATACATCGGTTTATCTCATGGAAAATTTACTTATCAAAAGGGCAATGTGCAATTGAGACTCCACAAACAACAGAGATTGCAATTTACTCAAATAGTGTCAAGCTGTCAAAACCCAACGCTACAAGATAAAGATGTAAGAAAACATATTGTTTACTCTTTGAAGTCTATATAGAAGATGCCTTGATTTTTTTCTTGGGTAGCATTTATGGAAATTTAGGCTGGAAAAGATCTTTTACTAAATTGTATGTCTTTTTTCAAGAGGTTTTAAGTTTTGACTATGTTATCATTTAAATTATTTCTGCCTGACATAACTGAGACTTATCTGAAAACTCATTTTCCCTTGATCGTATGAGTATGTAAATGGTAGTAAATGGATGTATGCTCAAGCCGTAGAGTGAGCATCTAGTTGCTTAACTTACTGCATTGTTATATTTTATTTTGCATTTATATAGTAGAGAATAGTAGTTCCTTGATATAAAACCACTTCCATATTGCCTGTCAATGATTTCAAAGCCATAGAGAAAGACAGCAAGATGGTAAAATCCAACATTTCCCTCATTACTTCAAAGATCACTCTTTGCCTAGGGATGTGGCTTTGGGAAACAATTTAGCTTTTTTCAGCCAAAATATGGAATGATTTCAAAAAGACGAGTATAAAGCTTTCCTTTATACTAATTCCTTGATTGCTAGATCATAATAATTAGATAGATAGATAGATAGATAGATAGATAGATAGATAGATACTCAGTAAAAAGGTTTTTAACATATTTTGTCTGTTGTTTTTAAGATCAAGCCAGGAATAGATTTAAAAAAAAGTGGAAGCAGAATTTTTCCTATATACTTTCTTATTATGAGTTACTCCTGGATTGGGCTTCTAACCTGCATGAAACAACCTGATCAAAACCTGAATGTTTATTGGCACCTGAAATACTAGACTCAGTTGCTGATGAATTTTCTGCACAACAATAATCATACATAATTAAATGAAATATCCTCTTATAAAACTAATTTTATGCACTGATCTGATTTCCAAGTGCTTTCTACAGCAATACTTCCAAGAATCACTTAATTAGTGAAGTCTGCAACATCCATACCTTTGGGAGTAGTTGTAGTTGCTCAGGTAGCATTAATTAAAATGTTGACAGGCTTTACAGTACATAGCTGGTATGATACCGTTGCCAGTGAACGTGGTATGAAATGCACACACCTATGATGACTGTCACCTACGTCACAAAGCAGAAGACTAGCAAGTCATGTATGAAATGTTATGAAATAATTTATGCAAAAGTCACATTTTATTATCTTCAATATGCTTCAGTGTAAAGTTGATAGAATGGGGTGTTACTATGGATGAAGTCAACTAAGCCTACAGCAATGAGCAGTTTTATTTCACAATATTGCAGGAAAGCCTAAAGGCCATTTAAACTTCAGGGACCTTAACTTCTCTTGTACCAACTAAAGAGTGTTTAAGACACACAGTTCTAATTGAGCACTGAAACAATCGCAGTTGCCATGACTTACTACTCATTTAGACCACAAAACTGATGTATCTGATTTGATAAATGTCCCTCAAAATTAATGTTATTATGTGATAGACAGACTGACAGACAGATAGACCGAGAGATAGATAGATAGATTTAAAGGCTCAGCCTGTTATCCTGCAAAGTTGATCCAGAGGAAGGCAAAAAACCCTCATGGGGTAGAAGCCAATTTTCCTAATTTTCTGGGTAAAAAATTCCATCCTGACTCCAATCAGGCAGTCAGAATAATTTCCTGGATCAATGACCCCTCTCTCATAACTAGAGATGAGTGAATCGAAGCTCACAAAGTGTAATTCGTTCTGAATTTCAGGAAAAATTTGATTCGCACCGAATGCGAATTTCCTCGCGCTTCATGGTAACGAATCGCGTATTTTCCTAAAATGGCTGCTGCACGTGTGAGTACATGGGGAAAAGAACTCTGGGAAGGCGGGATCACCCACAATGCCATGCATGCAGCCAATCAGCAGTCAGCCACCCTGTGATGTTACAACCCTATAAATAGTGGCAGCCATCTTAGATTCTGCCATTTACCAGCGCACTTAGTGCAGGGAGAGACGTGTCTGCAGGCGCTAGTGATAGAAAAAACTTCATTGTGCTAAAAAAGAAAAAAAAAGATTTATAAGTGCAGGGAAAGATTATTCAAGGTATAGGGAAATGATAGGGAGGAATCAATCCACAGCATTTCTGTATAGAACAGGGTTCAGTAGGGGAGGTTACAGCCTGGGTAATAGGAACAATCCTATTACACCTTGCTGCACTGACTGGGGATCCAAATTGCCATTATACAGCTCTGTAATTCCAGCAAATCATTTTTATTGGGGTGCAAGTTCTGTTTGATACAGACATTAACACGGTTTATACAAGGAAATATTTCTGCGTTTTATTTGCCCTAATGCAGTGCAGTTATGTGTTCTAAAGTATTTTTTTGCTTGTATTAGTGGGGAAAAAGGGCTTATTAGCCGTTGTGTGGTGAAGTGCGAAAATTACAGCCCTTTTTGTCGTGTATTAGTGGCAAAAGTAAAATATATTTGAAGTTTAACGGAGCAGTTATCTGTTCTAAAGCCTTTTTTTCTGTGTATTAGTGGAAAAAGGAAAATATTAGTGATGAGCGAGCATACTCGGCCGAGTACCAGTTCGGCTCCAGCATCGCTATGCTCGGCACGTGGTTGTACTCGGCCGAATACTACGTGTGCTCGTCGCATTGCTCGAGTCTCCTCCCCGCATGTTTGGCGCTTCCTAAGCAGCCAATCAACGTTCAGGTAAGTAATTCTCTTCAGTGTAATGCCATTAGCTATTAGCCTTACACTGATTGGCTGGCCGGAACACCTGGTACTAGTTTATATAGGAGCTGATGTCCCGCGCTCGGATCATTCAGCGTCAGGGAGAGCAGACAGTAGGCAGGGACAGATAGCGGTTTGCTGGAAATTCACAGATTTAACTCCAAAAAAACTATTGAAAGACCAAGCAGTCCTCTTAAGGACTACAGTGTGTGTTTGACAGCAGTGCAGCACCATTTTTATTTTATTTTTTTAACCAGGGGTTAAATTCAGCAGTATCAGGGACAGGCGTCTTCAGGAAGGGACAGATAATGGCTTTTTTAAGTACCCAAAAGCTTTTAAAAGACAGAAAGATTTGATATTAGTGAGATCTACAGTACGCCATCAGAAAGCAGTGTGTTTAGGAGACATTATAAAAAGGGGCTTATTCGCTAGAGTGTGTCTGCTAGTGAGATATACACCGCGCCATCAGAGCCATTATTTTTCTGGGGAAATTAACCTAATTTGTGCCACATCTGTGTGTGCGTTCAATCCACAAATGTTATATACAGTATTCGAGCAGAGAATTATTTGTATTTGGGACTAGGGATGAGCGAACCCGAACTGTATAGTTCGGGTTCGTACCGAATTTTGGGGTGTCCGTGACACGGACCCGAACCCGAACATTTTCGTAAAAGTCCGGGTTCGGGTTCGGTGTTCGGCGCTTTCTTGGCGCTTTTTGAAAGGCTGCAAAGCAGCCAATCAACAAGCGTCATACTACTTGCCCCAAGAGGCCATCACAGCCTTGCCTACTATTGGCATGGCTGTGATTGGCCAGTGCAGCATGTGACCCAGCCTCTATATAAGCTTGGGTCACAAAGCGCTGCACGTCACTCTGCTGATTCAAGCATAGGGAGAGGTTGCAGCTGCGACGTTAGGGCGAGATTAGGCAGATTAACTCCTCCAAAAGACTTCATTCTGTGATCGATCTGCAGCTGTGGATCATTGAAGTGCTATTATTGACTTGCTCACTTTTTTGATGCTGCCCAGAGCGTTTTTAGATCACTTTTTTTCTAGGGTGATCGGCGGCCATTTTGTGACTTGTGGTGCGCCAGCACGAGCTATCACCAAGTGTATTTAACCATCGATAGTCTGGTTATTTTGTGCTATATCCTACATCAGCTGCAGGCTGAGCCTGTGTCACCCAAGTGCATTTAACCATCAACAGTCTGGTTATTTTTTGGCCATATACTACATCAGCTGCAGGCTGAGCCTGTGTCACCCAAGTGCATTTAACCATCAACAGTCTGATTATTTTTTGGCCATATACTACATCAGCTGCAGGCTGAGCCTGTGTCACCCAAGTGCATTTAACCATCAACAGTGTGGTTATTTTTTGGCCATATATTACATCAGGGGCAAGTTGAGCCTGTCACCCAGCGCCTAAAAAATAGACCTGACATTTCTATTCAACCAAATCTGCACAGTTTTAGCTGGTCAAGTTATTTGTAGTGACCGTAAAAGCAGACTTTTTGTTCTGGGTTGAAAAAGCATTCCCAAATTTGTCATTCTGAAAATAACTAGTTTGTGGTATTTGAGGCCTACTTGAAATCTATCCCTAAAAGAAAATCTTACATTGAAGTTATTGATAGTGTCATTCAGAAAAACCTAAGACACACGCTAGCGTGCTGATCGAAGTGTCATTCTGTGATTAAACCTATAACTGTCACACAGGGCAAAAAAAAAACTGGTCTCACATCTCTATTCAACCAAATCTGCACAGTTTTAGCTGGTCAAGTTATTTGTAGTGACCGTAAAAGCAGACTTTTTGTTCTGGGTTGAAAAAGCATTCCCAAATTTGCCATTCTGAAAATAACTAGTTTGTGGTATTTGAGGCCTACTTGAAATCTATCCCAAAAAGAAAATCTTACATTGAAGTTATTGATAGTGTCATTCAGAAAAACCTAAGACACACGCTAGCATGCTGATCGAAGTGTCATTCTGTGATTAAACCTATAACTGTCACACAGCGCAAAAAAAAACAGGTCTCACATCTCTATTCAACCAAATCGGCACAGTTTTAGCTGGTCAAGTTATTTGTAGTGTCCGTAAAAGCAGACTTTTAGTTCTGGGTTGAAAAAGCTTTCCCAAATTTGCCATTCTGAAAATAACTAGTTTGTGGCATTTGAGGCCTACTAGAAATCTATCCCAAAAAGAAAATCTAACATTGAAGTTATTGATAGTGTCATTCAGAAAAACCTAAGACACACGCTAGCGTGCTGATAGAAGTGTCATTCTGTGATTAAACCTATAACTGTCACACAGCGCAAAAAAAAAACAGGTCTCACATCTCTATTCAACCAAATCTGCACAGTTTTAGCTGGTCAAGTTATTTGTAGTGACCGTAAAAGCAGACTTTTTGTTCTGGGTTGAAAAAGCATTCCCAAATTTGCCATTCTGAAAATAACTAGTTTGTGGTATTTGAGGCCTACTTGAAATTTATCCCAAAAAGAAAATCTTACATTGAAGTTATTGATAGTGTCATTCAGAAAAACCTAAGACACACGCTAGCGTGCTGATCGAAGTGTCATTCTGTGATTAAACCTATAACTGTCACACAGCGCAAAAAAAAACAGGTCTCACATCTCTATTCAACCAAATCTGCACAGTTTTAGCTGGTCAAGTTATTTGTAGTGACCGTAAAAGCAGACTTTTTGTTCTGGGTTGAAAAAGCATTCCCAAATTTGCCATTCTGAAAATAACTAGTTTGTGGTATTTGAGGCCTACTTGAAATTTATCCCAAAAAGAAAATCTTACATTGAAGTTATTGATAGTGTCATTCAGAAAAACCTAAGACACACGCTAGCGTGCTGATCGAAGTGTCATTCTGTGATTAAACCTATAACTGTCACACAGCGCAAAAAAAAACAGGTCTCACATCTCTATTCAACCAAATCTGCACAGTTTTAGCTGGTCAAGTTATTTGTAGTGACCGTAAAAGCAGAATTTTTGTTCTGGGTTGAAAAAGCATTCCCAAATTTGCCATTCTGAAAATAACTAGTTTGTGGTATTTGAGGCCTACTTGAAATCTATCCCAAAAAGAAAATCTTACATTGAAGTTATTGATAGTGTCATTCAGAAAAACCTAAGACACACGCTAGCGTGCTGATCGAAGTGTCATTCTGTGATTAAACCTATAACTGTCACACAGCGCAAAAAAAAACAGGTCTCACATCTCTATTCAACCAAATCTGCACAGTTTTAGCTGGTCAAGTTATTTGTAGTGACCGTAAAAGCAGACTTTTTGTTCTGGGTTGAAAAAGCATTCCCAAATTTGCCATTCTGAAAATAACTAGTTTGTGGTATTTGAGGCCTACTTGAAATCTATCCCAAAAAGAAAATCTTACATTGAAGTTATTGATAGTGTCATTCAGAAAAACATAAGACACACGCTAGCGTGCTGATCGAAGTGTCATTCTGTGATTAAACCTATAACTGTCACACAGCGCAAAAAAAAAACAGGTCTCACATCTCTATTCAACCAAATCTGCACAGTTTTAGCTGGTCAAGTTATTTTTAGTGACCGTAAAAGCAGACTTTTTGTTCTGGGTTGAAAAAGCATTCCCAAATTTGCCATTCTGAAAATAACTAGTTTGTGGTATTTGAGGCCTACTTGAAATCTATCCCAAAAAGAAAATCTTACATTGAAGTTATTGATAGTGTCATTCAGAAAAACCTAAGACACACGCTAGCGTGCTGATCGAAGTGTCATTCTGTGATTAAACCTATAACTGTCACACAGCGCAAAAAAAAACAGGTCTCACATCTCTATTCAACCAAATCTGCACAGTTTTAGCTAGTCAAGTTATTTGTAGTGACCGCAAAAGCAGACTTTTTGTTCTGGGTTGAAAAAGCATTCCCAAATTTGCCATTCTGAAAATAACTAGTTTGTGGTATTTGAGGACTACTTGAAATCTATCCCAAAAAGAAAATCTTACATTGAAGGTATTGATAGTGTTATTCAGAAAAACCTAAGACACACGCTACCGTGCAGATAGAAGTCTGATTCTGAGATTAAACCTTAACCTGTCACACAGTTCAAAAAAAAACAGGTCTCCCATTTCTATTCAAGCAAATCTGTACTGTTTAATCTGGTCAAGTTATTTGTAGCGACTGTAAAAGCCCTATTTTTTTTCTGGGTTGAAAAACTATTCCCAAATTTGCCATTCTCAAAATAACTAGTTTCTGGTATTTGAGGCCTACTTGAAATCTATCCCAAAAAGGATATCTTACATTGAAGGTACTGATAGTGTCATTCAGAAAAACCTAAGACACACGCTACCGTGCAGATAGAAGTCTGATTCTGTGATTAAACCTTAACCTGTCACACAGTGCAAAAAAAAAAACAGGTCTCACATTTCTATTCAATGGTCTGCCGGGTGTTCACTCCAAGGTCATGGAAGTCACGCCTGCGGCCACCCCGTTCTCCGAGGGATATGTCCTGAAATCCAGCTGAAAGCTGCAGAACATCAGTCGGAGGTCTCTCCACTACTGGCGGGCCTCTCTGGCGCCCTCTTCCCACAAGCAAAGGCTCGGCTGGTGGCTGCTGGGGTCTTTCAATGCGTCTAGGTTCTTGAGCCTCTTGCTCCTGTCCAGGCTGTCCTTGGCTGGGCTGCCCCCTGGCACGTGCTTTTCCGCGGGCTCTGGCTCGTCCACTCATCTTCTATTCCTGAGAGGATATAAACCGCTAATAAGGTCAATCTGCCGCCTAGCAGCTCCGCCGTGGCACAATCACCTCAGAACTCGCACACTGGTGACTTTAGGTATCTTCACTGGTCACTTTGAGCAGAATGATGACATCCGAGTCACGGCACCAAATGTAACCCTCTTTTCCTTGCACCATCTGCGACACCTCCAGCTTTCACACTCACTCGGTCACCAGCTCCTCCAGGCATAAACTCTAAGTGGACTCTAAGGGACGACACTCAGGTCTTCTGTGGTTTAAAGCTTTATTGAGGTGTAGTGCACTTGGCTGGAGCCTGTAATTCAACAGGGAAACACTGCCACTATGTGGTATACAGCCAGGTCACCAGCCCACCTATATCATAACAGGCAGTCATTATATTACATTCCCACATACATGTTACAGGATATAACAAAGCATACAGAAAAATGAACAAGAGAAAATCATTTACAAAGATATTGCAGCAGGGTGACCTGGAATACAGCATGTCTTGCAGCCATTTTAGGAAGAACACATGTCTCTTTAACTGTACATCATCTACTCAGCCTAGCATGTGCTGCAGCGTTTAAAGGCTGCTAAAAAACATACAGTCACCTCTTTACATTCTACAGAACTATTATGGGTATATATTATAACTTTTTACAATAGATAAATGAACTTTAGCTTTAGAGAACTTAGACAGAGATCCTACCTCCTTCACAGTAAATGTCTGCACTGAGGAGACCAAACCAAGTAGCAGAATACACAGGGGGCTTTCTGGAAGAGTCCACTGTAAAGACTCTGTCTGTTAAAACTTTCCTCAGTTATCTAATAGCACATTTGAAGAGGTTTATTTAGCATGTCCTGACTCTCTGCTAACAGCTTATGAATATATGGAACTATATTTAACAAGTGATCATTGCTGCAGCTCCTGTATATTGGTATGACCCTATTGCAAACCTGCAGACTGGATATTTGGTGAAACTTCATGTGGTTCATATCGACTGTACTACACCACTGACTTGGTGCCTGGGCCTAAATGTGTGACAGTGGCCTGTTCCAGTGGTGGGTGACGTGAAGCCTGATTCTCTGCTATGACATGAAGACTGATTCTGCGCTGACATAAGGCCAGATTCTCTGTTACGGGATCTCTCTCCTCTGCCTGGGCCTAAATGTGTGACAGTGGCCTGTTCCAGTGGTGGGTGACGTGAAGCCTGATTCTCTGCTATGACATGAAGACTGATTCTGCGCTGACACAAGGCCAGATTCTCTGTTACGGGACCTCTCTCCTCTGCCTGGGTGCCTGGGCCTAAATGTGTGACAGTGGCCTGTTCCAGTGGTGGGTGACGTGAAGCCTGATTCTCTGCTATGACATGAAGACAGATTCTGCGCTGACATAAGGCCAGATTCTCTGTTACGGGACCTCTCTCCTCTGCCTGGGTGCCTGGGCCTAAATGTGTGACAGTGGCCTGTTCCAGTGGTGGGTGACGTGAAGCCTGATTCTCTGCTATGACATGAAGACAGATTCTGCGCTGACATAAGGCCAGATTCTCTGTTACGGGACCGCTTTCCTCTGTCTGGGTGCCGGGGCCTAAATGTGTGACAGTGGCCTGTTCCAGTGGTGGGTGACATGAAGCCTGATTCTCTGCTATGACATGAAGACTGATTCTGCGCTGACATGAAGCCAGATTCTCTGCTATGGCATGAAGAGACTGATTCTCTGCTGACATGAAGCCAGATTCTTTGCTATGGCATGAAGAGACTGATTCTCTGCTGACGTGAAGCCAGATTCTCTGCTATGGGACCTCTGTCCAATTGATATTGGTTCATTTTTATTTTTTTAATTTTAATTCATTTCCCTATCCACATTTGTTTGCAGGGGATTTACCTACATGTTGCTGCCTTTTGCAGCCCTCTAGCTCTTTCCTGGGCTGTTTTACAGCCTTTTTAGTGCCCAAAAGTTCGGGTCCCCATTGACTTCAATGGGGTTCGGGTTCGGGACGAAGTTCGGTTCGGGTTCAGATCCCGAACCCGAACATTTACGGGAAGTTCGGCCGAACTTCTCGAACCCGAACATCCAGGTGTTCGCTCAACTCTATTTGGGACACATTTAACTACTTTTGGGCACATCCGTGTGTGCATTTAGGCCGCAACCATACTGTATATACAGTATTCCAGCAGAAAATTATTTGTATTTGGGACAAATTTAACTGTTTTGTGCCAGATATACTGTCCCTGTACTGTGGATTTATGTGACAAATACTCTATCACTCTGAAAAGAGTGTCTGTTGCGCCAATCTAAATAATCTGTGCATAATCTAGTGTCCATATTCTGTTCATTACTGGGGCATATACTGAGTCAAATTTAAAATCTGCGTTTCTTGCGACAATCTAAATAATCTGGTCCAAATCTAGTGTCCATAGCGCGTGGCTCTCTGTTTCAAATACAGTACCACTTGTGAAAACCGCGTATTTTGGGGAAAAGTTAAATATTTCTGTCACATCTACTGTGTGTGCATTTCATACATATTACTAAAATATACTGTACTTCATCCATAGACGGTGTATGGTAGTCTGTTACATTACACAGGGGATGTAGCTCTGATAAAGTGTGCACATCCAAAATACCTGATTGGCGCGTACACGTACATATCCTACAATACTGTATGTGTGACATACTTTTAAGCATATGACATTTAATATTAAGAAGGTGGCCAGTATGGGACGTGAAAGTGGCCGTGATGCTGATGGTTCACACAGAGGCTGTGGCCCTGGGCTCAATGAAGCAGAGTAAAATAATGTAGCTGAGGGCCTCCAGGTGCGCTAACCCTCTAAAACAGTAAAGGCGATGGCAAACCTTTTAGAGACTGATTGCCCAAACTGCAACCACAAACACACTTATTTATCGCACAGTGCCCACACGATCATTTACCCTGAATACTACAGTCCAATATAGTATATCTTCCATGCTCCTTTTTATTTAGCTGTAATAACCGGCCTACAGTCAATGTGCTGCCTGTGCCATTCATGGCGTACCCAACGCTGATGAATGGCAGGAAAACTGTAGGGCATATTTGTGCACCATAGACTTTTTCAAGGGTAAGGGTGCCCAAAGAGATGGCTCTGAGTGTCGCCCCTGGCACCTGTGCAAGAGTTTCGCTAACCCTATAAAACATTATGAGTGAGGGCAGCCTAAAAAGCATGTTGATATGATGGAGGAGGAGGAGGAGAAGAACGAGAAAAGGAAGATTGAACCAAAAAAAACTTTTTGGTGGTGGCAGAGGTGCATGTGAATACAGTGTATTCAGTACTTTACAAACAACACATTTAAAGTGCCTTTATGTTCAGCCGCTTTCATCTGGTGGAGTAGAGAAGTCAGGGGCAATCCAGGCCCGGTTCATTTTTATAATAGTCAACCTGTCAGCATTTTCTTGTTGACAGGCGGATGCGCTTATCAGTTATTATGCCCCCAGCAGCACTAAATACCCGCTGTGACAAAACACTGGTGGCAGGGCAGGCCAGCACCTCTGAGGCGTAAAGAAGACAAACTGAGGGTGTTCTGGCTATCACCCTGTGTAATGTCTTCCCCCTAGTTCCACCTCTTCCACATGTGAAGCATCTGCCTTCATCGTTAGCAGCCAGCGTTTCACTAGACACAGAAGTGGTATGGGTAGGCTGATAGTAGTGGCATCACCACTCACCATCTGCGTTTATCCCTCAAAGTTGCGTAAAACTGCCCTCTGCTGCTCACAAAGCCTGGACAATATGTTGAACGTAGAGTTCCAGCGAGTGCTCATGTCGCACAGTAGTCTGTTAGCTGGCAAATGCAAGCCCTGCAGCAGTGTTGCCAAACCAACGGCAGCTGTAGATGACTTTCAGAAATGGGCACACACCTTCACCAGTAGCTAGGGCAAAATGGGGTAGGTTGGGATAAAATTGAGAACACGTAGCCTAGGCATGGTATGGCCGGATCCCGGACATTAAGGTGGGATCCACATGGCCATATCAGCATTTGTCCCATGTCCAATTTTCCCTTCTTCACTGGGCAGAGGTTGTTTTCTGCCCCTGTGACGCCCTGATTCACTGAGGACTGGGCCTGTTATGTTCCAGGGTTTGATTTTTTTATTGTTATGGTTTGAGTTTCAGTTTCTGACTAGGCTGTAAAATAAAATATACTATGGTTATTTGGTTATTTATGAGTTCTTAAAAAGTTCATGCCATTGGTTTACCTCCACTCTTGTGTGTTAGGTTTTTAGTTATATTAATGTATAAGTTTGGGATGTTTGTTGTGCATGGTACATATATGCTGTATGATTGCGATGTGTGTGAGCTTGCTGAGCTACAAAGCTGCCAACAAGTTATGGCCATTATCAGACACAACCAACCTGGTCCCTTATACCCTGCCACAGCTCTGCAGCGATGTGCTGTTTGTCACCCAAGCAAATGAATTTCAGCAGGGCCTGTTGCCGCTTCTCCATGAGAATTCAGAATTTGCAGTGGAGGAGGAGGTGGAGGCGGAGGAGAAGAAGGGGAGGTTGCAGCCACTAATGTAGGTGGTGGCAGAAATCCTGATAGAAGTAGTGCCCGCAATCCTTGGTGTCGGTGGCACCTGTGCCATCCCAGGGTATGACTCGCTATCGGCCTCCACAAGGTTCACCCAGTGTGCCGTCACGGAAATGTAGCATCTCTGGCCAAAAGCACTTGTTCGTGTGTCTGTCGTTAAGTGGACCTTCCCAATAACTTTGTTGGTCAATGCACGGGTGATGTTACGGGACACAATTGCTAGTGTAATGCGGGGATGGCACACCGAGAAAAATAGTGGCGACTGGGGACTGAGTAACGAAGGACGGCCGCTGCCATGAGGCTGAGGAATGCCTCAGTGTCCACAGACTTAAATGGCAACATTTCCATGGCTCCAAATTTTGAAAGGTGCACATTTAGTGCTATGGCCTGTGGGTGGGTGGCGGGGTATTGGTTCTTACGTTCAAAGGCCTGGGGACATCTGTGCGCTGTGCTTGGACACAGAAGTGGGTGTTTCAGCTGATGGTGCTTGCGAAGGCCCAGCTGCAGGGCGGGAGTCATCCAGTGCTGCGTCTAGGACAGAGGATTGTCCAGCACGTAACACAGGGTAGGAAGAGGAGGCAGTGGTGTGACCCACAGACACTGTTTGTGGACCCAGGGGTTCGGCCCACCTATTAGGGTGCTGTGATGCCATGTGGCAGATCATGCTGGTGGTGTTGAGGTTGCTAGTGTTCCCACCCCTACTCATTTAGCCTCCAGTGTACAGTCTTCCTTCATTATGTTACCGTGTTTGAGTTTTTATTGTTATGGTTTGAGTTAGTTTATTAATAGGATGTAAAATATGTTATGGTTATTGTTATTTATGAAATGTTGAGTTCTTATTTTGGTATGGCACTTCCTTTCATGCCTCCCCCATTCCTGTGGCTAGTAAAGATCGATCTCTCAGACCAGGACCGGCAGCAGTTCCATCCGTTTTATGCACTGTCTATACTGTCATTGTATATAATTTAATTGTGTAATACTGTTGAGGGGGCCCTGACCAAATCCTTTAGTCCTCCTCCTTCTGGGTGGGCCCCATCTGGGTCAGGGCCCCAAAGCTACAGCTTCCCCTGCTTCCCCTATAGCTAAGCCCCTGGTCTGCATTCATTTTCAGGTGACCGTAATACAGCTTCACAGATTTGTTTCCATCTGCATCTTTCTAAACAATCTGTGGCCTTAGTCTTTTATCCAGACTCAGTCATTGTGCCACTATGTAGTAAAAAGGATTCTGATCAAGCGCAAAATCACAGGTTCCAATACGTCTCTGTAGGTGGATCTTCTTTATTTACATAATAAGCAAAAGGTGTGTAGAACAACGCATTTCAGGGCTCAAATTGTCCCCTTCATCAGGTTAACAGGTAGTCACAATATCTAGTAGTAAATACAGGTTTATATATATATATCGGGAAAAAAACGCCAAAAAACAGATTACCTTAGGGCTGCCCACAGATGGGAGGGGCTAGCCCCAGGTATAATGTCACAAATTAGAATATAGCTTTTAACTTTTAAACCTCAACATATATATTGTTGTTTGCTGCTAGTGATGCATTAGTAGAACAATACAAATAATAAATAGCTAATTATATAAAACTAGACTGTGTATAATGCGGCCGGTAAACTAAAGTCACATGACCGCTACACTGCGATCATGTGATAGGGGCAGGCCACGATGTGGCCTCCTCAAGCTCATTCTTTCCTGTACATTAACTTGCATATAAAGTGCAAGTTCTGCCAAAAATTACAAGGAAGAGGCACTCCTATACAACCTGTATATCACATAAAGGAGGGCCTCATTCACATTGAGTTTCGGGCCTGCAGGTGAGCTGACCCTGTAAAAGATTTGAGTTCCTGGCCTGCAGGTAAGCTGACCATGTAAAGGATTTGAGTTGCGGGCCTGTAGGTGAGCTGACCCTTTAAAAGATTTTAGGTTTGGGCCTGCAGGTGAGCGGACCCTGTAAAAGATTTGAGTTGCGGGCCTGCAGGTGAGCTGACCCTTTAAAAGATTTAAGTTGCGGGCCTGCAAGTGAGCTGACCCTATAAAATTTTTTAGGTTTGGGCCTGCAGGTGAGCTGACCCTGTAAAAGATTTGAGTTGTAGGCCTGCAGGTGAGCTGACCCTGTAAAAGATTTAAGTTGTGGGACTACAGGTAAGCTGACCCTGTAAAAGGTTTGAGTTGCGGGCCTGCAGGTGAGCTGACCCTGTAAAAGATTTTAGGTTTGGGTCTGCAGGTGAGCTGACCCTGTAAAGGATTTGAGTTGCAGACCTGCAGGTGAGCGGACCTTGTAAGAAATTATATGTGAGGGCCTGCTGGAGAGCGGACCCTGTAAAAAATTATATGTGAGGGCCTGCTGGTGAGCGGACCCTGTAAAAAAATAGATTTGAGAGCCTGATGCTGAGTTGATCCTTTAAAAAAGTTATATGCGAGGACTTGCTGGTAAGCGGACCTTTTAAAAAATTAGATGTGAGGGCCTGCTGGTGAGCGGACCCTCCAAAAAATTATATGTGAGGGCCTGCTGGTGAGCGAACCCTGTAAAAAATTTGATGTGAGGGCCTCCTGGTGAGCGGACCCTCTAAAAAATTATATATGAGGGCCTGCTGGTGAGTGGACCCTCTAAAAAATTATATTCGAAGGCCATATATGCAAGAGCATTATATGTGACGAATAAGCAATGCATGTTGATATGACGGAAGAGGAGGAGCGGGGTGAAAAAAAGGAAGATTCAACCATACCCTTGTTTGTGTTGGAGGGGGTGCATGGGAATACAGTCTATTAACTACAATAAAAACAACACATGGAAAATGCCTTTATGTTCATCAGCATTCCTCTGGTGAAGTCGAGAAGTCATGGTCAATCCAGGCCTTGTTCATTTTTATATGAGTCAACCTGTCAGCATTTTCAGTTGACAGGCGGATACGCTTATCTGTTATAATACCACCAGCAGCACTAAATACATGCTCTGACAAAACGCTGGCGGCAGGGCAGGCCAGCACCTCCAAAGCGTAGAGTGCCAGTTCATGCTATGTGTCCAGCTTGGACACCCAGCAGTTGTAAGGCACTGAGGGATCATTGAGTACGCTGACACGGGCTGCTATGTACTTCTTCACCATCTTCCAAAATTGTTCTCTCCTTGTGGCAGTAGGCCGCACTTCAGGGTGAGAGTGCTAGCATGGTGTCATGATACTGTCCCAGGCTTTGGAGAGTGCTGCCCTGCCTCTGTTGGAACTGCTGTGTGTTCCCCTTGTCTCCCCTCCTCGGTTGGCCAAGGAAGTACGGACCCTGCTGCCAGCGTTGTCAGATGGAAAATTTTGGAGCAATTTTTCAACAAGGATCTTCTGGTATTGCACCATTTTGCTCGTCCTCTCCACCAGAGGAATGAGAGATGAGAAGTTCTCTTTGTAGCGGGGGTCGAGAAGGGTGAACAACCAGTAATCCGTGTTTAAAATGTGTATAACGCGCGGGTCGCGGGAAAGACAGCCTAACATGAAGTCAGCCATGTGTGCCAGAGTACCAACAGGCGAGACTTTGCTGTCGTCATCAGGATGATCACTTCCAATCTCCTTATCCTCTTCCTCCTCTTCTGCCCACCCACGCTGAACAGATGGAATTAAACTTCCATGGGCACTACCCTTCGTAGCGAAGGCAACCATCTTCTGCTCCTCCTCCTCCTCTTCAGCCTCCAATTCGCGCTGAGAAGACGAACTGAGGGTGGTCTGGCTATCATCAACCTGTGTAATGTCTTTCCCCATTTCCACCTTTCCCATTTCCACATGCAAAGCGTCAAACTTAATTGTGAGCAGCAAGAGTTTGAGAAGACACAGAAGTGGGATAGTGACGCTGATAATAGCGTTATCGCTGCTCACCATCTGTGTTGATTCTCAAAGTTGCGTAAAACCTCACAAAGGTCAGACATCCATGCCCACTCCTTGCTTGTGAATAGCAGAAGCTGACTGGAAAGGCGACGACCATGTTGCAGCTGGTATTCCACAACTGCTCTCTGCTGCTCACAAAGCCTGGCCAACATGTGGAACGTGGAGTTCCAGCGTGTGCTTACATTGCACAACAATTTCAAGAGCTGCTGCAGCATTGACAGACCAGCTGAAGCTGTCATTGACTTGCGGAAATGTGCACACACGCGGCACACCATTACCAGTAGCTCAGGCAAATTGGGGTATGTTTTTAGAAACCACTGAACCACAAGGTTGAATATGTGGGCAAGGCATGGGATGTGTCTAAGGTCGCCCAGCTCCAAAGCCGCCACAAGTTACGGCCATTATCAGACACAACCATGCCTGGGTCTAGGTTGAGTGGCGAGAGCCAAAGCTCAGTCTGGTCTCTTATCCCCTGCCACAGATCTGCGGCGGTGTGCTGTTTGTCACCTAGGCAGATCAACTTTAGCACGGCCTGTTGCCGCTTCCCCACTGCAGTGCTACACTGTTTCCAGCTACCAACTGATGGCTGACTGGTGCTGCACATGGATAATTCGGAGGTGGAAGTGGAGGAGGAGAAGTGGGGGTTGGAGCCACGTAGGTGGTGGCAGAAACCCTGATGGAATTAGGGCCCGCAATCCTTGGCGTCAGTAACACCTGTGCCATCCCAGCGTACGAGTCGCTCCCAGCCTCGACAACATTCATCCAGTGTGCCATCAGGGAAATGTAGCATCCCTGGCCGAAAGCACTTGTCCATGTGTCTGTTGTTAAGTGGACCTTCCCAGTAACTGCGTTGGTCAGGGCACGTGCGATGTTAAGGGACACATGTTGGTTTAAGGCTGGCATGGCACACCTTGAAAATAGTGGCGGCTGGGGACTGCGCAACGAGGGATGGCCGCGACATTAGGCTGCGGAAGGCCTAAGTTTCCACAAGCCTAAATGGCAACATTTCCAGGGCCAGTAATTTGGAAAACTGCGCATTTAGTGCTATGGCCTGTGGGTGGGTGGCTGGGTATTTGCGCTTGGGTGGGTGCCTGGGGTAATGACATTTGGACGCTGAGCTGGGACAGGGAAGTGGATGTGGTCGCTGATGGTGCTTGTGAAGGTCCAGGTGCAGGGTGGGAGGCATCCGGGCCTGCGTCTTGGACAGGGGAGTGGCCAGCAGTGTGTAACACAAGGGAAGAGGAGGAAGTGGTGTGACCCGCAGACACAGATTGTGGACCCAGGCATTCAGCACACCTATTTGGGAGGCGGATCATGCTGGTGGTGGTGAGGTTGCTAGTGTTCACACCCCGGCTCATTTTGGTGTGGCACAGGTTGCAAACTACTATCCTTTTGTCGTCCGCACCGTCCTCAAAAAAGCTCCATACTGCCGAACACCTCTCCCTTGGCAAGCGAGATTTACGCATGTGGGTGCTCCATGGAACAGTTGCATGCCTGTTCGGTGGTGCCCGCCTTCTACCTTTTGCCACCCCACTGCCTCTTCCAGCCTGTTGCAGTGCTGCAGATCCCTCCCCCTTTGTACTGCTCTCCTCGCTCGGCTTATTGCCACCTTCCTAGGTTGGGTCAGTGACCTCGTCGTCCAGCACCTCCTATTCCACTTCCTCAGTCTGATCATCCTCTTGATTTGTTAACCTAACCACAACCTCAGTGATTGAAACCTGTGTGTCATACTCTTCCTCAAGCTCTTGAGACAGTAATTGCGGTTGAGTCATTGGCAACTGTGTCTCATCATCATCCACCTCATTAAACACTAATTGCCATTCCCCAGCATCATGTTCTTGTGATTCTGGATGCTCAAGAGGTAGGGAATCGAGGTACAAGATCTCAGGTCCCTCTTCAAGCGTGCTTAGCGGGAGGGCCAAATTAATTAATGGCAATGCAAAGAGGTCCTCGGAATATCCGAGTGTGGGATCACTTGTTTGGCCAGACTGTAAATAGTGGGAGGAAGGAGGATCAGGGTGAGGATTGTGTGGGCCAGACTCCTGGCTACTGAGACTGGACTTGGTGGAAGACAGGGTGGTACTTAATAGACTGGAATCACTATCTGCTGCAATCCAACTGACCACCTGATCGCACTGGGCTGACTTCGAGAGTGGTCTCCTGCACCGCCCTGCAAACATGTAGCTAGGTATCTTGGATGATTGTTTTTCTTGTGCTCTGGCAGCAGGCACAGTGCTTGATGGTGCCTCTGCGTGCACCCTCAGCATCACGGACACTTCACCTTCCCTTAATGATAGCCTTCTTCATATTAAATGTTATATGTTATAAGGGACCGTTTATAGGAAAAAATTGATAAAATTATGGAAAAAAAATAATAATTTTCGCAAATATTTTTCCCAATATCTGGGCCTGTGACACACACGCTATTGCAGCACAGATGTGACAATTCACTGCAGGGACCGTTTATAGGAAAAATGTGGATAAATTATAGTAAAAATATAATTGTTTTCGCTAATATTTTTCCAAATATCCGAGCCTGACACACACACGCTATTGCAGCACAGATGTGACAATTGACTTCAGAGACCGTTTATAGAAAAATTATGGATAAATTATTGAAAAAATATATTTGCTGTCAGTAATATTTTTCCCAATATTTGGCCCTGAAGCTATTGCAGCAACAGATGGTGCAATTCATTGCATTGACCGTTTATATGAAAAATGTGGATAAATTATTGAAAAAATATAATTGTTTTTGCTAATATTTTTCCCAATATCAGTGCCTGACACACACACACGCTATTGCAGCACAGATGTGACAATTCACTACAGGGACTGTTTATAGAAAAATTATGGATACATTTTTTGAAAAAATATATTTGTTGTTAGTAATATTTTTCCAAATATCTGGGCCTGACACACAGACACGCTATTGCAGCACAGATGTGACAATTCACTGCATGGACCAATTATAGGAAAATTATGGATAAATTATGGAAAAAATATATTTGATGTCAGTAATATTTTTCCCAATATTTGACCCTGACACACAGACGTTATTGCAGTACAGATGTGACAATTCACTGCATGGACTGTTTATAGGAAAATTATGGATAAATTATGGAAAAAATATATTTGATGTCAGTAATATTTTTCCCAATATCTGGGCCTGATACACAGACGCTATTGCAGCACAGATGTCACAATTCACTGCAGGGACCGTTTATAGGAGAAATGTGGATAAATTATAGAAAAAAATCATTATTTTTGCTAATATTTTTCGAAATATCTGGGCCTGACACACACACACTCTATTGCAGCACAGATGTGACAATTCACTGTAGGGACCGTTTATTGGAATTATAGGGATAAATTATGGAAAAAATATATTTGTTGTCAGTAATATTTTCCCCAATATTTGGCCCTGACACACTTGCTATTGCAGCACAGATGTGTCAATTCACTGCATGGACCGTTTATAGGAAAAATGTGGATAAATTATAGAAAAAATATAATTGTTTTCGCTAATATTTTTCCCAATATCTGGGCCTGACACACACACACGCTATTGCAGCACAGATGTGTCAATTCACTGCATGGACCGTTTATAGGAAAAATGTGGATAAATTATGGAAAAATATAATTGTTTTCGCTAATATTTTTCCCAATATCTGGGCCTGACACACACACTTGCTATTGCAGCACAGATGTGACAATTCACTGCACGGACCGTTTATAGGAAAATTATGGAAAAAATATATTTGTTGTCTGAGATATTTTTCCCAATATCTGGCCCTGACACACAGACGCTATTGCAGCTTAGATGTGACAATTCACTGCAGGGACCATTTATAGGGAAAATGTGGATAAATTCTGAAAAAAATATAAATGTTTTCAATAATATTCTTCCTATCTCTGCCCCTGACACACAGAAGGTATTGCTGAACCGATGTCACAATTCACTGCAGACACCCTCTATAGAAAAAGAATCGCAAAGTTTGGAAAAAAAAATCGAAGACTACTTTGTAAGATTAAATTGCTACCACCACACACAATAGTCCTTAAAAAGACTTTTGGGTCTTTGAAAGCCTTTAAAATTAAATAAATTGCGATCACAAACTCACTACACTATCTGTCCCTTCCTAAGCACAGCTCTCCCTGACTCGCAATGAGCCAAACCCACGTCATTGGTTGCTATATAGCACCCGATGACGCGTTCCGATCAGCCAATCACTGTAATGCCAGTAACCAACATGTCTACTGGCATTACAGTGATGGCAGTACTTACTTGCACGTTTATTGGCCGCTTAGCAGACGCAAAACATGCGGGGACGAGACTCGAGCATGGTGCTCGAGCACATGCGGTACTAGGCCGAGACCCGCCATGTGCCAAGCATAACGATGCTCGAGCCGAACAGGTATTCAGCCAAGCATGCTCGCTCAACACTAGTGATAAATTAAACCTGTAATACTGACAGCACAGTACCTATATAATGGATTAACTATAAATGTGAGTGTACTAGAATGTAATGCACACAGTGGTACATTCTCTGTGCAATCTCCCTGCAGTTTTAGTTCCAAGCCTTCAGACTGAGATTGGACCACCAAGAGGTATGATATGATTAGGCAAAATGGCCTAGGTATACCCGATTTTTCACGATTCGTGCCAAATCAAATTTCTTGTTAAAGTTCGGCAAATGAGCAGAATTGAATTTTTCAATACTTTGCTCATCTGTAGTCTAGATTCAGAAGTATAGTAACTAAAAGACCAAAATAACTAATAGTTGATGTTTCACTGCATGAGAATCTCAAAAGAGTCTGATTATGAACAGAAACAATTATTATTATTAGAGGGGAGAAAATTTTAAAAAAATTTGATTCGCCTTACAGGTCGATGTTAGTGCCAAGAAGAAGCGCACTCCTTTTACACAGTCGCCAGCTGATTCCACATAGATGTTATCAGAACCTGTTCTATTAAACGCTTATACAAGTAGAGCTCCACTAACAGAGTGGAGAGGGTGTCAGCAGTACGTTGTGTTGACGTCACTGATTAATTTGCCCTTCCTCTGATCCGTCAGAACAATAACCCACAAAAAACGGTTTCTGTCTGTAGAGCATACGCCTTCACTCGGTCAACATTTGCTCAATAATCTATCGGTATTGCTAATGCCAAAAATAACAAGACTGGATCTAAAACAGAGATGACACGTGAATGGAATATTTGCATGTCTTCTGTGTTTTGTACCCACTCCTGCTTTTGGCTACCAAATCATAAGCCAATTCTGATGGGACCATATAGGCCTTACAGCTGCTACACAGATAGGATCCATTGAGCGTCTCATTTTTCCTTCCTAAATGACTAAATAAATCCTCTTCACCTTTCCAAACAACAAATACGTTGTCAATGAAGCGTGCCCACATCAATATCTGATTTGTCTTCCTCAAGGCATCATCACCAAAGACCTGTGTATTTTCCCACCAGCCCAGGAACACATTTGCGTACGATGGAGCACATGGGCTCCCCATCGCTGTGCCCCTGAGCTGGTGGTAAATTCTGCCATTGAATAAAAAATTGTTCCTTGTCAATGAAAAATCTAACAGCTGAAGGACAAAAGTATTATGGGTATCAAATTGTCGTCCTCGCGAGGACAGAAAGTATGCCGTGGCTTGCAGGCCAAACTCATGTGGAATTGAGGAGTATAGTGCCTCCACATCTATACTCCCCAATATACAATCATCTTCAAGGTGAATCCCCTCAATCTGTTTGAGGAGATCACCAGTATCCCTTACATAATATGGGAGGGACAACATATTTCAAACTCAGCTTTTTTTTCAAACTACTGTTTTGAACAGACTCAATTTTGCCGTAGGGACAAAACTTAGTCCTTTGTCCAATATTTTTTCTTCAGATGGAGTCAGGGGGTGAGATGACAGATTAATGACCTTAGGGCCTAGGTTGGTTGGATGCGGTTGCGTAGAGGATAGGAAGGGTTCTGTTCTAAAAAACTGGGGTTATTTCTGTTATTCCCTCTATAGTTTCTTCTACCTCGACCTCTTCCCCTTCCTTGATATTTTTTATTATTATGGATAGAGGAACCTATACTTGGTTCTTTGTCTGAATCAGACTGTTCCGTTTCAGTTGTAGACAACTCACTTTCTCTCTCCTCTTTCCGCCCTCTACCCCCTAAAAGACTATAGGCCTTATTTTCTCTAAAGTCCGCCAAATCCCTAACAAACTGCTTCTGCTTCCTTTCTTTTAAATGGTATTGAAACTGTTCTAGTCCAGATTGCAATTGCTTCTCTTTAACTACAAATGCTGCCTCTTGAGAAAAGGATTGTGTGATGTAAATTTGTTCTTCCAGCTTGACATCAAGGTTCTCTAATGTGAGACGTTCTTGTTCTAGGAGAATTTTCATGAAGCGAAGTGAACTATTTGTCGCCTACTGCTCCTACTTAGTCATCAATGCAGTATTTCTACTTCTCGCCGCCGGAGTCAAATTAATCCTGAGACCTCTAGGAACAATATTATGCTCAAGATAGTTCTGTATGCTCCTAGCCTCCCACCAAGACACAATTTGCTCCCTATAGATTTTGTCCAATTCCTTAAATGCTCATCCAAATGAAGGTGTATATTTCTTTTGACAGAAATTTTTTATCAGAAAAGATTTCTGTCTTTTGTGTTTTTCAGTATATCTTCACTATCACACTCCCCTGATGAGTCCTATGATGAGAATGAAACGTGGCATGTAGGGACTAGTGAGGGCAAGCTTAGGGAATAGGCCCTTAAGTAGGGACAGGTTCCGTACGGGGTCACCCCTATCGGGGCGGGTGCTCTGTGTCTGATAGGCAGCCAAATGGAATAGTCCCCTCCATAGTTTAATTGTGAGGGAACCTAAACTAGGGCTATCAGTTTGTGCCGCCTGGTGTAACCTAGCACCCGTCCTAATCATCCTTCGCCACCACACTGAAGGATATCATACACACCGTACATCCATCTGCAATCTACACATCTGAGATGGTAGGACTGTATATTACCTTTTTCATCTTGGGCAGTAGTTGGATGTGCAGGTAGTGGTTTAGTTCAAGTGCTCACTGTTAGTTGGTGTTTTTTTTAACCATTCTATATGCTATGGCATATTTAGTAAAAGTTATGTTTTAATGCACTAATATACCCAGTCAACAATAGAAATTGATGTACTGAAATAGGCCACTAAACGCTTTTACCACAAATAAGTGCACCAGTGAAGTGCGTATATTTTTTCTTTCTGTACGCTTTCAACACATATAACTGCAGAAGTGAACTGAGAATATATTTTTCCTGTTTGAAAAGATATAAGCCTCTAAAGGCTTTTCAACATAGCACTTGCACCCCAAGAACAAATTGCTGGAATGACTGATTTGTATAATGGCTATTTGGATCCCCAAATAATCTTTCCCTGCACTTGTAAATCACTTTTCTAGCACTGTCTCTGGAGCCTTCTGATATCTCTCCCTTCACTAAGATGCTATGAAATGATTTCTCCCTATCCTTTCCTTGCACTAATAAATAGTTTTTTCAGGTTTTTTTTCACAATCAGGTTTTTCCAATTGCTGTCCCTAGCGCCTTCTCACATCTGTCCCTGCACTCAGAATGCTTCAAAATGTCTGACTCTAAGATGGCCGCCGTATTTATAGGGCTGTGACATCACAGGGCTGGCTGCCTGCTGATTGGCTGCATGCATGGCATTATGGGTCAGCCCACCTTCCTAGAGTTTCTTGCCCCATGTCCTCACATGTGTAGCCGCCATTATAGCCGCCAATTTAGTAAAAATTGTGATTCGTTACCACGAAGTATGAGGAAATTCACATTCGTTGCGAAACAAATTTTTCCTGAAATACGGATCGAATTCCACTTTGTCTGATTCTCTCATCTCTAATTATTATTACTATTAACTAAAGGATCAAAGCTTCTGTACAGTATTTCATAAAGTACTATATCAATTATTATACTTCCATTCATAGAATACAGAGTATTATGTCTAAATTCATTAAAGTTTTCCATGGTGTCATATGGATGGTTAAAGTGTTAGCCATATTTCATTTGCACATACAGATAATGGGAATTCTTCATTTAGAGCATGAAGACATGGGGACTTGGGGAGGATTTCAAGCTGAGAACTGCAAAACCAAATAAAAAAAAACAGCAGTGAATGATTTAGCCTAAATCTTAAACAAAGCACATATGTTGCTTATCACAGTGGGATGACACCTTTCATTACATTATGTACCCTCTTAAACCTTTAGGAAGTTAATGTTTGCTATTTACTCTACATGTTATTTTGTTTTATTGCCTTTAAAATGTATACTTCATTACCCAATAAGGTCACTCCTGTTGAGGTGTCTATTGATGTATATTACTGAATAAAAAATAAAATACAAAATGTAAAAACCTTTCAACATTAAAATAAACTATTTGGCATTTGTAAGTTGACTGTTAATTTTATGCCATTTTTGTCAAATAAGGGAAATGTGCAAATTATACAAATGTTAGAAGATTTGGTTACTGCTATAAAATATATACAAATAATCTACTTATTAACAGAGAATGTAGAATAGAGGATTTTCTTATTGTCATTATTCTTCGTGAATCAGCCTTAACTATGACCAATATTTGTGTAAGCATTTAGCTAGGCAATGGCCTGAACATGTTTGAGACTTAAAGAGGTTGTCCCCAGTATAAGCCATCAATAGCAGATGGGTGGATATTCAACACCCTGCACCCCCACTAATCAGAAGATTGGCACGGGTGTGCGAAACAATTAACTTGGGGTGGTAATAGTTGTGCTGCATAGATTTGGCACATCTTCCTTCCAGTCATGTGACTTAAATCTATGGCAGCCTCCTAGCTGGGAAAAGACAGAATATTTTTCATAATTTTAAGTTTTCGCTTAATTAAAACTGGATGACTATAAAAGAGTCTCAATTTATTCATGGCAGTTTGAAAATGGCACCTCAAATCAGAAAGATAGGAAGAGAAAAAAGAATGCACAGACACCAGGAAAGGAACAGTCTTCTTTTTTAGGGAGCAGACCCAACAACCAGCACAAAAAAGAGGCTGCACCAGACGGGGTGGCTGCAGACATCGAAGAACCTACAAAGTTGCGCAACAACAAAATTTGTGCCCAAGCCGGCAAACTCCAGATGCCAATGAGGAAATGACTGTTATCAATCTGTCATCCAAGATTCTTACCCCTGCACAAGTAAGTGTCTTGAATAAGGGATTGACATTTTGTCCATCAACTTCGCTTAATTGGTTTGATTTAGATACTGATTTGTCAGCTTTTTTTCGCAGGATTAAACTCAAAGCTTGGTTTTACAATAAGACACAGTCTGGTACAGCCCAATTGAGTGAGTTCACATTGGGCGGTCTCAGTCTGTCTCTTAAGAGTAATTTCTCTCCTGTAATTAATGAACCTGCCATTGATGCCTACATGACTGCGGTCAGATCTGAATTATCACACTATAAAACATTATGTGGTGGGAGTGAATTTAAAAATCCTAATCTGACACGGCTGGAGATTGAGGCCATTGAACAATTGAGAAATGATTCCCTCCTTACTGTGAAACCCGCGGATAAGGGGGGGTGCAGTTGTCGTCTTGGACACCTCCAAATATATTGCAGAGATCAGACGACAACTTGATGATACGGACGTATATTTAGCACTCCAGACTGATCCTAAATTTGACATCGCTAGATTGATAAATAAATGTTTAACTGACGCAGTCCTGGCTGGCATCATTGACAGTGATCTTGTTGAATTCTGCACAGTGGACCATCTGGTCACACTGGTGTTATGCGTGCTTCCAAAAGTGCATAAATCTTTGATCGACCCTCCGGGTCGCCCCATTGTATCGGGCTCTGAGTCTATTTTCAGTAATATCTCCATCTTTCTGGATAAAATCCTGCATAATTTTGCGTGTGGGGCAGAATCATATATTCAGGATACTACTGATTTTCTGTGTAAATTGGACAACATTGACCTCACTGACATACATTCAATACATCTAGCTTCCTTTGACGTGACGTCATTATATACCTTGATCGACCATGACCTTGGTATCATGGCGGTTAGACGTATGTTAGACATGTCATCCCTTACTGCACAAGAGTGTGATTTTATTATAGATCTCCTCAATATTATTCTGAGGCAGAACTATTTTATTTTTCAGGATGTATTTTACAAACAAATAAGGGGTGTGGCTATGGGGTCTAACGTAGCACCCACATATGCTAATATATTCATGAGATGTGTTGAGGAGGATGTCGTCCATTTATCCCACCACTGCAGCAGGATACTGAGGTGGTGGAGATACATCGACAACATCTTCCTTATCTGGACTGGGGACTGCTCCGAACTATTAGATTTTCTGTGCTACTTGAATAGTGTTAACAAGGAGTTACAATTCACCCTTGCACACTCGGAAACTGAGATCCAATTTTTGGACACCACGGTCAGGTATCATGAGGGACAATTACATACGTATTTATTAACTAAACCGACAGATAAAAATACCCTCCTGCATTTTGACAGTGGACACCCACGTAACATGGTCAAACATCTCCCTTTCTCCCAATTTCTGAGAGCCAAAAGGATTGTTTCCAACCCCGATGTTCTTGATGACAAGCTTGAAGTCATGGTTGACAAGTTTAAACAAAGGGGTTATCCTCCTAGATTATTACAGTCTCAAATTGACAAGGTACATGCTATTGACAGACACGATACATTGATGAGAAAGGATGTAAAGGGATCCCATCATAGGATTCAATTTATCTCACGATAAACTGAGCATAGCAATGAAGTCAACCGGATCATCAGGAAACATTGGGGTATTTTGGGAGGTTGCTTGAATCAAATTCCAGAATTCAGGTTCCCTCCTTTGTTCTCCTATCAGAGATCTAGGAATTTGCGCTATCAGCTGGTGAGAGCCGATATTGGTCTTAGTCCTAGATCAGTACAGGGCACTTTGACCCACCGGAGTCTGGGATGCTTCCCATGTCTCAGCTGTGTCAATTGTAAACATATTTGCAAGGGCAAAGCTTTTGTACATCCAATCACTGATGTGAGGTATTCTATTCCTTTTTGCCTCACATGTAATTCTAACTTTGGGATATATGTCTTAAGCTTCCCCTGCAAATTATTGTATGTGGGCGAGACATCAACAGATCTGAAAACCCGTTTAAACAACCATTGATCCACTATTAGGAAGAAACGCCAGGATTTGCCCATCCCTAAACATTTTTTAGAGCTAAATCACTCAGAGAAACAACTAAAATGTTGGATTATTGACCGTATTCCTTTACCCAGACGTGGAGGGAATAGAATTTTGCTTTTAAAAAAGAAGAAATTGTTTTGGATACATACATTGAATACTTTGAGACCTAATGGTTTGAACATTGATTACAATCCAGGGGTACATTCTTAAGGGATTGGTTTGCCTCATAATGTCCTTTTGCATTTCTGTTTTGTCTTTGTTCTGTAGTGGTGATTATTGTTAAACATAAGTGGTCATATAAGTTTTTGATGATTCTAATCTCTTTCTCTTATAGTATTTTTGATGAAAGATGTGGAGTAATATGGAGAAGACATTAGCATACTATATGGATGAACATCGTTATCCCATGCTTGTCTAGTACAATTGTGTCATTGTTATCTGTGCCATTGTCCAGGTTGAGCCTTGATGTATATTTTTTATATTGTATCCCATAGTTGTCAGGAGAACCCTGTTCTTGGCTGAGATGGGAGGCGTGTATGGGGCGGTGCTTAGATGCGCGATTGGCACGGCAGTGCCGTTCGGGCTCATATTGCATGCCCAATTATTAGGATGATGTACCCCCTTGACAAGAAGTGTCCACGTCCTATATTTGCTTCCTGCTAGCTGATATTAAAATAGTATTACAACTTGGGACAACTTCGCCAATATCCAATATTGCGCTTCCCGACTCAGCTTGATGTGGGCATGCGCGTTGGGACATTGGTAGCAGCTTCCGGTCTGGCCGCGTCCGAATAAGGAGGAGATGCGTGATACGTCCACCCCGGGTACGGCATGAGAGCACACAGTCGAGACACAACCTGGCGCTTGCGCATTGCTAGTTGTTACACGTCCAGTTTGGCCATTGACCGCATGTGGATTTACGATGGTTCTGTGTGGTATGTTACTGATCTTATCCTTTGCTCCACCTGTTCATATTTTAATTTAATTATCATGATACACGGCAGCTGATATGTATTGGTGTCATTTATGGATTCTATTTATTGTTTTCACTTTATCATTATCAATTTTTGTAATTCACATGCAATCATGCTTTTTATAATCATTGCAATACACTGTATCATGCTATTTCACATTGTATTGACTATTTTTATTATATTTATATTGTAATGATCATGTTGATTGATTGCTCCACCCCTTAATCATGGTTGTCTATTTATACTCTGTATTGCACTTATGGTTTATGCTTGAGAAAGGCTCTGTGTCCAAGCCGAAACGTTGCCCCACTTGGGCTGAATAAATTACGGTTTTCTATTGGAAGTGCTGTCCGTTTCCTTATAGATAGATATATATATACAGTTGTGTTCAAAATAATAGCAGTCAGACATCACTAACCTGATCAATCACTGTTTTTGATAGAAATATTATTTCTACATGGCAAATAATTTACTAGCAGGTGTTGTAGAGTAATAGAAACCCAACAGACCCAACAGTCATGACATGCATTCTGCTGATTCTCTGTAATTCAATCACTTATTGAAAGGGGCATGTTCAAAATAATAGCAGTGTGGAGTTCAATGAGTGAGGTCATTCATTCTTTGAAAAGAAGATGGCAACTATTGCCCTTATTTAAGGAAGGAAGGCATCAAGTGTTGTACATTTCTCTCTGAAATTCTGAGGAAAATGGGTCGTTCCAGACATTGTTCAGAAGAATAGCGTACCTTGATTAAAAAGTTGATTGGAGAGAGTAAAACATATAAAGAAGTGCAGAAAATGATAGGCTGCTCAGCTAAAATGATTGCAAATGCTTTAAAATGGCAACCAAAACCTGAAAGACGTGGAAGAAAGCGAAAAACTACCATTCAAATGGATAGAAGAATAGCCAAAATGGCAAGGACTCAGCCAACAATCAGCTCCAGGAAGATCAAAGAAGGTCTAAAGTTACCTGTGAGTACTGCTACAATTAGAAGACGCCTATGTGAAGCCAAGCTATCTGCAAGAAGCCCCCACAAAGTCCCACTGTTGAAAAAAAGACATGTGCTGAAGAGGTTACAGTTTGTCAAAGAGCACATTGACTGGCTTAAAGAGACATTTTGTGGACTGATAAAATTAAGATTGTTCTTTTTGGGTCTAGTGGCCGGAGACAGTTTGTCAGATGACCCCTAAACACTGAATTCAAGCCATAGTACACTGTGAATACAGTGAAGCATGGTGGCGCAAGCATCATGATATCATGATATGGGGATGTTTCTCATTCTAAGGTGTTGGGCCTATATATCGCATACCAGGGATCATGGATAGTTTGAATACATCAGAATACTTGAAGAGGTCATGCTGCCTTATGATGAAGAGGAAATGCCCTTGAAATGGGTGTTCCAACAAGACAACAACCCCAAACATACCAGTAAACATGCAACATCTTGGTTCAAGACCAACAAGATTGACATTATGGAGTGGCCAGCCCAATCCCCAGATCTTAATCTAATAGAAAACTTGTGGGGTGACATCAAAAATGCAGTTTCTGAGGCAAAACCAAGAAATAGAGAAGAACTGTGGAATGCAGTCCAATCATACTGGGCTGGAATACCTCACAAGTGCCAGAAGTTGGTTGACTCCATGCAACACAGATGTACAGCAGTTCTCAGAAACAGCGGTTATACAACTAAATATTAGCTAAGTGATTCAAAGGAAAGCAAAATATTCAAACAGTTTTCAGTTTATATAGTGAATGTTTGAGTTTGTAGAGAAGAATACAAGCACTGCTATTTTTTTTAACAGTCTAATATTCACTTTTCTTAATTTTTTTTAGAGGAACAACACAAATTTGATATATTTTTCTTCATGTTATGATTTGGAATAGAATGTGTAGTGTTCCCAATGCATTTGTGTGTATGGAAATAAAAGCTATTAGAAGGATTTTGAGCTTTATTCACTTTTTTAAAGACACTGCTATTATTTTGAACACAACTGTGTGTGTATATATATATATATATATATATATATATATATATATATATATATATAGTGGGGTTTTGCTTTGGTAGACAGGCTAGCGGACGCAGTATAGAGGCAATCACAAAGTCTTTAACTTAAACAGTTCGGTGTTTAATCACACATAAGGGAAAACAAAAATGACTTTTCACAGTCTTGGTGTTTCTTCACACCATGCAATGTCCATAGAACAAAATCTTCACCTGGTTAGCAGTTTTCCACCCGCAATCCACAGCAGGCTTTAGGGGCACAGATTTACAGGTCCCAAAACACAGAGACTCCCCAGCTTCTCTGTCAGATGGAGGATAAACCACATCCAGCTGAGACTGCTGGCTGGGTTTTATATAGGCCAAAAAAGACCCGACCTGCAGCGTGGGGAGAAGCCACCCACCCAGTACTTTGGCTACTCTTAGTAAAAACTGGCCCGGATCGGCTTTACAGCCAGACTAACAATAAACAGTGTCAGCCAGCACTAGCTGCCGCTGACACTTAAAAATACCGGCTCTTACCTGACCGAGGCCAGGAATCTCGGTGACACATACCTTCCATTAATGACGGCCCCTTGCGCCTTTCTACAATATATATATATATATATATATATATACATACACTCACCTAAAGAATTATTAGGAACACCTGTTCTATTTCTCATTAATGCAATTATCTAGTCAACCAATCACATGGCAGTTGCTTCAATGCATTTAGGGGGGTGGTCCTGGTTAAGACAATCTCCTGAACTCCAAACTGAATGTCAGAATGGGAAAGAAAGGTGATTTAAGCAATTTTGAGCGTGGCATGGTTGTTGGTGCCAGACGGGCCGGTCTGAGTATTTCACAATCTGCTCAGTTACTGGGATTTTCACGCACAACCATTTCTAGGGTTTACAAAGAATGGTGTGAAAAGGGAAAAACATCCAGTATGCGGCAGTCCTGTGGGCAAAAATGCCTTGTGGATGCTAGAGGTCAGAGGAGAATGGGCCGACTGATTCAAGCTGATAGAAGAGCAACGTTGACTGAAATAACCACTCGTTACAACCGAGGTATGCAGCAAAGCATTTGTGAAGCCACAATACGCACAACCTTGAGGCGGATGGGCTACAACAGCAGAAGACCCCACCGGGTACCACTCATCTCCACTACAAATAGGAAAAAGAGGCTACAATTTGCATGAGCTCACCAAAATTGGACTGTTGAAGACTGGAAAAATGTTGCCTGGTCTGATGAGTCTCGATTTCTGTTGAGACATTCAAATGGTAGAGTCCGAATTTGGTGTAAACAGAATGAGAACATGTATCCATCCTCTGATGGCTACTTCCAGCAGGATAATGCACCATGTCACAAAGCTCGAATCATTTCAAATTAGTTTCTTGAACATGACAATGAGATCACTGTACTAAAATGGCCCCCACAGTCACCAGATCTCAACTCAATAGAGCATCTTTGGGATGTGGTGGAACGGGAGCTTCGTGCCCTGGATGTGCATCCCTCAAATCTCCATCAACTGCAAGATGCTATCCTATCAATATGGGCCAACATTTCTAAAGAATGCTATCAGCACCTTGTTGAATCAATGCCACGTAGAATTAAGGCAGTTCTGAAGGCAAAAGGGGGTCCAACACCGTATTAGTATGGTGTTCCTAATAATTCTTTAGGTGAGTGTGTATATATATATATATATATATATATATATATATATATATATATAGATATATACTGTATATACAGGTGAAACTCGAAAAATTAGAATATCGTGCAAAGTTAATTTATTTCAGTAATGCAACCTAAAAGGTGAAACTAACATATGAGATAGACTCATTACATGCAAAGCGAGATATTTCAAGCCTTTATTTGTTATAATTTGGATGATTATGGCTTATAGCTTATGAAACCCCAAAGTCACAATTTCGAGGTACCCTTTGCTCAGGGGATATGGATTAATTAGCTGACTAGAGTCTGACACTTTGAGCCTAGAATATTGAACCTTTTCACAAAATTCTAGATTTAAGCTGCATTAATGCAATTCCTTTTAATTTGCATTGCTGAAATAAATGGACTTTTGCACGATATTCAAATTTTTCGAGTTTCACCTGTATACAGTCCATTTGCACAACTGCAAACTCCCCATTTGCACAAGGTTGGATACCAAGCTAGCCATGTCACGTTTCTTGTCCTCACTGATGTCATTGAAGGTCTTCTCCTCCACCCAGCCACGTAAAACACCAAGGGTCCCCGAAAGGTGACAACAAGCCCCCTGGGATGCCTGCTGTTTTTGGTCTTCCACCTCCTCAAAGCCACCTTCCTCCTCTGACTCCTCTTCTTCAGACTCCTCTCTCTGTGTTATTATAAGGTGTGTTAAGTAGTACTATTCCTATCAGTTTAATCCCTGTTACGTCCCCTATCGATTTTAGGAACGAGGAGATGGAAAAAGATGCTTGGTCGGTCCTCCTACATCAAATTTGGGGCACTGCGCGTGCAATCTAATGTGCCACCAGATAGGAGTGGTGTGTTAAGTAGTTCTATTCTTATTAGTTTAATCCCTGTTACGTCCCTTATCAGGGGACATGTATGGAATAGATTTTAGACAATCGCAAAGAGTTGTCAATAGTTGCCAAAAATTACTGCTATTATTTCACAGTTTTTTTATGTACACTACTGTTACACCAGATATGAGTTGCACTAGTGTGACACTGTGCCCTGGCAGGCCCCGAAACGCACACGTGTGAAGGAAAATGACTGCTATTATATGACAGTCCAAAAAGTTTTTTTTTTTTTTAAATGCAAGCTATTGTGACACCAGATATGAGTGGTGGCACTGGGCAAGAGGGCACAGTATACGCTGTGAGCCTGAGACACACGCTGGCAGGCAACTGCAATTAGATTACACAGGGGGGAAAAAAGCAGACTGATTATTACAGTCAAAATTTTTTTTATTTTTTTTAAATGCAAGCTATTGTGACACCAGATATGAGTGGTGGCACTGGGCAAGTGTGCACGGTATATGCTGTGAGCCTGACACACACGCTGGCAGGCAGGCAACTGCAATTAGATTACACAGGAAAAAAATAAGCAGACTGATTATTACAGTCCAAAAAGTTTTTTTTTTTTTAAATGCAAGCTATTGTGACACCAGATATGAGTGGTGTCACTGGGCAAGTGGGCACGGTATACGCTGTGAGCCTGACACACACGCTGGCAGGCAGGCAACTGCAATTAGATTACACAGGGGGGAAAAAAGCAGACTGATTATTACAGTCAAAAAAGTTTTTTTTTTTTTTTTAAATGCAAGCTATTGTGACACCAGATATGAGTGGTGGCACTGGGCAAGTGGGCACGGTATACGCTGTGAGCCTGACACACACGCTGGCAGGCAGGCAACTGCAATTAGATTACACAGGGGGAAAAAAAGCAGACAGATTATTACAGTCAAATTTTTTTTTTTTTTTTTTAAATGCAAGCTATTGTGACACCAGATATGAGTGGTGGCACTGGGTAAGTGGGCGCGGTATACACTGTGAGCCTGACACACACGCTGGTAGGCAGGCAACTGCAATTAGATTACACAGGGAAAAAAAAAGCAGACTGATTATTACAGTCAAAAAATTATTATAATTTTTTTTAAAATGCAAGCTATTGTGACACCAGATATGAGTGGTGGCACTGGGCAAGTGGGCACGGTATACGCTTTGAGCCTGACACACATGCTGGCAGGCAGGCAACTGCAATTAGATTACACAGGGAAAAAAAAGCAGACTGATTATTACAGTCCAAAAAGCTTTTGTTTTTTTTAAATGCAAGCTATTGTGACACCAGATATGAGTGGTGGCACTGGGCAAGTGGGCACGGTATACGCTGTGAGCCTGACACACACGCTGGCAGGCAGGCAACTGCAATTCGATTACACAGGGGGGAAAAAAGCAGACTGATTATTACAGTCAAAAAATTTTATTATTATTTTTTTTTAAATGCAAGCTTATGTGACACCAGATATGAGTGGTGGCACTGGGCAAGTGGGCACAGTATACGCTGTGAGCCTGACACACATGCTGGCAGGCAGGCAACTGCAATTAGATTACACAGGGGAAAAAAAGCAGACTGATTATTACAGTCCAAAAAGCTTTTGTTTTTTTTAAATGCAAGCTATTGTGACACCAGATATGAGTGGTGGCACTGGGCAAGTGGGCACGGTATACGCTGTGAGCCTGACACACACGCTGGCAGGCAGGCAACTGCAATTAGATTACACAGGGGGGAAAAAAGCAGACTGATTATTACAGTCCAAAAAGTTTTAGTTTTTTTTAAATGCAAGCAATTGTGACACCAGATATGAGTGGTGGCACTGGGCAAGTGGGCACGGTATACGCTGTGAGCCTGACACACATGCTGGCAGGCAGGCAACTGCAATTAGATTACACAGGGAAAAAAAAGCAAACTGATTATTACAGTCAAAAAAGTTTTTGTTTTTTTTAAATGCAAGCTATTGTGACACCAGATATGAGTGGTGGCACTGGGCAAGTGGGCACGGTATACGCTGTGAGCCTGACACACACGCTGGCAGGCAGGCAACTGCAATTAGATTACACAGGGGGAAAAAGCAGACTAATTATTACAGTCTAAAAAATTTTTTTTATTTTTTTTTAAATGCAAGCTATTGTGACACCAGATATGAGTGGTGGCACTGAGCAAGTGGGCACGGTATACGCTGTGAGCCTGACACACACGCTGGCAGGCAGGCAACTGCAATTAGATTACACAGAAAAAAAAAAAGCTGACTGATTATTACAGTCAAAAAATTATTATATATATATTTTTAAATGCAAGCTATTGTGACACCAGATATGAGTGGTGGCACTGGGCAAGTTGGCACGGTATACGCTGTGAGCCTGACACACACGCTGGCAGGCAGGCAACTGCAATTAGATTACACAGGGGGAAAAAAAGCAGACTGATTATTACAGTCAAAAAAGCCCGCTAACTACTGCCATATAAACTGGTGGACTCGGAAGCCTTTAGAAAATTTGTGGCCATTGGCACATCACAATGGAAGGTCCCCGGAAGGAAATATTTCTCGCAGAAGGGCATTCCAGAGCTATATGGCCATGTTCAGCGGCAAGTGAATGTATCTCTGGCACACAGTGTCGGTGCCAAGATACATCTGACCACAGACACGTGGTCTAGCAAACACAGGCAGGGAAGGTACATAACTTTTACTGCCCACTGGGTGAACCTTCTGACGGCCGTCAAGCATGTAACCCATGGCACCGTGTGGATTTGGTGTTACCGCCACGGATTGAATGCAGGCCTGCCTCTTCTTCTCCTCCTCCTACTCCATCATCCGTCTCCTCCTTAGCTGACTCCTCCATTTCCACTGCTACTGCCTCTTCCTCTGCACCCCTCAAGCTCCCCAGAATCTATTCACCGTGCCAGGTGTAACGTTGCCAAGCTGTGCTGCAGCTGTTGTGCCTGGAAGCCAAGAGCCAGATCGGTCCTGCACTGCTTTCAGCTCTGCGGTCACAGTCCTATCAGTGGCTAACCCCGATCAATTTGACAGTTGGTAAAGTGGTGTGCGACAATGGTGACAATCCGAACTTAGTCGTGCAGAGATTCGCTGCCAAATACCCCGGTATCCAGGACGTCTTGCGGCAGGCCAGGAAAATCTCTGGGCATTTTAGAAGATCTTACATGGCCATGGCTCGCCTTAATGACCTTTAGCGGCAGCACCACCTGCCCGTCAGTCGTCTGATTTGTGACAGCCCGACGCACTGGAACTCCACCTTGTATATGCTTGATAGGCTGCTCCAGCAGCAACGTGCCTTTAACGACTACCTGTACGAACTCTTCAGCAGGACAAGTTTTGGGGATCTTGTTTTTTTTTTTCACCGAGCCAGTGGCTGCTCATGCTCGATGCATGCAGACTTCTGCGGCCATTTGATGAGATCACCAAACTGGTCAGTTGCAGCCAGGGCACCATCAGTATCATCGTACCTTATGCCTACTTTCTGGAGCGCGCATTGTGTCATGTCATTGATCAAGCCATCGAGAAGCAGGAGCTGGAAGATGAGGAAGTCGCAATGCTGAATGAATTCTCAGGGGGAAGGTACTCCATCTGAGACAAGTCAGCAGGAGTCTGAAGAGGAGGAGGATGGTGGCTGGTGGGAGGAGGAGGAGAAGGAGCAAGAAGAGCAGGCTTTGAGTGGGACTTTAAACTTTTCAGGGATGTTGTCCATGGCTTGGGGGAGGATACCGAGGACGAAATTCTCATGGGCAATAAGCAGGAGCCAGGGCACTTTACCGCTTCCAAGTTAGTGCAAATGGGGGCCTTTATGCTCCAGTGTTTGAAGAGGGACCCCAGTATAAAAAGCATAAAGGGCAAGGACCAGTACTGGGTGGCAACGTACTTAGACCGACGGTAAAAACACAAAATGGCAGACATGTTACCAGCATCACAGAAGGCTGTCAGAATGCAGCATTTCCAGGCATTGCTGCGAGAGATGCTGCATTCTACTGTTGCGGGCGCTGGCAGAGGAATTTCCACCCACAGCGAAACAGGTGCAGGTACCAATCCTACCGGGCCTGCAAGAAGAGGGTGGTTTAAAGATGGGTTGGTCACTTCGGATATGAGATCATTCTTGCAGCCAAACCATCGAGAGCCGCCTTACAGATCCAGCCTCAGGGAACGCCTAGACCGACAGGTGTCCGACTACATTGGGTTAACGGCCGATGTGGACGCTCTGAGAAGCGAGGAACCCCTGGACTACTGAGTGTGCCGGCTTGACCTGTGGCCAGAGCTGCCACAATTTGCCATGGAACTCTTGGCTTGCCCCTAGTCGATTGTCCTGTCCGAAAGGACGTTCAGTGCAACAGGGGGATCGTGACTGATAAGCGCACTCGCCTAGCTCACGACAGTGTGGACTACCTCACATTTCTAAAATTGAATGAGGCATAGATCTCGAAGGAATTCAACACCTGTGACGACCACGTGTAATTAAATTTCCTCATGCCAGCCCGCACATATCCGCCACCACACAAAACAAAGAATGGTCCTTTTCTTATGTATATAGAGCGGCATAAAAGGCCTTTTTTTGTCAGGTGAATGCCTCATTTTTGTGGCCTCTACTCCAGTGGCCTACAGTAAATTTTTTATCCAGAGACCGCCTTATGTACCTCCAGACACAAAAGATCACTAGTTCTTTTCCGTCAGGTGAATGCCTAATTTATGAGGCCTGTACTGGCCTACAGTAAAATTCTTATCCACTGACTAATATACCTCAAGCCACATATTCACTTGTTCTTTTCTCTCAGGTAAATGCATAATTTTGGGGGCCTGTACTCCTCTGGCCTACAGTAAAATTGTTATTCAGTGAATGCCTAATGTACCTCCAGCCACATAATCACTTGTTCTTTTCTGTCCGGTGAATGCCTAATTTTTGGGGCCTGTACTGGTCTACAGTAAAATTGTTATCCACTGACCGTCTAATATACCTCTAGCCACATAATCACTTGTTCTTTTTTTTCCGGTTAATGCCTAATGTTTGGGGCCTGTACTCCACTGGCCTGCAGTAAAATTGTTATCCACTGACTGCCTAATATACCTCCAGCCACATAATCACTTGTTATTTTCTGTCAGGTGAATGTATAATTTTTGGGGCCTGTACTCCTCTGGCCTACAGTAAAATTGTTATTCAGTGAACGCCTAATGTACCTCCAGCCACATAATCACTTGTTCTTTTCTTTCCGGTGAATGCCTAATTTATTGGGCCTGTACTGGCCTACAGTAAAATTGCTATCCACTGACCATCTAATGTACCTCTAGCCACATAATCACTTGCTCTTTTCTGTCAGGTGAATGCCTAATTTTTCGGGCCTCTACTCCACTGGCCTGCATTAAAATTGTTATTCAGTGATCGTCTAATATACCTCCAGCCACATAATCACTTATTATTTTCTGTCATGTGAATGCCTAATTTTTGGGGCCTGTACTGGCCTACAGTAAAATTGTTATCCACTGACCGTCTAATATACCTCCAGCCACATAATCACTTGTTCTTTTCTTTCCGGTGAATGCCTAATTTATGGGGCCTGTACTAGCCTACAGTAAAATTGTTATCCACTGACCATCTAATATACCTCTAGCCACATAATCACTTGCTCTTTTCTGTCAGGTGAATACCTAATTTTTCGGGCCTCTACTCCACTGGCCTACAGTAAAATTGTTATCCACTGACCGTCTAATATACCTCCAGCCACATAATCACTTGTTCTTTTCTGTCAGGTGAATGCCTAATTTTTGGTGGCCATACTCCCGTGGCCTTAAAAAAAAAAATTCTAGGCTCCAGCAGGGCATATTTTTGAAAGTTTCCCTTTAAGATGCATAAAAATGGTCCCTGATTAAAATACATATTTTTTTTGTGGGAATTTTTGCGATTGATCCCCCTCTGGTATGTCACTGTCCATGCTATGGGACTATTTTTGCACTTCTAGTAAGTATTTGGTGGCTGCAAATATGACCTGAAATTTTTTCAGGTTCGCCTGCCAGTAAAGTGAATGGGACACGCCGCGAACATTTGATCACGAACGCGCGTTCGCGAAACGTCCCGGCCGATGTTCGTCCATCACTATTCTTTATGTGACACTGGCTTTTTTTTGGACAATGTATGGGTGATTGTACACCTCCTTTTGCGGTATGGGCCTAAGTATGCAGTGGTGACATTTTTTATTTCAAAGCAAACTCCGCTGCTCTGTATCTCTTGTGAAGTCAATGTCTCCAACTATGCCCCTCGCACGATTTACAACAAATACATTATTTTCATGTAGAGATACAAGAATTATGTTGGAGGCATGTAGTGTATGCAAGTCATGTGCGACCCCTCGTATCACTCTCACGCTGTTCTGCACCTGCTTTGCTCTGTGTCCTTCATCAAGAAACCGAATCCTGGCTTTCTCCGGGTCAACTCAAAATTGGAACCATGGTGACCGACAATAGGAAGAACATGGTGTTGGCGCTGCGTCATGGAGGGCTGAGCCATTCGCCTTGCATGGCACACGTGTTCAATCTGGTTGTCAAGCGGTTCCTTAAGTCTTCCACCCATCTGCAAGACATACTAATATTGGCCACACAAACTTTGCATGCACTTCATCCACTCGCACACCGCAAAGCACATCCTCCTTGAGCTGCAGCGTCAGAACGGCATCCCCCAACATAGGCTGATATGCAACGTTTTCACCCGTTGCAATTCCACCCTCAATATGTTGGACCGACTGTACGAACATAGAAAGGCCAGTGGCAACTCATGCGTCACACATACCGTTTGCTCAGGCCCTTTTAGAAGGCCAAGTTGTTTGTTAGTCGCCAGGGCTACGGTATGGACTATGTCATTCCACTGCTTCATGTCCTGGAACAGATACTGTTAAATATGGCTGGTCAGGGAACTAGACAGATGGCGACAGAGTTTCATACATTTCTCTGTCAAGATCTTTGTTTACAGTCAGTGAATGGCAACATAATTTATCGCAAAGATATGCAAACACCAACCGATGGGGTGTTAACCACCAGAAGTAGGTCATCGGCACGAAGGAGCAGTCATTTTTACAGCCCGAGGTATCCTCCCGGAAGCTTGACCTCTGCACGTCGACGCTCTGCATTGCAAAGCTTGTGTAAAAGAAAAATCCCGCAGTGCACCCCTTTGTAGAAAACTCTTGATCCAGCACAGGCTACTTTGCTCCTTCAAAAACAATGGACTCTGTACAGCGTGACACCGATGTATAATTTTTCATACACCAGACTGAAAGAGTATTCCATGCACCTGTCTGTCCACATAGCTGCCTAGAAGCAGAAGGGTCTTGCCATTGAAGTGGGCTCAGAGCTAAACCTAAAAGCTAAATTTTCCTGTTTAACTGGACTCAAAGGAAAGGACAGACATCCACTAGCTGTGCTCATACAGATTTCATTCAAGCCTCCACTCACTAAGGCAAGCACAGAGGATTGAATTGTGTGGACAGGTTGGTTCTGCGTCCCGCACACACAGAGGACGATCTATTGGAGGTGTTACCAAAGACATTTACTTGCCTCCCACTCTTCCTATGTAACGGCTCCCAAGCGCTCACGGATATCGTAGGGATGTTGTTCCAAAGAAACTTTGACTGTTGTTTCGGTAAGCTGGTGATCAGTTCTCAGGACCTTACATGGCTAGCAGCGATATGGACCGGGTATGACATGTCTGGATCAGTGTCGGCCACAGAGCTTGTTTTCCCAACCTCGCATGGACATTTCTTATGCCATCCACGCAGAGGACTTCAAGACTTTATGGAATGATATTCATGAATCAAAGGATGAGGTCATGTCACATTTCTTCAGACACTTTAGAATCCACTTATCAGCAACCCAGCTCATCAAGGAATGAGCTGGAGTCGGCTTGTTTGCTGGATTGTCCTCCAGTTATCATTCATAACCCAATACATTTCATGATATGCATTACCATCGTGGTCACCTTGACACTGGTCGTCAATCCATTTTTGTTGATGAAACACTTTCTTTTTTCAGTTTGTCTTTTAAATCTTGTGGTTTTGCCCTTTCTGTGTTGTATTTTATGTGTGTTAATGTTCTGTTTGTTAAATAAAGGTTTTTTATTCTCCCCCTGTTCATAAAAAAAAAGAATTGACTTGTGATTTGGTAGCCAAAAGCAGGAGTGGGTACAAAACACAGAAGACATGCAAATATTCCATTCACGTGTAATCTCTATTTTGGATCCACTCCTGTTTTTTTTTTGGCATTAGCAATACTGATGGATTACTGACCAAATGTTGACCGAGTGAAGGCGGATGCTTCACAAACAGGATCCGTTTTTTGGGGGTTTATTGTTCTGATGGGTCAGAGGAAGGGCAAAATAATCAGTGACGTCAACACAAACTTACTGCTGACACCCTCTCCACTCTGTCGGGAGGCTCAACTTGTATAAGCGTTTAATATAGAACAGGTTCTGTAGACATCTCTGTGGAATTAGCTGCCGACTGTGTAAAAGGAGTTCCCTTATTCTTGACGCTAACATTGACCTGTAAGGCTGAATTCATACTTTAGTTATTTGGGCATTTTGGCCCCATGACTGCCCAAATAAGTGAAGTGTGCAGTGATTCTAAGTGTGACGCCTACCATCTGCATGTCATATGGACTCACAGTATTATTTCACTACCAAAGCAGACTCCCTATGCGTATTACTGCAAGGCACAGTGTTCTACACCACTATACAGGCTCCCTGCATTCAGGAAATAGCTGTTTTTAACAAAATTATCCGCAAATATATTCAGATCGAACCAAATTTTTCCAAAAATTCGCTCATCTCTAGCTAAAACTGAAAAATTGGCCTGATAAAAGGGGTAAACACTCTAGTAATCAAGTGGTTACAATTTACAAATATATGAGTGGACATACAGTATATCTTTCTAGTGATCTTTTCATAACATGGGCATAAAACCATGGTAAGTGTCCAGCCTAAACATGTAGAGCAAAGAAGGATTCTACATCATCATAAGCAGTGACACTATGAATCTCTGTCACAAGATGTTGTGATGGTTGACTAACTGAACAAGTCAAAGAGGCCCCTCAATGCCTTTTTTTAAACGAATATCTTCGCAGGTTATTGATACTCAATTTCCTGGGATGAGACGATCCAAGTATTTATTCTGATTGACATATTTGTTGTCAGAAAGGATTTTTTGCCCTCCTCTGGATAAAGACTGTAGGATTATATGTTGGACTTCATGGACCTTTGTCTATTTTCTACCTTATCAACTTTGTTACTATGTAAGTTATCCCCTTTTTACCTAAGATGTACAAAACAAATTGCAAACTATAATGACTTATTGTAAATTATCTATTTAATATATTGTATACAGCAGAATGATTTTGTATCAGATAAAATGAAAGGCAGACACGTGGAGAATACATTATATTCAAATTAATTGTTTTAAAATGAATTTTAGATTATGTATCTCTATCCAAAATCATTGTAATGCAACTGAATCCAAAACCAATCAGAATAAGTATTCTTGATAATCGATCTATGGGCTTTTCAAGATAAAGGTCATACTGTTATTAATTTTGATAAGAGGTGCTAGGCTACTGAAAATGAATATCCCAATTCAATAGTGTTTTATTATTATAATTTAAATAAGTAAATTCAATATCCTTCTAAGCCAGCAGATGCTTTATTAAATACTAAATCTCACTTTATTTACATCAGTTGTCATTTTATGCACTTACTAGAAAAGACCTTGTTCAGTTTAATGTCACCTAGCTTTGGTATTTGACTGTTTGTTTCAGATACTATGATACAGAATCTCCTTCAAAATTGTATAAATGCATTTACAATGAATCTCATCACAGAAAGGTTGACCTTGTCCTAGTTTCTTGCCTTTTTTTCTATTTATGTGTCCCCTTTAATGTTTAAAGAACCAACAAATGATGAAATGTGTAATCTTAGAAGCAGGGAATTCGTTCAGAAAACAATACACTTGTGAAATGATCTTTCTGCTTTTGTAGCAAGTGCATTAAACAAACAAAGAACGGTTTTATCTTCAAATATCCAGCCTACAAAAGAAGCTCTGATCTCTTGACAAACTAATATTACAAAATGTAGAGGCTTTGTCCTGCCATCTTTCAATCATATGGAGACCTAAGATAACACTGGTATAAATTAAAACCAGACAAATACTCAGCATGAGAAGAAAATTTTAAAAAAAATGCTATTGTTGCAGTGAAAAAAAAATATTATAATATTGAGGCCTGTACAAATGTTGGTGAATAAAATTACCATTAGTTCAAATAAATCAAATGTCTGAATAAAAGTATTTGTTTAAGCATGAGAATTCATTTAGATTGTGACTGAATATGGTAATATGGAGAGTCCGAAATATTTTTCTATAAGGCTGATGTCACACATGAAGCCACACTTTTTTGGTGCTTTTATTTTTTTTTATGTATTCATTTTTCTGTTATGTTGCATGGAGGTATTTGGAAAATTTTGAATGCAGGATAAATAGGCATTTTTATGTGGTGGCATTTCCCAGTCTTGAGTTGTGTCTTTTTGGATCAATATTTTTTCAAAGCACTGTGTGTTCTAATTCTGATATTTTTCCTTCATTGTCTGTATTTAATTCTGTTTTTTAAATGTTTTCCCCCAGTAATATCCCTAATAATGTTTTTCATACCAGTCCCCAACCTCAACAGGTTATAGAGTTTACCATTTTCCATAGAGAAGGCACATATGATAAATATCGATTTAAATCACTTGCGCAATCTGAAAGTCAATGTCCAGCCACCTGAATATGGGAAACCATCATGGGCTGCCTTGGACTTTAATTAGCATTGTTGGGGGCTTGAAATGAAAAATGTACTCACATATTCTGTATTTCCTAGAAGTTTTTATTCTGGTTTTTGAATGGAGCTATTAGATAGATAGTAATAATCCACCATCACCAGCTATATGTAACTGCTTCATTTTTGCTGTTCAGACATCATAACAGTCTTGGGCTGTTTTCACATGCAAATTTTTTTAAATGTTTTATAACACTGTCCTGTGTCTTTTAACCTAAAAATTCTGTGGCTAGATTTGGTAGATAGTTGGCTGTAAATCAGTAAGGAAATAACATACCGAGAATTTTCGGCACATTTGACAGGTTGACGCTGGATCTGTGACAATCCCTATTATAGTTTAAGGGGCCGGACGGTGACACTTCAGCTTCAGGCAATAAGAGGCCCAGCAGGCTGTTCCCTGCAAGAACTGCCTACCAGATCTAAAAGTGCTATTGTGAAACTAGCCTAAGTTTATGCCATCTATAGAATTTGTAAATATTGTTTTCTGCCGTTTTTCTTCACTTTCAGTGCATTTCTTGGTCAATGACATTTTTTTCAAAGAGCATCGTGTTTTCATTGTAGGATAAATGCTACCCAAAGGCTCTGGTAATGTATTGGGAAAAAAATGCTTGAAAGGCCTGGCATTTTCTACAAAATAAAGAAATTCTCCACTAAAAAACTACAGTATGTTTAAAGAAAGTCTTTACCCTAAATTTCCATAAGGGAAAAGCAGTTCACTCATTACTACCAGACTGAAATAATGGAAAGCAAGTGCTAGGGAAAAGGATTACATCTGAAGTGATACACTTGCTAGTCACAAGGGGTTTTCTGGCCCATAGATACTGACCTTTCCTTAGGACAGATTTCCTTAATGATCAATTGTTTTTGTCAGCCTATTGTTAGTTCTCCACTGGACTGCTATTGATGTCTTAAGTCTCATTCACACGTCAGTGTTTCACGGACGTGTGCTTTACGTGTTCTCCACGGACAGTACACGTCCCCATTCATTTTAATGTGTGTATTCAGACATCAGTGTTTTAGCACTGTCCGTGAATCAGTGTTTTTAGCACGGATGCATGCTCTATTTTGTCCATGTTCATGGATCCATCACATCCATTATAGTCTATGGGTCTGTGAAAACCACAGATGCAACACGGATGCCATCCATGTTGCATCCATGTTTCACGGATCATTAAGAGGAGATGCTTTGAAAATCATTTTTCAGCTGTGCAGTGTCAGTTAAACACGGATGCAACATGGACAGCAAAAAACAGACACACAGACCCAACACGGTTTCTTCACAGATGCATCACTGTCCACCTGCTCACGGGCGTGTGAGCACGGACGTGTGAATGAGGCTTTATTCTGAGGATAAGTCCTGACATCTACAGGCTGGAAAACCCATTTAATAAGATTACCTGTTGACATTTCATGAAGACCAATTTTGAAACACTTCAATAAAAAGAGGTAAGCAGTTTAAAAGCAGAGAAAATACAGATTTATATATTAGTAATCTATGTAGGTCATATGTGTTTTTTGCAATTGTCTACACCGAGTGGCCTTAGTTCAGATCTGTTGTCTGTATGTTCATACTGAAAATACCTTTTACCACAGACCCCAAATGTGTATTATTGGAATATGGTAACTATATAGGAAATTGGAAAATGCTGACAGTTTGATACTCCTCATTCAGACTTGGTACACCCCTAAGGAGAAATAGTACCCCAACCAAGGCCTCTCAGACAGCCAAGCAAATTACCTTTGTTGAGCTCTGTTAATAGGTAGATACCCAGAAACAGCTAGGTTCCTGGTATGAGACACTATGTTTTCCTTTTCTTTTGGAAATGAGACTAGCTTGCATGTCTCTTTTGCAGAGTGGCATTGTGTGGGGACACAATCACAGCGATAGATAAAAAATTGTATTATGAAAAAGCACTGATTGAACAGTTTGAGAGCACCACTAAGCAGAAATCTTATTATGAAAAACTACTGATTGAAAAGAAAATGGAGGCTACCACTAGGGGAAAATTTTATTATAAAAACATACTTATTGAACACTTGGAGGTTACCATCAAAAACTTCGTGGAAAAACTAGGGGAAACATGGTCTATGAAGCACAAGGATATATGTACAAATGTACATACTAGAGATAAGCAAATCAATTCTGAAATCATCCTGAATTTCCGCAAAATATAAGATTCTAACAAGCCCATATATTTTTCAATTTAGTTCTTGCAAATCAAAAGACAGATCCACAAGTGCAAACTATGTGCAATTCAGCTTTCTTTCCAAAAGGATTAAAAAAGCTGATTGTTTCACAATTACCAGTCATTTTTCAGCCTTCTAAACAGAATTACATAACTTGAAGCATAGCTAAGCCAGCCTCACACCTGCAACTAGCTCTTTCAGGACAAAAGCCTTTATCAAACCAAAGTGTTACGGTCCTACAGGCTCACCTGAGTCAGAGGACCACTGGCTGGAGGTAGGAGTGGAGCCCAGTGGCAAGGACCGCAGGCAGGTAGTAGGTGCAGGAAGTCTGGCAGAGGCGTAGTCGGTAGGCAGGCGGTGGGTCAGGGCAGGCGGCAGTAAGCGTAGTCAGACAATCCGGATGGCAACGGTGGTAGCAGTTCAGTAGGTAGGGACAAGCAGAAGAGTAGTCGGTAGGCAATTCCTGGTCAGCAGTGGACTTTCAATAGTAACAAGAGCAGCAGATGAGGAGACGCTTGATCAAGGCTCAGGAGCTCAATAATCAGCAAACTGGAGTGCAAGGGGCTGGACTTATATAGGGAAGTACCAGGTGTGGGGAATCAAGGGTAATGAGCAAGGCTTGGCAAGACTGAGGTTAACTAATAGGCTTCAGGGAGGAATGTCCAGAGAGGACGGTAGCCTAGTAAGCAGGGCTACCGCCTGGGATGTGGCTGGTCACGGGTTCGAATCCCGACAGTACTCCCCCCCTTCCAAGGTGACCTCCGGGCACCGCAGGGGCAGTCTTACCGGGGTGCCGTTGGTGGAACTCTTTTACCAGTCTGGGGGCGTGGACATTTTCTTCTCGCTCCCAGGAGTTATCCTCAGGAGGGTAACCCTCCCACCCAATTAGGTATTGTAGTCTTCCCCGGTGGATCCTGGAGTCGAGAATCTTTGCGACAACATATTCTTCTTCACCCTGTACCCTCACGGGTGGTGGAGGGGGAGAGTGGCGGCCTGTGAAGGTGTTCTCCACGTATGGCTTGAGGAGAGAGCAATGGAAGACAGGGTGCACCCTAATGGAGTCCGGAAGGTCGAGACGGAAAGTGACCTCGTTGATTTGTGCGGTGATCCGGAACGGACCCATGTATCTTTGGGAAAATTTTTTGGAGGGGACCTTCAATCTGAGGTTCCTGGTGGACAGCCACACCTTGTCTCCCACATGGAAGCCCGGGGTGGGTTTGCGACGTCTGTCTGCTCCCTGTTTAAAGCGCCTCTGGGCAAGCTGGAGGTTGTCTATAATGTTCTTTTGTGCCTCCTGTAGGGTTGTTAGGCGTTCGGCCACTGCTGGGAGGGTGGAGGCGACGGGTAGGTGGGGAATGAACACCGGGTGCGAGCCTGTGTTAGCAAAGAAGGGGCTGTGCTTGGTTGAGCTGTGCTCAGCATTGTTGTAGGCGAACTCGGCCGTGGGGAGATGATCCAGCCAGTCATCCTGCAGGTGGGAGCTGAAACAGCGTAGGTATTGCTCTAGGGTCTGATTAGTTCTCTCCGTCTGCCCGTTTGACTGAGGGTGGAAAGCAGAGGACAGGTTCACTTTAACCCCGAGCGCCAGGCAGAAGTTCTTCCAGAACTTTGAGGCAAATTGTACGCCTCGGTCGGAGACCACGTCGTCCGGGATCCCATGCAGCCTGAAGACCTCTCTGAGAATAAGATCGGCCGTCTGTTTGGCTGTGGGTAGGCCTTTGTAGGGGATGAAATGGGCCATCTTGGTGAGACGGTCGACCACGACCAGGATGGTGTTCATCCCTTTTGAAGGAGGAAGGTCTACCACAAAGTCCATGGAGATCGAGCCCCAGGGGCGGGAGGGAATCGGGAGGGGTTGTAACAGACCCACGGGAGAGGAACGAGGAGTCTTATTGCGGGCACAGACCGTGCACGACGAGATGTACCTCTTGATGTCCTCCTTGTATGTTGGCCACCAGAAGGAGCGGGAGAGAAGCTCCTGGGTCTTTCTTGTGCCAAAATGACCGGCCACCTTGGAGTCATGGTTGAGTTTGAGCACTTCGAGCCGTGCGATTTCTGGTACATATAGTTGTAGGTCCTGATGAAACCAATGACTGTTCTTAAACGTAAGGCTGACATTGCCTGTGGGGTGGGAGAGGAAGGGGTCATTTTCATATCCTTCTTTGATTGTGCCCAGGAGTTCTTTAGAGTAGGTGGCCCCTACGACCCTTCTCTCGGGTAAGATGTTATTTTGGCCCTTGTTACTCTGTGAGGGCTCGGAAAACATTCTGGAGAGGGCGTCAGCCTTGCCGTTTTTTGATCCAGGGCGATAGGTGATGAGATAGTTGAAGCGGGAAAAGAATAGGCTCCATCTGGCCTGTCTGGCTGAGAGTCTCTTAGCGCTGCGGATGAACTCGAGGTTCTTGTGGTCAGTTAGTACGATTATGGGGTTGGTGGCTCCCTCCAGCAGGTGTCTCCACTCGGAGAAGGCATCCTTGATCGCCAGTAGTTCTTTGTTCCCGATGTCATAGTTCTTCTCGGAGGGGGACATCTGGCGGGAGAAATATGCGCACGGGTGTAATAGCATCCTCTCCCCTGTCCGTTGTGACAAAACTGCCCCCACCGCAGAGTCTGATGCATCCACTTCGACTGTAAATGGGAGCTCGGGGTTCGGGTGGATTAGGATTGGGGCAGAAGTGAAGAGGAGTTTCAACTTGGTGAAGGCCTCCTGGGCCTCGGGTGTCCAGGAGAAGGGGACTGCCTTCTTGGTGAGTTGGGTGATTGGTGCTATGACCTTGGAGAAGTTCCGGATAAACTTCCGATAGAAGTTGGCGAAGCCAATGAATCTTTGTATCTCCTTCTCGTTTTTCGGAACGGGCCAGTTCATCACAGCTTGGACCTTCCCCGGGTCCATACTTAGGCCCTCTGGGGAGATGATGTATCCGAGGAACTGAGTGGTGGTTCGCTCAAACTCGCATTTCTCTAGCTTGATATAGAGAGAGTTCTGTCTGAGTCTCTGCAGTACCCTGCGGACGTGTTCGCGGTGCTGCTCGAGGTCTTCAGAGAAGATCAAGATGTCGTCCAGGTAAACGACTACAAACAGATCCAGCATGTCCCTGAGGACGTCGTTAATGAAGTGCTGGAAGGTGGCGGGAGCATTGCAGAGTCCGAAAGGCATGACCAGGTACTCGAAATGACCATAACGTGTCCGGAAGGCGGTCTTCCATTCGTCCCCAGGGCGGATTCGGACGAGGTTGTAGGCCCCTCGAAGGTCGAGTTTGGTGAAGATCTTCGCTTCCCGGAGTCTCTCAAGGAGTTCGGAAATCAGTGGGAGCGGGTACCGTTTTTTTACGGTTATGTCATTAAGCTTTCTGTAGTCTATGCAGGGACGCAGGGAGGAGTCTTTTTTCTCTACGAAGAAAAAGGGGGCTCCCGCGGGGGAGGTGGAGGGCCGGATGAACCCCTTCCTCAGGTCCTCGTCCAGGTACTCTTTCAGAGCCTTGAGTTCAGGCTCTGAGAGGGAGTAGATACTGCCAAAGGGTATTTCGGCCCCGGGCAACAGTTCTATAGGGCAGTCGTAGGGTCGGTGTGGTGGCAGCTTGTCTGCGTTTTTCTTGTCGCAGACATCCTGGAACTCGCGGTATTGAGGGGGTAGCAGATCCTTGACGGATAGTTTAGAGATGGTGGTGTCTTCGGGTGGAAGGACGGGTTTGTGGGAGCAATTTAGCGTGCAGAACTCGGATGGGAATCGTATGCAGCGGGTTTCCCAGTCCACCAAGGGGTTGTGGGTGGCCAACCATGGGATGCCCAAGATCACTGGGAACTTCGGGGAAGCGATCAGAGAGAAGTGGATCTTTTCACGGTGATCTGGTTCTATGAGGAGTTGTAGTTCGGTGGTCTCGTGAGTGGCCGGCCCCGAGGAGAGTGGGGATCCGTCGACGGTTTCCAGGTCAACGGGGGCTGCCTTGATTGTCCGTGGAATGTTATTTTCGCGGGCGAAGGTTAGGTCCATGAAGTTGCCTCCCGCCCCGGAGTCTAACATCGCTGAACAGGGGAGTTGTCGCCCCTCAATGTCGATGAGGATCGGGATGATGAAGTGGGATCCATGAGCCGCCGTGTTGTTATTTTCAGGGGCTGCTGGCGGGGTTGGAGTTTGTGATTGCTCCTTTAGCTCCGTGACGGCAATAGTCTTTCGGATCTTATGAGGACATTTGATGGCAAAATGACCCGGCTCCCCACAGTAGAGGCAGAGGTTTTCGGCCAGCCTTCTCTCCTTCTCAGCTGTGGATAGAGACCTACGTAGAGCGTCGACCTGCATAGGTTCAGTTACTGACTGGGGGTCGCGCTGGGCGGTGGAAGAGAAGGAGTAAGTGGGTCTGTGGTCCGAGGACCAGAGTCTTTCTTTCTTCCTCTCGGAGAGTCTTTGATCTATCCGGATGCATAACTGAATGAAGTCATCCAGATCGTCCGGGGCCTCAACTCTGGCGAGTTCGTCCTTTATTAATTCTGACAGGCCTCGCCGGAATTGGCTTCTCTGTGCCGCTGGGTTCCAGGTGGTGTCCGTGACCCAACGGCGAAACTCGGCGGTGTATTCGGCGACGGAGCGTCTCCCTTGCCGCAGACCATGTAGTCGCGCCTCGGCTGTCGCACAGCGGTTGGGGTCATCGAAGACTTGGCTCATGGCGGTGATGAAGTTGTTTAGGTTGTCCAGGAGCTGACTGTTAGTCTCCACGTATGGTGATGCCCATTCTAATGCTTCATCCGTCAGGAGATTGACCACGAATAGCACCTTCTTTTTCTCGGTGGTGAAGGGGGCCGGGTACATCTGAAAATAGATGCGGCATTGGTTTAGAAACCCCCGATACTGGCGTCTGTCGCCGCTGAATCTTGATGGGAGTGGCATGCGGGTGTCTGCGGGCGCGCCGCGGACGTCCAGGAGTTGCCTCTGTAGTTCAATAATCTCCCTCTGTTGGCTTTGGACTACGCCTTGGAGCTGGGCAAATTTCTCCTGATATGTTGTACCAAATTCCTGAAGTTCGGAGACCTGCTTACGCAGAGTGGCCATTGCGGACTCCATAGTTTTGGCTGATTATTCTGTAACGGTCCTACAGGCTCACCTGAGTCAGAGGACCACTGGCTGGAGGTAGGAGTGGAGCCCAGTGGCAAGGACCGCAGGCAGGTAGTAGGTGCAGGAAGTCTGGCAGAGGCGTAGTCGGTAGGCAGGCGGTGGGTCAGGGCAGGCGGCAGTAAGCGTAGTCAGACAATCCGGATGGCAACGGTGGTAGCAGTTCAGTAGGTAGGGACAAGCAGAAGAGTAGTCGGTAGGCAATTCCTGGTCAGCAGTGGACTTTCAATAGTAACAAGAGCAGCAGATGAGGAGACGCTTGATCAAGGCTCAGGAGCTCAATAATCAGCAAACTGGAGTGCAAGGGGCTGGACTTATATAGGGAAGTACCAGGTGTGGGGAATCAAGGGTAATGAGCAAGGCTTGGCAAGACTGAGGTTAACTAATAGGCTTCAGGGAGGAATGTCCAGAGAGGACGGTAGCCTAGTAAGCAGGGCTACCGCCTGGGATGTGGCTGGTCACGGGTTCGAATCCCGACACAAAGCATATCAGAATCAGCTTTTCTAGCTAAAAGGCTTTGGGGGACTGCTGTTACTATTTCTCTTAAGGAGACCAGTTAATATATGTGATGACTATTGTAGGCTAGACAATGCTTGTCTTGATTTACGGAAAAAATGTATGCAAGTTAGTATGTCTAACATAAGCTGGTATCAGAAAGAATTGTCTTTCTTATCCTTTTGTCAGAAAAGCTAATTTGAATATTTTCCCCAAAACCCCATATTCAAATTAGCTTTCCTGACAAAAAAAGTGATTATAATGCCAGCTGATGTTAGACATACTAATTTTCACACATTTTTCCCAGAAATCAAGAGGCGCATTACTTAACCTACAATAATCATCGTATATACTAAGCAGTCTCCATAAATAGTATGCCCTCCCAAAGGTTTCCCCAAGGCCACTTAGCTACAAATGCCAATTCTGTCTGCATTGCTCTGTTTTTTTTTTTTTTTTTTTTCTCGAATAGCTGGCTGCAGAGGTGAGGCTGATTTGCCCCCACTTATGCGAATCTCCTCCTGGGCTGGTGGGAGGATACCGTTGTCTTCCCAGATCAGCACCCATGGTGGAGTGAGAACATCTCTTTTTGGACACGTTATATTGACGATGTCTTCCTGATCTGGGAAGGCACCATTCCAGCTTTCCACAGATTTATCGATACCCTCAACCATAATGATTTTGGCCTGAGTTTTACCTATGAAACCCAATTAGAACAGATCACCTTTCTGGATGTGGTGGTGACTAAAGTAGAGGGTACCTTAAACACCTCAGTCTTTCGGAAACCTACGGCAACTAATAGTATCCTCCATTGGGAGAGCCACCACACTACCGCAGTCAAAAAGGGGATCCCAAGGGGACAATACCTGCGAGTCCGTAGGAACTGTTCCTCGGGAGTCAATTTTTATCAAGAATCAGGAAAACTCAGGAAGAGGCTGAGGGAAAGGGGCTATCCCCCTAAGATCCTTAGGGACTCTTTTCAGTTCGCAGAGTCTAAGAAAAGAGACGAACTCCTGATACCAAGAGTGAGAGATATTGGCGATCACCCGATACGTCTCGTCTCTACCTTTGACTCTGGGAACAGCGAAGTGGTGTCTATACTTAAAAGGCACTGGGCAATTCTGACTATGGACCCCGACCTCACACAGGTAATTAGGAACTATCCACAAGTAACGTACCGCAAAGGGAGAAGCCTACGAGATCGGCTAGTCCATAGTCATTATGAGGGCCCAAAAAGAGAAGGCACATGGCTAGACCGTAGGCCCCTCGGTGTCTTTAGATGTGGCTCCTGCAAAGCATGCAAGTTTATTAACCCATCTAAAACAATAACTTGCTCGGTGACCCAACGACCTTTTGTGATTCGTGACTTCGCCAATTGTAAAACTAAAGGCGTAGTCTATATTTGCCAATGTAGCTGCCCACTTGACTACATTGGCAAAACAAAGAGGGAATTACGGAGAAGAATCTGCGAACACCTGAACGACATAAAAAAATCTAAAGACACTCCGGTGGCCCACCATTTTAACAACTGCCATGAAGGGGATGTAAGCTCGGCCCGTTTCTCGGTGCTGGAGGTGGTCCCTTTCCCTGAGAGGAGAGGTGACTGGGACAAGAGGATTCTCCAAAAAGAGTCCTCTTGGATCTATCGCTTTCAATCCCAGTCCCCTCTCGGTCTCAATGAGAGACTAAACTTTGCATGTTTTATTTAATATCCTTCTCGTCTTAGTGTTAATTTTGACATCCCTCAGTAATCTTTCCAAATATCACTGGTATGTGACCCAGGGTTCTGGGCTGATCAGTGCGAAAAGCACCACTAAAATAAGGGGTATTTAAGACTGAATCCCCATATCTAAACAATAACACTACCTTGTACCTCTTAATTTTATCAAAATCAATATAGAGGTAGGTGTGTGGATGTATCAAATTTTTTTAATATCCTCCCTCAGTATCATATTGTGTTGTTTGCCTTGTGATTCATTACTGTTCAAAAACTTTAAAAAAAAAAAAGGGGGTTGTTCCCGAGGGTTCTCTAAAATTATTGCGCCCCCAGGTTATTATTTTTACTATCTGGTGGCACATTCATACTTAGGGCATGCCATCCACAGCCGTTTTCAGCTTTTACCTACTGGCTCATTTATTCAAACCCCCTGTGATTCTTCATGCATTGACAGCACGGCCCCTGTTATCTTCCGGTGCCGGCATCGGGCCCTATGCGGCTCACGATGCGTTCCACGGTACCGGAAGTGACGCAGGCCGGAAGTCCTGTGCGTTCCACCATGCGCTCCAGGAGACCGGAAGTGCCTTCTGACGTCCGGGCCCTCTGTATCTGTACTGGCATTACACCTGGGCCCTCAGCCTATACTCACTGGCCCCCTTATTAATCCCCATGCGCTCGCATGGTTAACATGGCCCTTGTTATCTTCCGGTGCCGGCATCGGGCCCTATGCGGCTCACGATGCGTTCCATGGCACCGGAAGTGACGCTGGCCGGAAGCCTGATGCGTTTCACCATGCGCTCCAGGAGACCGGAAGTGGTTTTTCCGGCGTCCAGGCGCATTCATCAGACCCTATAAATGGGTTTTATTTCCACCTGCACTCCACCTGGGCCCAAAGCAGGCTACTGGGGGAGCCAATGGCCAGCATCAACACCATGTAAGTCTTTTATGCTACTTGAATCTGCAGGAGCTATTAATAGAGCTGTGAGTGATGTTAATATATACTGAAGTGTCCCTTTGTATATACACTTTTTTCAGGTATAACGTATTGATGTAGCTATCTTGCCATCTGGTAATATTATATCTACACCTCCTCCTATGAACATCTATAGCTAAGGATCGTTCCTATGTATATTAATGCTATCATTGGTCACATCTGTATCTGTACTGGACTCTGTCCTTTTCTACCTACCTCCTGATGAGCCTGATTCTATACAGGTGAAACGCGTTGAGGTCTGTGTAACAAGATGTGCATATTTTAAAACGTGCGTATTATTTATCTGAGAGGATTGGTGATTTCCTGAGTATCTGGATCCCTCCCCACTCCTTCTTTCTGTATATGTTTATTTGAATCTCGGAGAGGACGGGTGGTGACTCTGATCACCTGAGCCACCTGCCCTTTCCCCCGTTATATTTTGATATTATCGTTGTATACCTATCATTATTCCCTGGCTAGGGTCAAACTAGGGAGTTGACAGGTATAGGTTCGGGGACAGGGAACCTCCACCATCAGGGGGTTACCCTGGGCTGAGCAGTATTTAGGGCATTTAGGGTAAGCATCCAGTCTGCCCTGCCCTTTTCCCTCAGACCCTATCGTATTTATATAATAATTTTTTCGATTTTGATCCTCGGACCACCGCAAGTCTATTGACAGTCAATGTATCACTAGCACATGTTCTCTGTTAGGGGTTACTACTCCCCTGTCAAAAGAAATTTATATATAAACCTTTTGAAATTGTAGTACTCACTGTTGGTATATACATACCTATACCCACTGTATCACCATTAAAGGTATTTTTAAAAGTCACTTATTCTAAATAGCGATATACTCAAAAACCCACGTGACAATATTAATCTAATAATAATCTAAACATTAGGCTCTTTTTGATTTAGTTATTATCCTAGTTATGCTAGGAAGCCTGTTTAAAAGGTTGACCAATGATTGAAAAGATATGCTCATGTTTGTTAATCCTTACAGAAAGAAAGCTAAATTGCAGAAGTTTTTCACATACGGATCCCTTCTATTTAGCTGAAATTAATTGAAAAATATTTGGGTTTATTATAATACATATATCTTTTTTTAATTCAAGATGAATTTCAAATTGATAGAATTGATTTGCCCATTGCTAGTATGTATACCCTTTTTTCCCCTACGTTTTTGGCGCTAGTCTCAAAACATGAAATCAGTGCTTTTTCTTAATATGATTTCCCCCTAGTGGTAGCCTCAAACTTTTGTGAGGCCATGTTATGTATTATTAGTTTGGTAGAGGAATCTACCAACCCCTCATTATTCTACAAAGGGAAGAGTGTGTAGCTTCTGCCTATGAGTGATTACGTTATCCCATTGTGTTGGTTAATTGTATCACAGGTGGGTGTTTTCTGCCTGTGAGTGATTACGTTATCACATTGTGTTGATTAATTGTATCACATATGTGTGTTTTCTGCCTAAAGCTGCATGTGATTGGTTTATTTAAGAAACTGTCTCAGTCTTCCACAAGGTCCCATTAAAATTTCCTATTGTACCCTTCATGAAGTCTGGGCTCCTAATTGGGTAACTATCTACTGGCTGGGGGAGAAACTACTTGGAAGCTGCATTCGTCCAGAACCAGTCCTATCCACAACCGAACTTCAGCTATAATCCCTGAGGATCAGCAGATTGTGAGGAATAGGCGAACAAGGTATTACAACTTCCAGCGATCGTAACAAGTGCTGGCAGAGCGGTGGAATCGAATGAGACTCCCAAGGACAACTGGTGAATGGCCCAGCAGTATAAGAAACTAAAAAGGACTACACTGAAAGATCTTCTGTAAGCCCGAGGTCAGATGGCAAGCAACAAAAAGAGAGCTATCCTCATAGCAGAACTGATGGAAAGCGACCAAACCAGCAGCTTGGCGAATTTCAGCCGGGAGGAAGCAGAATTCCAACAGAAGGTGATGTGGAGGTTGAACTTGTTCGGATCAAATCCCACACCGGAGATGGCCTGGCTCTGATAGGCACAGAGCGCAGTGCACAACAGGCAAGTCTGAGCCAGGGAGACACAGCATTCTTGTCTGGATTTACAAATAGAGGGCAGCAGAGAAAAGTTAATTACGCTGCATTTAAAACTTTTTCGGACGGAGAAATGGAGATTGATGCTTATTTGCACGACAGTGCGCATTAGAGGGTCTGGAGCCAGAACAGTGGGCCGTGATACTAAGCAGAAAACTCACTGGTCGAGCAGCAGAGGCATACCGAGCAGTTCCAGACGCAGCCATACACGACTATGCCAGGGTAAAGGACATTCTGCTCGCCTGGTATGCTGTGACTCCAGAAACCTATTGGAAAAAGTTTCGGGCTCTAAGGAAAGGGAACCGAGACTCTTACACTGAATGGGCATTTAGGATGTACCGGGCAGCCCAAAGTTGGATACAAGGCTGCCAAGCCACTACGCTGGAGGAGGTAATGCAACTCCTTTTACTAGAGCAGTTCTTTGAGCACTCCCCCACGGACACTAGAGACTGGGTAAGAGATCGGAAGCCAACCACAGTAGAAGAAGCGGCAAGGTTGGTGGATGAACACCATGAGGGGAGAAAAGGGGAATCGAGTGGAGGTCGGAATATTGCTAAAACCTTCCCTCCAACGCCAGAGGCTGGGCCCGCTCCCAGGTCTAACCCTTTCACACCAGCACCCTTTCCCAACAACAACCAACGTGCACCAAATGCATTACAAAATGTATTGCCCACAGTGGAGCAGAGGGAGCTGGGAGCGATCAGCACCACCACCAACGAGGGCAGCCGCATATTACTACCACCATGAGACCCCAGAAACACCGACCACCAGCGCTGAACTGTGGGACGTAGTGCACGAGGTCAACCCAGTACAAGCAGAAAGTGACAATCGGGAGCACCACATTCAGTGGGTTACCGTAGATGGGAAGAATGCCCAAGCCATAAGAGACTCAGGAGCCACTCTCACCCTGGTGCAACCCCACACAGTACCCGCCAAAGACCACACAAATAGGACTGTGGTGGTTCGAGTAGCAGTAGGTGCCATCCATAAACTACCCACCACTCGGGTTCACCTCAACTGGGTCATAGGCGCTAAACAGCTGGACGTAGGAATTATGTCCGGCCTACCAGCTGAAGTTTTGTTGGGGAATGATTTGGGATGTCTTACCTCGCAGCTGACCCACCCCGAACCAGTCGGAGTATACGGCGTCACTACCAGGGCTCAAGCCCATCGAGAGGAACCAACACACTCCAAGGAACCACGGGTAGGAAACTCTAACCCCTGATTGTCACCTGACCCTATCCCATTCTGGGGTACCCCACAGACAGAGTTTTGGGCAAGCCCAACAGATTGACTCCACATTAGCGGGTTACAGGAAAGCCATAGGATACCCTAGAGACGGTAATTCTCAGGAGAGTTTTCACTGGGAGAAGGGGCTATTATACAGAGTCACCGGGGAAGTGGGGAGGGGGCAGCCCAAATCATAAAAAAAACTGTTAGTGATACCCCGCAAGTAGAGGGCCGAACTCCTATCGATATCCCATTAGCAGGACATCTGGGGGTGAAGAAAACGAAGGATTGCCTCACCCAGACATTCTTTTTGCCCGGTATAGCCAAAGATCTACAGACATACTGTAGGACATGTGATACATGTCAACGCATGGGAAACAGGGGGGACCACCCTAACGCTAAGTTACGCTCCCTACCCATAATAGAAGAACCATTCTACCGAGTAGTGGTAGACCAGATAGGACCGCTCAGCAAGCTCAGCATCTCAGGAAAATGCCACATCCTCACTGTAGTGGACTATGCCACTAGATACCCTGAGGCTGTAACGCTCTCCAATATTGAGGCAGAAACCTTAGCAGAGGTCCTAATTAAAATATTTTCCACAGTAGGGTTTCCCAAGGAGATCGTGTTCGATTAGGGAACGCAGTTCACCGCAACTGTGACCCAACAGTTGTGGCAGAGATGTGGGGTAAAGCACTTGTTTAGCTCTCCCTACCACCCTCAAACCAACTCTGTGAATGATTTAATGGCACGCTTAAGCAAATGCTCACAGCGTTCCCAGACGGACACTGCAGACACTGGGAACAGTTTCTCCCTTATCTCCTGTTTGCCTACCAAGAAGTGCCTCAGGCGTCCACCGGGTTCTCCCCCTTCGAACTCCTATACGGGAGAAAAGTTAGGGGACCCCTGGACCTCATAAGAGAGCACTGGGAGGGCAATACAGGAGAGGAAGGAATCCCTATCGTACCCTACGTACTGGAGTTCAGATACCGGTTACAGGCCCTGACCGACTCAGTATGAGAAAACCTACAAGCGGCTCACAAACGACAGAAGCAGTGATACGATAAGGGGGCCCACAACCCCTCAAAAAAGGACAAGCTACAGGCGGCTTGGCAAGGGCCCTTTAAGGTGGTGGAGCAGATTATCGACACCATCCACATTGTAACAAAATGTTCAGATGAAAGGATCAGATGGGCCTTTCATGTGAACATGTTAAAACCGTATTTTGAACGTCACGAGGACATGGCAGCTACCTGCGCCCCATCAACTGATGATTAAAATATGGCCTCTCATGCCAAACGGAACTGGAGTTATAACTATCGGGCCCGGACATCCCGAAGCCAACCCGACAGGGTCTAGGCGGGTATGCCGACCCATGGAACTAAGGGGGAGTAATCTGAGGCCATGTTATGTTTTATTAGTTCGGAGGAATCTACTGACCACCGACCACCCCCCTGGCTCATTATTCTACAAAGGGAAGAGTGTATAGCTTCTGCCTGTGTGTGATTACATTATCACATTGTGTTGGTTAATTGTATCTCAGGTGGGTGTTTTCTGCCTGTGAGTGATTACGTTATCCCATTGTGTTGATTAATTGTATCACATATGTGTGTTTTCTGCCTAAAGCTGCATGTGATTGGTTTATTTAAGAAACTGTCTCAGTCTTCCACAAGGTCCCATTAAAATTTCCTATTGTACCCTTCATGAAGTCTGGGCTCCTAATTGGGTAACTATCTACTGGCTGGGGGAGAAACTACTTGGAAGCTGCATTCGTCCAGAACCAGTCCTATCCACAACCGAACTTCAGCTATAATCCCTGAGGATCAGCAGATTGTGAGGAATAGGCGAACAAGGTATTACAACTTCCAGCGATCGTAACAAGTGCTGGCAGAGCGGTGGGATGTGTGTGTTTTTTGCCTGTAACTGCATGTGATTGGTTTATTTAAGAAACTGTGTCAGTATTCCACAAGGCCCCAATGTGGGTGTCCCTTGCTGGAAGACCTGCATAACAGGCTGACATGTAGCCCCATTAAAGTTTCCTGTTGTACCCTTGAAGTCTGGGTCCTGTTTGGGTAACTATCTACTGGCTGGGGGAGAAACTACTTGGAAGCTGCAGTTTGTAAGGAATAGGCGAACAAGGTACTACAACTACCAGCATTCATAACAGAGATGTCTAATAAAAATTTTCTTTTTATTGGCCTCATACACAGGACTGTATGTATTTTGCAGAGCACAAATTGAAGACCCACAAACTATGGATACTGTCTGTGTTGCATCCACATTTTTGCAGACCTATTGAATTCAATGGATCCGTGGTCCATATTTTTTGGTCAAGTATACAATATGTTATATGTTTGGATCATCTATGTGCTTTCCGCATTCGTATGTCCATTCTGCAGAAAGATAACATATGTCCACAAAATGCGGACCACTGACCCATTGAAGTCAATGTATCTGCAAAATAATGCAGATAACACACGGTTGTGTGCATGGGGTCTAAGTGTAAAGAACAGCTGAACTGAATCTAAATCAAAAATTTCTATCAAAAAGAAATAATCATTGTAAAGCCAACATACAGAGAAGACAGATGCATTAGAAAGATATGATTTAGGAAGTGTCTACAGATTTTATTTATATTTTTTAAGGGAGACAGATTTGATGATGACAGTTTGTTATAGATCACAAGCTATAATAGTTTGTACTTGTTGCATCTTGTTATACATAATTCTAAACCTTACTCTTCAAAAAATAGACCAAACTGGATTATGTAAACCAGATGGTAATATAGATATTCATTTCAATGTATTATTGTTTACTTTTTCTTCATGTTTTTCTTTTTATTCCCTTGGGGCAAGAACAAAAGTGTGGTTGTCAAAATATCAAATTGTTAATGAAGAAGATTACTTGTAGATGATGCAGGAACAGCTTGGACACTACTTTTGCAGTAAGCAAAGCTTATGTTTATTGCATCTGAACTGATGCATTCTGAACGGATCCTTATCTATTCAGAATGTATTGGGGCTGAACTGATCTGTTTTGGGCCGCTTGTGAGAGCCCTGAAACGGATCTCACAAGCGGACCCAGAAACGCCAGTGTGAAAGTAGCCTAAGCTGTAATATAGAGTAATAAAGAAATACGTTGCATTGCATATATATATAGCTGTGTTTGTTCTTTGACATGTTGATAAGTCCGATCAGACTTCTTATTAACCCAACAACATTTTTGGCATCTAATAAAATCAAAGTACAGTACCTGTACTGAATAATAACAGATGTGATTTCTAAACTCATTACTGTAAACAGCAAGACTATTGTGCATATAGTGTAATGAAATTTAAGAAATTAGGAAAGTTGTTTTTATGGTCATTCAAATGATTTCTGAAACAAGATTCTATGGTACTTAACTTCTTTCTAACATAGCAATTTTTTATTTTTTTTTCTCTGATTTCCGGGAGCTATAACTTTATATTTTTCTGTTCACATATTCATACCATGGCATATTTTTTGAGGGACAAGTTGTAGGTACTTGCACCATTTAATATTGCATACGATATAGTGGTAAGCTGGAAAAAATTCTAAATGGAGTGGAATTGAAAAAAAAAAACACAATTCTACCAAGGTCTTATGGGTTTTCTTTTTACATGGTTCTCTGTATGGGAAAAATTATAGAAACATAGAAATCTAGAATGTGTCGGCAGATAAGAACCATTTGGCCCATCTAGTCTGCCCAATATACTGAGTACTATGGATAGCCCCTGGCCCTATCTTATATGAAGGATGGCCTTATGCCTATCCCATGCATGCTTAAACTCCTTCACTGTATTTGCAGCTACCACTTCTGCAGGAAGGCTATTCCATGCATCCACTACTCTCTCAGTAAAGTAATACTTCCTGATATTACTTTTAAACCTTTGCCCCTCTAATTTAAAACTATGTCCTCTTGTAGCAGTTTTTCTTCTTTTAAACATTCTCTCCTCTTTTACCTTGTTGATTCCCTTTATGTATTTAAAAGTTTCTATCATATCCCCTCTGTCTCGTCTTTCTTCCAAGCTATACATGTTAAGGTCCTTTAATCTTTCCTGGTAAGTTTTATCCTGCAATCCATGTACCACTTTAGTAGCTCTTCTCTGAACTCTCTCCAAAGTATCAATATCCTTCTGGAGATATGGTCTCCAGTACTGAGCACAATACTCCAGATGAGGTCTCACTAGTGCTCTGTAGTGCGGCATGAGCACCTCCCTCTTTCTACCGGTAATGCCTCTCCCTATACACCCAAGCATTCTGCTAGCATTTCCTGCTGCTCTATGACATTGTCTGCCTACCTTTAAGTCTTCTGAAATAATGACCCCTAAATCTCTTTCCTCAGATACTGAGGTTATGACTGTATCACTGATTTTATATTCTGCTCTTGGGTTTTTACGCCCCAGGTGCATTATCTTGCACTTATCAACATTAAATTTTAGTTGCCAGATTTTTGACTATTCCTCTAGTTTTCCTAAATCCTTTTCCATTTGGTGTATCCCTCCAGGAACATCAACCCTGTTACAAATCTTTGCTTTATCTTAATTCTGTGGGTTAGCATGATTACAGTGATAACATATATTTATCCTTTTTCTTGTGTTTTAATACAGTTTTTTTCTATGCATTGCTATATTCTGACCCCCATATTATTTTTATGCTTATATGTACAGAGCGGGTTCGTTTTTGCTGGGTAATCTGTATTTTTCATTGATACCATATTTGGTATGACTTTTTGATCACTTTCTATAAAAATATTTTGGGTGGTGGTGAAGCGACTAAAAATGGTAAATCAGCTTTTTTGATTTTTTTTCCCATTACACCATATGCAAAAAATGCATATATTTTAATAATTCAAGAATTTTTGGAAGCGATGATACTATTGATCCTTTTTTTGTTTATTTTTATTTGTAAAATGGAGAAAAGGGAGTCATTTGAATTTTTATTCAGATTTTTTTAAAATGTTTATATTTTTGCAAACTTCTAGGGGAATTTAACATGCAATCATGTGATTGCTTTACCCATTGGAACTTCACTATGGTAGGCCTCAGAGCTTTAAAAGGGTCCGAGGCTGCAATAGCAACCAAACGGGCTTCCACAAACTCTCCGCAGGGAAGCCTGTCAGATACCAAGAGAGCAGCGCTAACAGTAATTGACCATTCAGGTGTCAGGCATGCACACTGCTGGTATCTGTATTTTGCACAAAATACATACAGTCGTGTGCATGAGGCCTTATATCACTTGTTTGCTTGATCCATAATAGGAGCCTATTGAGGTATTTGGTTATCAACCTAACTGGAGTGTGATGGACTGATTGTAGTGTATTGCTTTATATGGGAGGTTGATATATATGGCATTACAGTAGTCCAGCTGTGTTGTTATAAAGGCATGTATTGTTGATGGTCTGGGGAAGAGGTATTATATTCTTTCAACATTCTTCAGGTAAAAGTATGTGCATAATGGCAGATATCTGACTCCTGAGACAGTACTTCACTAATGGCTATAACCAAACTGCAAATGGTTTGAGCTCTGAAGGATTCAACATTCATTCTTACTGTTCAGCTAAGCAGGAATTTGTAGCTGTGATGTGTCTCTGCTTAAAAAACAGGTCTAACTGGATATTGTCTGCAATATAGTGGAATGTCAGTTGTGCATCTTGATTATTTTCCCTAATGGTAACACGTAAATCATTAATGGCATTGGGAATGGAACCAAACCCTGTGGTACTCCATATTTACTGGGAATTGGTTTGGAAGATAAGGGGCCAGTAGATGTTCTTTATTTTCTGGTAGCCAGGAATGAACTAAATGATTGAAGAGCTGTGCCGTAAATTCCATAAAACTCCAAGACTGTCTCAAGTCCTTGTGTTGAGACATCATGGTCAACCTTGAAAAATTCTGCTGAATGACTGCATATTTGCCTTATTTTTTTTATCGTGAGCTAGTTATTTACTACGTAGTTTAGTGCTGATTTGGTGTTATGATTGTTTCTGAAGCCAGAATGGACAGGGTCTGTTGTCTAACAGCTTTTTCTATACATTTCTCTAAAAAGGGCAGGTTTGAAACAAGGATGTAGCTACCAATAACATTTGGATCCATGGAGGACTTTTTCAAACGAACCCTAATGACTGCTGTCCTCAGCATATCAGGAGAGATCTCATTTTACATAGAAGACAGAATAGGTAAATAAACACATGGACTTAATTGTTGGTACCTTTCTATTAAAGAAAGAAAAACCCACAATGGTCACTAAAATAACTAGAAACTGACAAAAGTAAGGCCTCGTTCACATTTCTGTATCAGTGTCACGTCCAAGAAAAAAACGTATGTGTTTCATCAGTGAAGCTATCCGTGAAGGATCCATGGTTAATCCGTGTGTCAGTTTTTACCATCCACGTGTCATCCGTAATTGACGTTGCTCAGCTGAAAATCAATTTCCAAAGAATCTCCTATTAGTCTTCAGTGAAAAACGGACGCAACATGGACACAACATGGATGTGTGTCAGTGATTTTGACAGACCCATAGGCTTAAATGGGCATGCTTGGTCCGCATCACGGATCAAAGTAGCACATGTACACGTTATTATTTTTTTTGACCCGCGGTCAGTAAAAAAATGCTGAAATGTGAACAGACACATTTAATTCAATGGGTATGTGTGCTGTCCGCAGAAAATGCGGACAGCACACGTCAGTGAAAAACCAAAATGTGAACAAGGCTTTTGAATTGTGGTTTAACAAAATAATTTATAAAACAAACTAATGAAAGTGGCTTGGCAAAATTGGTGGTACCCATAACATTATAACTTGTTGCATAACCTTTTAAGGCAATCACTGCAATCAACCAATTTTTGCAACTGTTAATGAGACTTCTAAACCTGTCTGCAGGTATTTTGGCTCACTCCTCATGATTAAACTGCTCCAGCTTTCTCAGGTTTGAAGGGTGAGTTCTCTAGACTGCATGTTTCAGCTCCTTCCACAGATGTTTTACTAGGCTCATAGAAGGCCACATCAGAATTGTCCAATGCTTTGCTCTCAGCCATTCTTGAATGTTTTTAGCAGTGTGTTTTGGGTCATTATCCTGTTGAAGGACCCATGACCTGTCACTGAGACCAAGCTTTCTAAAACTGGGCAGCACATTTCACTGCAGAATACCTTGATAGTCTTGAAATTTTATTGTACCCTGCACAGATTCAAGACACCCTGTGCCAAATGCAGCAAAGCAGCAAAACATAACTAAGCCTCTTCTATGTTTGACAGTAGATGCAATGTTCATTGCATTGTATGTTTCACTTTTGCATCTATGAACAAAGTGCTGATGTGACTTGCCAAAAAGCTCCAGTTTTGCCTCATCTATCCAAAGGACTTTCTCCCAAAAGCTTTGTGGCTTGTCAATATGCATTTTTGCAAATTTCAGTATCGCTTTTTTATTATTTGCTTTCAGCAATGGTTTCCTTATCAGTCGTCTTTTTTTAACCCCTTAAGGACCCTGCCATATTTCACCTTAAAGACCAGGCCACTTTTTGCAAATCTGACGTGTCACTTTATGTGGTGATAACTTTAAGGCTGCGTTCACACGAGCGTGTCCGGATTAGTTCCGGATGCGTCCCGGTGTGTTGCGGCAAACCCGCGCGAGTAGGAATGCAATTGCAGTCAGTTTTGACTGCGATTGCGTTCCGATGTTCAGTTTTTATCGCGCGGGTGCAATGTGTTTTGCACGCGCGTGATAAAAAAACGACTGTAGTACCCAGACCCGAACTTCTTCACTGAAGTTCAGGTTTGGGTTCGGTGTTGTGTAGATGTTATTATTTTCCCTTATAACATGGTTATAAGGTAAAATAATAGCATTCTGAAAACAGAATGCTTAGTAGGTGATCAATTGAGGGTTAAAAAATAAAAAAAATTAACTCACCTTGTCCTCTTGTTCGCGTAGTTCTCCCGGTCTTTAGTTCTTTAAAAAGATGAACTATGGGCTAAAGGACCTTTAGTGACGTCAGATCACATGCTCCAATCACATGGTACATCACCGCGGTGATGGACCCTGTGATTGGAGCATGTGATCTGATGTCACCAAAGGTCCTTTAGCCCATAGTTCATCTTTTTAAAGAACTAAAGACCGGGAGAACTACGCGAACAAGAGGACAAGGTGAGTTAATTTTTTTTATTTTTTAACCCTCAATTGATCACCTACTAAGCATTCTGTATTCAGAATGCTATTATTTTCCCTTATAACCATGTTATAAGGAAAAATAATACAGTGTATAGACAGTCACCTAGCAACCGTGCGTGAAAATCGCACCGCATCCGCACTTGCTTGCGGATGCATGCGATTTTCACGCAACCCCATTCACTTCTATGGGGCCTGCGTTGCGTGAAAAACGCAGAATATAGAGCATGCTGCGATTTTCACGCAACGCATAAGTGATGCGTGAAAATCATCGCTCATCTGAACAGCCCCATTGAAATGAATGGGTCCAGATTCAGTGCGGGTGCAATGCATTCACCTACCGCATTGCACCCGCGCGGAAATCTCGCCCGTGTGAACGCAGCCTAAAACGCTTTTACTTATCCAGGCCATTCTGAGATTGTTTTCTCACCACATAGTGTACTTCATGACAGTGGTAAAATTGAGTCAAAAAAATATTTTTATTTATAATAAAATACCAAATTTACAAAAAATCTGGAACAAGTGTATTTAACCATCGATAGTGTGGTTAACCATCGATAGTGTGGTTATTTTGTACTATATCCTACATCAGCTGCAGGCTGAGCCTGTGTCACCGAAGTGCATTTAACCATCAACAGTCTGATTATTTTTTGGCCATATACTACATCTGGTGCAGGCTGAGCCTGTGTCACCCAAGTGCATTTAACCATCAACAGTCTGATTATTTTTTGGCCATATACTACATCTGGTGCAGGCTGAGCCTGTGTCACCCAAGTGCATTTAACCATCAACAGTGTGGTTATTTTTTGGCCATATATTACATCAGGGGCAAGTTGAGCCTGTCACACAGCGCCTAAAAAATAGACCTGACATTTCTATTCAACCAAATCTGTACTGTTTTAGCTGGTCAAGTTATTTGTATTGACCGTAAAAGCACACTTTTTTTTCTAGGTTGAAAAAGCATTCCCAAATTTCCCATTCTCAAAATAACTAGTTTCTGGTATTTGAGGCCTACGTGAAATCTATCCCAAAAAGAAAATCTTACATTGAAGGTATTGATAGTGTCATTCAGAAAAACCTAAGACACACGCTAGCGTGCTGATAGAAGTGTCATTCTGTGATTAAACCTATACCTGTCACACAGCGCAAAAAAAAACAGGTCTCACATCTCTATTCAACCAAATCTGCACTGTTTTTGCTGGTCAAGTTATTTGTAGTGACCGTAAAAGCAGACTTTTTGTTCTGGGTTGAAAAAGCATTCCCAAATTTCCCATTCTCAAAATAACTAGTTTCTGGTATTTGAGGCCTACTTGAAATCTATCCCAAAAAGAAAATCTTACATTGAAGGTATTGATAGTGTCATTCAGAAAAACCTAAGACACACGCTAGCGTGCTGATAGAAGTGTCATTCTGTGAATAAACCTATACCTGTCACACAGCGCAAAAAAAAACAGGTCTCACATCTCTATTCAACCAAATCTGCACTGTTTTAGCTGGTCAAGTTATTTGTAGTGACCGTAAAAGCACACTTTTTGTTCTGAGTTGAAAAAGCATTCCCAAATTTGCCATTCTCAAAATTGTGGTGAACGGGAACAATGAGGAAAACATCTAATAAGGGACGCGGACACGGACGTGGACATGGTCGTGGTGGTGTTAGTGGACCCTCTGGTGCTGGGAGAGGACGTGGCCGTTCTGCCACAGCCACACGTCCTAGTGAACCAACTACCTCAGGTCCCAGTAGCCAGCAGAATTTACAGCGATATTTGGTGGGGCCCAATGCCGTTCTAAGGATGGTAAGGCCTGTGCAGGTACAGGCATTAGTCAATTGGGTGGCCGACAGTGGATCCAGCACGTTCACATTATCTCCCACCCAGTCTTCTGCAGAAAGCGCACAGATGGCGCATGAAAACCAAGCCTATCGGTCTGTCACATCACCCCCATGCATATCAGGGAAACTGTCTGAGCCTCAAGTTATGCAGCAGTCTCTTATGCTGTTTGAAGACTCTGCTGCCAGGGTTTCCCAAGGGCATCCACCTAGCCCTTCCCCAGGGGTGGAAGAGATAGAATGCACTAACGCACAACCACTTATTTTTCCTGATGATGAGGACATGGGAATACCACCTCAGCACGTCTCTGATGATGACGAAACACAGGTGCCAACTGCTGCGTCTTTCTGCAGTGTGCAGACTGAACAGGAGGTCAGGGATCAAGACTGGGTGGAAGACGATGCAGGGGACGATGAGGTCCTAGACCCCACATGGAATGAAGGTCGTGCCACTGACTTTCACAGTTCGAAGGAAGAGGCAGTGGTGAGACCGAGCCAACAGCGTAGCAAAAGAGGGAGCAGTGGGCAAAATCAGAACACCCGCCGCCAAGAGACTCCGCCTGCTACTGACCGCCGCCATCTGGGACCGAGCACCCCAAAGGCAGCTTCAAGGAGTTCCCTGGCATGGCACTTCTTCAAACAATGTGCTGACGACAAGACCCGAGTGGTTTGCACGCTGTGCCATCAGAGCCTGAAGCGAGGCATTAACGTTCTGAACCTTAGCACAACCTGCATGACCAGGCACCTGCATGCAAAGCATGAACTGCAGTGGAGTAAACACCTTAAAAACAAAGAAGTCACTCAGGCTCCCCCTGCTACCTCTTCTGCTGCTGCTGCCTCGGCCTCTTCTGCTGCTGCCGCCGCCTCGGCCTCTTCCTCCGCCTCTGGAGGAACGTTGGCACCTGCCGCCCAGCAAACATGGGATGTACCACCAACACCACCACCTGCGTCACCAAGCATCTCAACCATGTCACACGGCAGCGTTCAGCTCTCCATCTCACAAACATTTGAGAGAAAGCGTAAATTACCACCTAGCCACCCTCGATCCCTGGCCCTGAATGCCAGCATTTCTAAACTACTGGCCTATGAAATGCTGTCATTTAGGCTGGTGGACACACACAGCTTCAAACAGCTCATGTCACTTGCTGTCCCACAGTATGTTGTTCCCAGCCGCCACTACTTCTCCAAGAGAGTCGTGCCTTCCCTGCACAAACAAGTGTCCAATAAAATCAAGTGTGCACTGCGCAACCCCATCTGTGGCAAGGTCCACCTAACCACAGATACGTGGACTAGTAAGCACGGCCAGGGACGCTATATCTCCCTAACTGCACACTGGGTAAATGTAGTGGCGGCTGGGCCCCAGGCGGAGAGCTGTTTGGCGCACGTCCTTCCGCCGCCAAGGATCGCAGGGCAACATTCTTTGCCTCCTGTCTCCTCCTCCTCCTACTCAGCTTCCTCCTCCTCTTCTTCCACCTGCTCATCCAGTCAGCCACACATCTTCACCACCAACTTCAGCACAGCAAGGGGTAAACGTCAGCAGGCCATTCTGAAACTCATATGTTTGGGGGACAGGCCCCACACCGCACAGGAGTTGTGGCGGGGTATAGAACAACAAACCGACGAGTGGTTGCTGCCGGTGAGCCTCAAGCCCGGCCTGGTGGTGTGCGATAATGGGCGAAATCTCGTTGTAGCTCTGGGACTAGCCGGTTTGACGCACATCCCTTGCCTGGCGCATGTGCTGAATTTGGTGGTGCAGAAGTTCATTCGCAACTACCCCGACATGTCAGAGCTGCTGCATAAAGTGCGGGCCGTCTGTTCGCGCTTCCGGCGTTCACACCATGCCGCTGCTCGCCTGTCTGCGCTACAGCGTAACTTCGGCCTTCCCGCTCACCGCCTCATATGCGACGTGCCCACCAGGTGGAACTCCACCTTGCATATGCTGGACAGACTGTGCGAGCAGCAGCAGGCCATAGTGGAGTTTCAGCTGCAGCACGCACGGGTCAGTCGCACTGTGGATCAGACCCACTTCACCACCAATGACTGGGCCTCCATGCGAGACCTGTGTGCCCTGTTGCGCTGTTTCGAGTACTCCACCAACATGGCCAGTGGCGATGACGCCGTTATCAGCGTTACAATACTACTTCTATGTCTCCTTGAGAAAACACTTAGGGCGATGATGGAAGAGGAGGTGGCCCAGGAGGAAGAGGAGGAAGAGGGGTCATTTTTAGCACTTTCAGGCCAGTCTCTTCGAAGTGACTCAGAGGGAGGTTTTTTGCAACACCAGAGGCCAGGTACAAATGTGGCCAGACAGGGCCCACTACTGGAGGACGAGGAGGACGAGGATGAGGAGGAGGTGGAGGAGGATGAGGATGAAGCATGTTCACAGCGGGGTGGCACCCAAAGCAGCTCGGGCCCATCACTGGTGCGTGGCTGGGGGGAAACACAGGACGATGATGATACGCCTCCCACAGAGGACAGCTTGTTCTTACCTCTGGACAGCCTGGCACACATGAGCGACTACATGCTGCAGTGCCTGCGCAACGACAGCAGAGTTGCCCACATTTTAACGTGTGCGGAATACTGGGTTGCCACCCTGCTGGATCCCCGGTACAAAGACAATGTGCCCACCTTACTTCCTACACTGGAGCGTGATAGGAAGATGCGCGAGTACAAGCGCACGTTGGTAGACGCGCTACTGAGAGCATTCCCAAATGTCACAGGGGGAACCAGTGGAAGCCCAAGGCGAAGGCAGAGGAGGAGCAAGAGGTCGCCAACGCAGCTGTGTCACGGCCAGCTCCTCTGAGGGCAGGGTTAACATGGCAGAGATGTGGAAAAGTTTTGTCACCACGCCACAGCTAACTGCACCACCACCTGATACGGAACGTGTTAGCAGGAGGCAACATTTCACTAACATGGTGGAACAGTACCTGTGCACACCCCTCCACGTACTGACTGATGGTTCGGCCCCATTCAACTTCTGGGTCTCCAAATTGTCCACGTGGCCAGAGCTAGCCTTTTATGCCTTGGAGGTGCTGGCCTGCCCGGCGGCCAGCGTTTTGTCTGAACGTGTATTCAGCACGGCAGGGGGCGTCATTACAGACAAACGCAGCCGCCTATCTACAGCCAATGTGGACAAGCTGACGTTCATAAAAATTAACCAGGCATGGATCCCACAGGACCTGTCCATCCCTTGTGCAGATGAGATATTAACTACCTCCCCTTAACAATATATTATTCTACTCCAGGGCACTTCCTCATTCAATACTATTTTTAATTTCATTTTACCATTATATTGCCGGCCAACCCAAAGTTGAATGAATCTCCCCACTGTCTTGGTGCCGGGGCCTAAATGTGTGACAGTGGCCTGTTCCAGTGGTGGGTGACGTGAAGCCTGATTCTCTGCTATGACATGAAGACAGATTCTGCGCTGACATAAGGCCAGATTCTCTGTTACGGGACCGCTCTCCTCTGTCTGGGTGCCGGGGCCTAAATGTGTGACAGTGGCCTGTTCCAGTGGTGGGTGACGTGAAGCCTGATTCTCTGCAATGACATGAAGACAGATTCTGCGCTGACATAAGGCCAGATTCTCTGTTACGGGACCTCTCTCCTCTGCCTGGGTGCCTGGGCCTAAATGTGTGACAGTGGCCTGTTCCAGTGGTGGGTGACGTGAAGCCTGATTCTCTGCTATGACATGAAGACAGATTCTGCGCTGACATAAGGCCAGATTCTCTGTTACGGGACCGCTCTCCTCTGTCTGGGTGCCGGGGCCTAAATGTGTGACAGTGGCCTGTTCCAGTGGTGGGTGACGTGAAGCCTGATTCTCTGCTATGACATGAAGACAGATTCTGCGCTGACATAAGGCCAGATTCTCTGTTACGGGACCTCTCTCCTCTGCCTGGGTGCCTGGGCCTAAATGTGTGACAGTGGCCTGTTCCAGTGGAGGGTGACGTGAAGCCTGATTCTCTGCTATGACATGAAGACAGATTCTGCGCTGACATAAGGCCAGATTCTCTGTTACGGGACCTCTCTCCTCTGCCTGGGAGCCTGGGCCTAAATGTGTCACAGTGGCCTGTTCCAGTGGTGGGTGACGTGAAGCCTGATTCTCTGCTATGACATGAATACAGATTCTGCGCTGACATAAGGCCAGATTCTCTGTTACGGGACCTCTCTCCTCTGCCTGGGTGCCTGGGCCTAAATGTGTGACAGTGGCCTGTTCCAGTGGTGGGTGACGTGAAGCCTGATTCTCTGCTATGACATGAAGACAGATTCTGCGCTGACATAAGGCCAGATTCTCTGTTACGGGACCGCTCTCCTCTGTCTGGGTGCCGGGGCCTAAATGTGTGACAGTGGCCTGTTCCAGTGGTGGGTGACGTGAAGCCTGATTCTCTGCTATGACATGAAGACAGATTCTGCGCTGACATAAGGCCAGATTCTCTGTTACGGGACCTCTCTCCTCTGCCTGGGTGCCTGGGCCTAAATGTGTGACAGTGGCCTGTTCCAGTGGTGGGTGACGTGAAGCCTGATTCTCTGCTATGACATGAAGACAGATTCTGCGCTGACATAAGGCCAGATTCTCTGTTACGGGACCGCTCTCCTCTGTCTGGGTGCCGGGGCCTAAATGTGTGACAGTGGCCTGTTCCAGTGGTGGGTGACGTGAAGCCTGATTCTCTGCTATGACATGAAGACAGATTCTGCGCTGACATAAGGGCAGATTCTCTGTTACGGGACCGCTCTCCTCTGTCTGGGTGCCGGGGCCTAAATGTGTGACAGTGGCCTGTTCCAGTGGTGGGTGACGTGAAGCCTGATTCTCTGCTATGACATGAAGACAGATTCTGCGCTGACATAAGGCCAGATTCTCTGTTACGGGACCGCTCTCCTCTGTCTGGGTGCCGGGGCCTAAATGTGTGACAGTGGCCTGTTCCAGTGGTGGGTGACGTGAAGCCTGATTCTCTGCTATGACATGAAGACTGATTCTGTGCTGACATGAAGCCAGATTCTCTGCTATGGCATGAAGAGACTGATTCTGTGCTGACATGAAGCCAGATTCTTTGCTATGGCATGAAGAGACTGATTCTCTGCTGATGTGAAGCCAGATTCTCTGCTATGTGACCTCTGTCCAATTGATATTGGTTCATTTTTATTTTTTTTATTTTTATTTTAATTCATTTGCCTATCCACATTTGTTTGCAGGGGATTTACCTACATGTTGCTGCCTTTTGCAGCCCTCTAGCTCTATCCTGGGCTGTTTTACAGCCTTTTTAGTGCCCAAAAGTTCAGGTCCCCATTGACTTCAATGGGGTTCGGGTTCGGGACGAAGTTCGGTTCGGGTTCGGATCCCAAACCCGAACATTTACGGGAAGTTCGGCCGAACTTCTCGAACCCGAACATCCAGGTGTTCGCTCAACTCTACTCAAGAGGTTCAAAGGGATGGTCCATAAGGACGGAAAGGGCCAAATTAAGGTCCCAAGGCAGAACCGTAGATCTAATAACTGAGTGAAGTCTGCTGGCTCCCTTTATGAACTTCTTGACCACATCCAAATCCGCCAATCTCATATCCAAGAAGGCACTAAGGGCTGAAATCTGGACCTTGATGGTACTGACACGAAGACCTTTATCTAGCCCCTTCTGAAGGAAGTCTAGGATTACCCTCACTGGGGGAAGAGTGGGATTCCAGGATTCCTTGGCAAATGAAAGGAAGGTTTTCCAAGTTCTCCAGTAGAGATGTCCCAAACTATTCGCCGGCGAACAGTTCCCGGTGAACATAGCTTGTTCGCGTTCGCCGCGGCGGGCGAACATATGAGATCTTCGGTCCGCCCCCTATACATCATCATTGAGCAAACTTTGACGCTGTACCTCACAGTCAGAAGACACATTCCAGCCAATCAGCATACCCTCCCTCTCAGACCCTCCCACCCCCTATCAAAAAGCAAGGACAGCATCCATCTTAGATTCATTCTGAAGCTGCAGTGTCATAAATTTGACTAAGTTGTAATCGCAATGCGATTAATACAGGTTATATTAATCGCATTGCGAATTCAACTTAGAGCTGGGTTCCTAATGGCTGTATTGCTAGAATATAACGAAGATTGAGAATATAGTGCTATATTCGTTATATTCGTCAATTCTAGCAATACAACCATTAGGAACTCAGATCTAAGTTGTAATCGCAATGAGATTAATATAACCTGTATTAATCGCATTGCGATTACAACTTAGATTTGAGTTCCTAATGTTTGTATTGCTAAAATATAACGAAGATTGAGAATATAGTGCTATATTCGTTATATTCGTCAATTCTAGCAATACAACCATTAGGAACTCAGGTCTAAGTTGTAATCGCAATGCGATTAATACAGGTTATATTAATCGCATTGCGAATTCAACTTAGAGCTGGGTTCCTAATGGTTGTATTGCTAGAATATAACAAAGATTGAGAATATAGTGCTATATTCGTTATATTCGTCAATTCTAGCAATACAACCATTAGGAACTCAGATCTAAGTTGTAATCGCAATGCGATTAATACAGGCTATGTTAATCGCATTGCGAACCTGTCTATTGAAGTCTATGGCGGTTCGCCCGGTTCACCCGTTCGCGAACATAAATTATGTTCGTGACATCTCTATTCTCCAGTAGATATTGGAAGTTACTTGCTTTCTGCTAGAGAGCAGGGTGGAGATAACTGCATCAGAGAAGCCCTTGGACTTCAAAATGGAGTGTTCAAATTCCAGGCTGTCAATTTTAGTCGGCAGATTGCCGGATGCCAAGCTGGGCCCTGATGGAGGAGGTCCGGAGACTGTGGAAGGGTCCAGAAGTCCCCCTTGGAGAGGTTCAGAAGGAGGGAGAACCAAGGCCTTTTGGGCCAGTATGGTGCCACTAGGATGACATGGGCTCGTTCCTCTATTATCTTTGGCAGAACCTTTGGTATGAGCTGGAAAGGGGGGAACGCATAGAGCAGACGCAACGGCCATGGACCCGCTAAGGCATCCACTCTCACCGGATGGTCCTTCGCCGAGAGGGAATAGAAAAGGTCCACCTGTTTGTTCTTTTGGGAAGCAAAAAGGTCTATTATTGGGACTCCCCATTTGCTGCAGATGTTCTGGAACACCGCTTTTTTGAGGCTCCACTCCCCTGGCCAAATTCTTTTCCTGCTCAGGAAATCCGCCAGTGTGTTCTCGTCCCCCTTTAGATGAACAGCGGTTATGGACTGGATGTTTGACTCTGCCCAAGAAAAGATCCGAGATGCTATCTGACAAAGGGAACTGCTTCTTGTGCCCCCTTGCTTGTTGAGAAATACCACCGTGGTGGAGTTGTTGGAGAGGATTTTGACGTTTTGTCCTCGGATGACTGGAGCCAGGGCTTTTAGGGCCATATACACGGTCAGAAGCTCTTTGGCGTTTGAAGAAAGGGGAAGGGTCTCTGCATCGCAGGACCCCTGTAACAGCTGACCCTGACAATGGGCTCCCCAGCCTGCCCCGCTTGCGTCTGTTGTTACCACTATCTGATTGGAGAGCTTCCAAGGGACCCCCTTGACTAAGTTTCTTTCGTTCAGCCACCACCCCAAGGAGAGTTTGACCCTTGGAGGTAAGGTAACAGCCTTTTCCAGGGAGAAGATGCTTTTGTTTCACTGTTTTAGCAGGAATTCCTGTAGTGGTCTCCCGTGAGCCTGGGCCCATCTCACCACAGGAATCGTCGAAGTCATGAGTCCCAGAATTTTTATAATTCTTCGGAACGTGACCTTTTTCTGGCGTAAAAAGATGGACATTTTTGATTTGATGTCCCGAATCTTTTGTTCTGGAAGAAAAGAGGTCATCTGGCTGGAATCCACAAGAATACCTAGAAAGGTCATCTTTCGGCTGGGTGATAGATTTGATTTTTCCAGATTTAGTTTCCAACCTAGGGATCTTAAGGTCTCCAGGACAAACTTCACTTGTAACTGCAACTGAGTCTGGGAGGCTGCTGTAATGAGAAAATAGTTCAAATAGGGTATGAAGTTTACCCTTTCTGGTGGAAAAAAGTAGTGATGAGTGGGAGGTGCCATATTCGATTTCGCGATATTTCGCGAATATTCGCATGAATATTCGTGTTATATTCGTCGAAATCGAATATTCGCAATTATTCCAATTATCGCGAAATTATTTTTTCGCATATGAGGAAAATTTATCTTGATAGTATAAGGCAACGTTCCTATGCTAATGACTATGGCTAGGCTAATATGTGTATTTTACGAAATTTCGTAATATTGCTCTAACTTCGTCTCTTAGAATATTACGAATATTCTAAAAGACGAAGTTAGAGCAATATTAAGAACATTTGCAAAAGTCGAAATTGCGATGCGAGTAATAGAACACGAAATAGTCGCATGAAGATTTAAACTTAGCACTGCTATATTCCATATTCTAGCCTAATATGGAATATAGCTGTGCTAAATTAGCACTGCTATATTCCATATTAGGCTAGAATATGGAATATAGCTGTGCTAAGTTGAAATCTTCATGCGACTATTTCGTGTTATATTACTCGCATCGCAATTTCGACTTTTGCAAATGTTCTTAATATTGCTCTAACTTCGTCTTTTAGAATATTCGTAATATTCTAAAAGACGAAGTTAGAGCAATATTACGAAATTTCGTAAAATACACATAGATTGTATTTAAGCTAATATACTGCTATAGTAATAATTTTTAATAGTGTACATATTTTACAAAACTTAGGTTCAGAAGAGGCAAAAAAAAATTACAGGAAAAAAAAGGGATTATAGCACTATATTAGCTAAATTACAATCTATATGTGTATTTTACGAAATTTCTTAATATTGCTCTAACTTCGTCTTTTAGAATATTCGTAATTTTCTAAGAGACGAAGTTAGAGCAATATTACGAAATTTCTAAAAGACGAAGTTAGAGCAATATTAAGAACATTTGAAAAAGTCGAAATTGCGATGCGACTAATATAACACGAAATATTCGCATGAAGATTTCAACTTAGCACTGCTATACTCCATATTCTAGCCTAATATGGAATATAGCAGTGCTAACTTAGCACAGCTATATTCCATATTAGGCTAGAATATGGAGTATAGCAGTGCTAAGTTGAAATCTTCATGCGAATATTTCGTGTTATATTACTCGCATCGCAATTGCGACTATTGCGAAATTTCGTAAAATACACATATAGATTAGATTGTAATTTAGCTAATATGGAATATAGCAGTAAGTTGAAAACGCCACTGACTGGAGCAGCCAGGAAGCCAGGAATCCAAAGGACAGGTAAGAACAATTTTAGGGAAGTGGGAAAGAAAAAAATATAATAAAAAAAAAAAAGAAAAAAAAAGAATATTCGATTTCGCGAATATATAGAACGATATTCTAAATATTCGCGAAATCTCGAAATTGCGATATTCGAGAAAAAAATTTGCAATTCGAATATTCGCGCTCAACACTAGAAAAAAGCTGTGATTTCTGCAATAATCTTTGTGAATACTCTGGGTGTGGAGGACAGGCCAAAAGGTAACACCTGAAACTGGAGATGGAGAAGACGCTCTCCCCTGAAAATGGTGAATTGTAGATATTTTTGATGTTTCTGATGGATCGGAACATGGTAATATGCGTCCGCCAGGTCGAGTGTTACCATGGAGCAGTTTTGTGTTAAAAGGTTCACTGTAGATCTTACCGTCTCCATTTTGAACTTTTTGTATTTTATATACTTGTTGAGGAGCCTTAGATTGATTATTGCTCTGAAGGAGCCATTTGTTTTTTTTACGAGAAAAATTGGGGAGTAGAATCCCCTTTCTTCCTGATCTGCTAGAACTGGAACCTCCGCTTTTTTTTCTAACAAAAGGGAAATCTGAGACTCTAGGAGACTGTGATCTGACTTAAATTTTTTGTTTAATACAAATCTGTCTGGAGGGGGAGTGCAAAATTCCAGCTGATTACGTCGGATTACGTCTAGGACCCAGGCTGAGTTTGAGATCTTTTCCCAGGAAGGGACGAACTCTTTCAATATCCCCCCCCACCGGGCCCATGGCGTCATTGGGAGGATTGTTTTGTATACTTATCCTGGCTAAAGAGGAAATTCCTACCTCTCCCCTTTGAGGACTGCCAAGAACTAGAGGGATCCTTTTTTCTACGGTCCTGTCTACCCTTTTTTTGGGGGGGAAAAGAATGGCGCTGTTGGAAGAACCTGGACTCTGGCGGAAACCCCTTTCTTCTATCAGAGGCCTTTTCAAGAATATCGTCTAAGACTGAACCGAATAGACGATCTCCTTCACAAGGGATACTGCAGAGTTTATTTTTTGAAGTGGTATCGCCTGACCAAGAGCGTAACCAGACTGACCTCCTTGCCGTATTAGAAAGAGCCGCTGACCTAGCTGATAACTTTACAAGATCGGCAGAAGCGTCTGCCAGGAAGTTAGAGGCCTGTTTCAAAACCAGCAAGGAGGCCAGGATATCCTCTCTGGGGGTGTCAGAGACCAGGTGCTCCTCCAGCTGAGAGAGCCAGACATCTAGCCGTATAGGTGGCAGCTATGCTAGGCCTCAACATAGCGGGATTGGATTCCCAAGATTTTTTAAGTACGGATTTACATTTTTTATCCATAGCATCTTTTAATTAGCCGACATCTTCAAAAGGCAAGGCTGCCTTTTTGGAGATTCGCGCAACCTTTGGTGTTTTATCCCAAAGAGCCGAATCTTTCTCGCTAAAGGGATATTTCCTTTTAAAGTTTTTTGAAGTACCGGCCCTTTTTTCTGGGTCCTTCCACTCGTCCCGTATAAGCTTTCGGATTCTGTCATTTAAAGATCTGATCCTGAACCGACTGTGACTGTCTAGATTCCTCAATATTCAGAGTTGATTTTATAGCTTTCAAGAGACCGTCAGTGTCTTCTAATGATCATAACGGACCGTTGACTTCCTCATCAGAGGAGGAACCTGAGTCCGACGAATCATTAAAATCGTTGTCCTCCATATACCATTATATCTGGGGTTCCGTGACCATTTTAGAAGTGGAAGGTATTTGGGGAAAAGACGCCATTTTTGCTTCCACTGCTGAACTCACTTCTCTTATAATAGATCGTAAATTTTCCACTAGAGAAGGGGAATCTTCAACCATTATTTTTTCAGTACACTTTTGGCAGATAGGTTTTTTGCTATGTTCTGCCAGATGCTTTTTGCAAATAGCACATTTTTTCTTCTGTGCAGATTCCCCACTCCTTCCAGTTTCTCTATTCTGTAAGTACAAAAAAAGAGTAGGGGCTCTTCTTTTGTGCAGGGGAAGGAGTGGGGTAGCCATCACCAGGATTACAAAAAACAAAATCCCACAGGTGATAGTATATATAAACTACTCCAGAGGAGGAGGCTTACCGGACTGGGGGCCTTAGGGGCATCAGAAGGCTTCTCCTGCTGCAGAGACATGATGAGGCATCCACTCTGCTCTGCTGGAGACACTCTGCAGCGTTTTTGCAGCTTCCCACCGCCGAGGTCACGTGACCGGATCTCGCGAGATCTCGGCCCAGAGATCCTGTGCGCCTTCTGGCCCTGCAACTGGCTTCCCCTGAGCCTGTGCACCGTCCGGGGGCTGCCTGAACTCAGGACTTATGCCACAAGCATGCGGTGGGAGCCGTATCTCGCCCCCAGCGTCCGCCGCTCTGCCACAGCCCTCCTGACAAGCAGGGAATACTCACCGCAGGCTGGGCGCATGGAACTTCGGCAGGAGGGAGCCTGCCCGCTTTCCACATATCCCAAGGGACAGGAAACTACTGGAGAAGGTAATGGGGAAGAAGCATTTAAACTTCTGCTTTCTACATCATTTCCTGTCCCTGGGGGTGGGGTACCCTCCTGCTGAAGTGCTGTTGTGGGAGGCGTACGGAAATAATTGCTTTTCTTACACCGTTTAAATTTTTTTCGTTTACGGTATTCACCTGAGGGGTTAGATAATGTGATATTTTTATAGAGCAGGTTCTTACGGATGCGGTGATACCTAAAATATCTACTTATCTTTATTTATGTAAGTTTTACACAATGATATCAATTTTTTAACAAAAAAAATCATGTTTTAGTGTCTGAGTGCCATAGTTTTTTTTTTTTTTTTTGGGCGATTGTCTTAAGTAGGGGCAATTTTTTTGTGGGATGAGGTCACGGTTAGATGCCTTTTTGATCGCTTTTAGTGATATAAAGTGACAAAATTTGTTTATTTAGCACAGTTTTTTTTGGTGACTGTGTTCACCTAAGGAGTTAGGTCATATGATATTTTTATAGAGCTGGTCGATACGGACGCGGCGATACCTATTTTCTACAATTATTTTTCCCCTTATTTTAGCAAAAGGATATATATATTTTTTACTTGAAACTTTAAATTTTTTTGTTAAACTTTTGGGGGTCTGATCCCCTTTACAATGCATGACAATACTTCTGTTTTGTCATGCATTGGCTATAAGTGTATTACACACTGTAATACACTTACAGCCTTCCTGCTTGTGAGATCCAGGGGGCTGGATCTCACAGGCTCTCCCAGAAGGCAGCCATGATGCCTAAGGAAGGCATCGTGCTGCCTTCCATGCCATCGGCTCTCCGTCACAGCAGCGCCGGGACCCGATGGCTGCTTCCTCCCTGCACAGACCTTGCATGTGCCACTGTCAGTGCTGACCGTGGCTGTGCAGGGGTTAATGTGCCGGCATCTGTGATTTCACCGATGCCGGTGCATGCAGCAGGGGTCCGGCTATCAGTGACTGCCGGACCTCTGCAGCTGACGGGAGGGCGCAGCTCCTACACCCACCTGATCATCATGACATACATATACTTCTCTGGTCCTTAAGTCACGGTCAGAGATGACGTACATGTACGTCATGGGTCCTTAAGGGGTTAAATCTATTTTGGCTAAGACAGTGATGGATGGTGCAATCTGACATGATGTACCTTGACATTGGAGTTTCCCTCTAATCTCTTTGGAAGTTGTTCTGGGCTCTTTGGTTACTATTTATATCATCTATCTCTTCAATTCGTCTTCAATTTCCCTCTTGTAGCCATGTCCATGGAGGTTGACTACAGTCCCGTAGACCCTAAACTTATGAATAATATTTGCAACTGTAGAAACAGGAACATTAAGCTGTTTGGAGATGGTCTTATAGCCTTTACCTTTAACATGTTTGTCTATAATTTTCTTTCTAATCTCCTGAGACAACTCTCTCCTTAGCTTTATTTGGTCCATGTTCAGTGTGGTTAAAACAATGATATCAAACAGCAGTGACTACTTTTAATCTTTTAAATATGCAGACTGACTGATTACAAGTTTGAAGACATCTACCGTATGATGCTAATTACAGGACACACTTTGGTTTAATATGTTTCTATGGTCAAATAAATTGTGATTTTTTTCTAGGGGTACCATCATTTTTGTCCAAGCTAGTTTCATTAAGGGTTTTTTTTTTTTTATTGTGTAGAACCACAATTGAAAAGCAATGTCTGATTTTCGTTAGCTGATTTAAAGTACATTTTTATTATTTATTGCTTGTCAGTTTCAAGTTATTTCACCATTTTGGGCTTTTCATTCTTTAATGGAAAAAGGAAAAGGTTCTTTGTGATCTCCATTTCACCGACCAGATCATATTGAAACCATAAAGTTAATGATATAATGTTACTGGTATTTGGACCATTAATGTTCTTAGTTGTTATTTTTTGAATTCCAGATCTGATAGCAGAATTTGTTTCCATTAAATAACAGGCAAATTTTTCATTGGGTTGTTGTGATGATGGAATAGTAGACATTAGGCATTGCGGATTGTAAACTTTATTTTTAATAATTGTGGGTAACAGCTAGTGTTCAGTGAATCAAAGTCCAAGAAGTGGACATCGATATGAATTTTAGGATAAATTTGATTCGCTGTGAAGCCAAATTTCCTCGTACTTCGTGGTAGCGAATCGATTTAATCTGAAATACAAAAAACAAAAATAAAAAAAAACATACTTACCTGCTCCATTTGCTCCCAATGGGAGGCCCATTTGAAGATCTCGGCATAAATCCCATGAACGGTGACGTATGACGTCACCTCATCGGCCGGCGTGATGACATATCAGCCTCCGCAAGAGTTTGCGCCAGATCTTCAAGCAAGATGGTGACGGCCGACCCGTCATGAGCAAATGGAGCAAGCTTACATTTAGACTGGCACTGGATGCACCGATGTTATGTAGAGACCGGCGCCTCTTCACAAATTCGGTACACCGTCTAAAGCACTGGTCTTAATAAATGACCCCCATATTTATAATTGCAGGGGGCAAGGCTAGAAGGAGTGGAGTGGCTTGTGATGACTAGCAATGAACGAATCGATACCTATGAATTGATTCATTCATCTGAAATAATTCTTCATCTGTGAGGAACTGTCCCTACAGACAATTCCCCACTGTGTTGGCAGATTAACATGGGTGCACATCTTGCATGACCTTGATAATCTTGCACATGCACCATTACTGTGAGTATCAGTGCATAGGCAAATGATAAGCCTAAAAAACGAATCAATGATTGTGTTCACGCTACTAAAATGTATTTAGCGTTGCATGCAAGTTTGTTGATGCGGATTCATAGGCATATCATCCTTGCATGCACCGATACTCGCAGTACGAGATTTTCAAGGCCAAGATGTGTGACAATGTTAATCTGCCAGCTGAGGAGGTTTCTACAGTTGTGGGCAGTGTCCTTCACAAGTGTAAATTCATTCTGGAGAACAAATTGATTCATACAGATTGATTCGCTCATCTCTAGTGCAAGTTTTTTTTTATTATTATAATTTTTTACCCTTTGTTTTCTCCGTAAGATCATGCAAAACCTTTGGTGAGCAATAGGCATTATAACATAATTTTTTTTTTCTACTGCTGATTTCTCCTGAAACTAGCTGATATATTAACCCCAGTTATGCAACCCCTAGCCATTTTAGCCAGGCTGTCCAGCCTCACTGCGGAGCTGATATGCTTCTGCTAAGATCCAGCAGCTTGTGTACATACTGTACCTAACGATCACCTGCTTGCTAGAACTTGAGCAGGACATTGCTTCTTCCTGATCCATATACACAGCGCTTATTTATATCTTGGTGGAGAAAGCAGGGATGGTAAAAGAAACCAACAACTCATGCCTGCCTTTTCTGCGGGAAGCTTGGCTGTCACTGGGCTTCTTACCCCCCCCCCCCCTTTCCAGAAGCCAGATTAATGTGCAGCTAAAAAATTCTGCAAGACATATATAGTGAACAGGCGGTCTGCAAGTGGTTAAATTCAAAATATATGCTGTATCTACCCTATTTTCTTCCTGGTTTCTTATAGTGCAGCAGTGATATTGTAGTTTCCAGTATAGGGCCTGGATTTCCATCAAGCATGTTTCAGTTATAAATCTTAGGATTCAATTATATGTATGATTGCTGTTTTGTAGCTGATCAATGTTGCAGTCCTGTTCTGAAGTGTTTTTCTTCTGTTACTCATCTTGTGCTTGAACCCTAAATTGCAATCTGCTTGTGTGAGAACTTTATATTTTGTTCCGGTCATTACTGCAGCTCCTGCAGACTGAGAAAGAACAAAAAGAGATTTTTATATCCCCCCCATACAACCCCTTTGTGTGTTTTTTTTATTTGTAATCTCCAGGGATTTTTAAAAGCTATCTGTTCAGGCGGTTTACATAACATGTAGCACTGGTACGACCTGATAAAAGTATGATATCAGCTTATCATATTTATTTTGGTATTTTATTAATTTAGGCATGCATGAGAAGATAGCTTTGTAGTTCTTAATTTTAGGTCAAAGCGAAGATAAGTGAGAAAACCTTTTAGAACCTAGGTGTAAACAGCATTCCAAATGTAAATTCAGTTGACTTATGAGCTACATGGATCTAAGTAAAATTTTCTTTACCTTAGGAAAATTAAAATGTTTGATGCAATTTGAGTATGTCTTATGAACAAAAAGGCTGAAAGTTTCTCACAATATGAGGTTTGTGGATTTACGATCACAAAACAGTACTTTGAAAGGTCTTTGAGAGCAGTGTGTCAATGGGTAGACTAAAATCAGTTGGTTAGCTTTCCAGTGAGAATGTTATAAGAATAAATAGTCCACTATAGTATACTATAGGTATGCTAGTATAAGTATGCTTACACTGAATTTGATTGTATCATTGTTTATTACACTTACAATCCAGTTGTTCTATTAAGAAAAAGATGTTAATGCTGTGGTTATATTATTGGATCCTTCTATAACTGTTTAGGTATCTTGGACATTTTTGCAATTGTGTGGAGAGTTATGAAGCAGGGAAGTCAGAAGAGGCCATATTGGCACCAATTCCCCAGACTCATAAAATTGAGGTGATTTCATTCTTTTGTCTTTAATTAGGACAAATTGTTTCTATTTAATTGTTTAAAATCCAGACAAAGGAAACTTAACTAAAGTAATGATACAGTTATATAAAAGCAAGTGGTTAAATTTGCCAAATAAAGGGATCATCCCATGACTCATATAAAACATGAAAATATATTCATTGCTTTGCTAAGTTTATTTCAGGTTGGCAGGAAGTAGCCTTCTCTCCTTGTAACTATCACTACTTCTTACAGAAAATAAGGCTGACACACCCAAATCTCAGAGCAAAAGAAACGCCCGGTATGGAGCTGTCCCTAATAGCTTCAAATAGATACCCAAAACTGACAAATAAGGACAGCAAATTGTATAATATAGAATACCAAGTTTTTATTAAACATACACTGATTTAAAACATTTATTGATATCCATATATATTAGAAGCATTAGTCACACAGGAAAAAATATACACAGGTCTGTCACTTATAATACATATAACTAGCAACAAATCTCCCAGGCTATGGGTGACAATGAGCCCCAGCCCTAAAGTTAATACATAAAGTGCATAGTGCCACAAAATACAAATCAAATACAGGAGAAGAATGCAGCAAAACATACAGTCCTGGATCCCGCCACGTGTTTCGCGGTCGCTTTCTCAAGGGATACTAGTGGTATGTATTCACTGATCATATATAGTCTGTAAATTAGGTCAATTGGGAACACATGAGAACAAACACACGCCCAAATCGGAAACAGGAAGTGTGGTGCGTTCCAGCTTGGAATGCACCAACTCACTTCCGGTTCCGCCAGTGTCCGGACACCATACCACTCACTTCATTCCTACATACATGCGAGACAAAATAGAGGAGGACAAAAGCACTAATTGAGATAGAATCCAATAAAAACATACTGGATGGTGGATGGAAGCAAGGCGATCCACAGAAGGCCGCACTCGCCGGACCAGATATCCGGCATGTGGTCCACCGTGAAACGCATCGCATCCAATCCAGCATCCAACCGCTCACATCATTCATACATGCAGGCGGGACAAGGCAGGAGGAGACAAAGCCGGGAGAGAGATGTTGATTGAAAATAGGGTCCAGTATAACCACTCTCAAGGGTGGATGGATGTGAGGCGCACCACGGAAGGCCGCACATGCCGGAATGGATATTCGGCATGCGGTCCACCGTGGAACGCATCGCATCCAATCCAAACCCACACATCTTTCTCCTCTTAGAAGTATATGCCACAAGTCCTGCAAGATTGACCGAACGTAATTACTTAATGTGTTCCACATTGGAATGCAGAAGAGCTCTGCGGCTATCTATCATTGTCACCCATAGCCTGGGAGATCTGTTGCTAGTTATATGTATTATAAGTGACAGACCTGTGGATATTTTTTCCTGTGTGACTAATGCTGCTAATATATATGGATTTCAATAAATGTTTTAAATCAGTATATGTTTAATAAAAACTTGGTATTCTATATTATACAATTTGCTGTCCTTATTTGTCAGTTTTGGGTATCTATTTGAAGCTATTACGGACAGCTCCATACCGGGCGTTTCTTTCGCTCTGCGATTTGGGTGTGTTTTCCTGTTTAAGACGAACCTTTTCTCTTTGCAGATATTTAGTGTCCATAATTATGGATGTGGAACAGAGGAACTCACAAGAAATTAAGGTAAGATTTAAGAATCTTTCACATAGACGCCTAAAGATCTGGTGGAACAGGACTTCACTTGAGCAATATATCATGAGGAATTTGATCCCCGCGGTCTGAGAGTACAGGTTTTTCCCTCCCATAATCTTGGCACAGAACAATTAAATACGAAATGGGAGGAGGCCTGCAATGCATGTTCTATGACCTTTATGCAGGTTCTCATTACCACATATGATATGATGCTCATAGAAGTTGATAATGAGTTGAAGACTCTTGAAGAACAATTAAATCAAATATTGAATGATAGTGATCGGGAGGTTGATGAAGCCTTCAAAATATGGGAGAAACAAATCAAGGAACGACAGACCAATAAATTCAAAGAGATCTACAGGACCTGGACTTAAATAGGATATACAAGTGGAAACAGGAGAAGTCTGAACCACGCAGCAGAAGTGCTTCGGTATCCTCGCTGTTTTCGACAGACAATGAAGGGAATAATTCGGACACTAGCATAAGACCATATGCTACACGGTATGGGAGGAAACGAAAGGAGGCAGTAAGGAATCGTCCTCCAACAAGAAGATTCTAGGGTACAGGTGATCCTAATAGCCAACGACTACAGGTAATTAACCTATCAAATCAGATTCTGAGTGATGAACAACATGAGGTGTTAAGTCTGGGCCTTAGTTTCATCCCCAAAACTGGTTTCAATCTCTCTACAGCGGTAAAGGATCTACAATGTTCGCACAAAGTTTAATTTTTAAGAAGTTATATCACAGGGGCGGCACGGAGGACACTATGTTCACAGCGGTGGAATTGGAAGCAATACATACTTTGAATAAACTTCAGGAAGGACAAACAGACGCTGGACCAGTGAGTAGATTACCAGAAGCTTTGGTACCGAAATCTAAGTTTCCTCCAACATCTTTGTTTTCCAATATTGTAATTTTTGTTAAGGTTGTGACAGATGAATTGAGGTCAGTCCGGAAGTTCACACCAGGGGACAACCTCAACAGACGACAACGTCTGGCACTGAAACAACTTAACAAAATGGAGAACATAGTAATTAAATCCTCGGACAAAGGAGGCAATGTGGTCATTTGGCCCACTCATATGTAAGAGCGGGAGGCCTTCAGACAGTTGAGGGATTCAAACTGCTATCGGAAATTGACTTTTAATCCATTAATTGCATTCCAGGATGCGTTGGGATTGATTTTACAAAAAGCAGTCCATGTGGGCATAATCAACGCAAAGGAACAGAAATGTCTATTGATCCACAATCCTACTATAGCAACATTTTATATGTTACCTAAGATACATAAAAATGCAAAAATCCCACAAGGACGTCCGATAGTCTCAGGTAACAACAACATGTGTGAAGCTGTCAGCAAGCTGATTGATCATGTTCTGAGACCACTAGATAAAGCTTCCCCTCATATCTTAAGGACACAGGTGACCTGCTATGGAAAGTGGACGGATTACAACTAAAGGAGGATATGCTTCTGGTCACGTGCGACGTTGAAGCACTCTACACATCTATCCGTCATGAGGATGGCATCTTAGCTGCAACACACTTTTTGATGACTTCCAACACACAGAGTGAGGATGCCTCGTTTATTCTCAAATAGCTTGATTTCACACTGCGGCATAATGTTTTCATCTTCAAGGGGTCATTCTACCTACAGGTCCAGGGAACCGTGATGGGGGCGTCTTGTGCGCCCTCTTACGCGAATCTTTTCCTGGGGCTGTGGGAGAGGAATATCTTCTTAACTGACCCGATTAATCAGATCGAGAAGGTCCACCTTTGTTGTCGCTATATTGATGACGTCCTCATGATATGGCAGGGCAGTACTGAGGATTTGAATAAACTCATGTCATCCCTCAATGAGAATAACATGAACATCCATCTGACGTATAGGACGGGGAGAACCAAGATGGATTTTTTGGATGTGTCTTTACATGTAGATAACAATGGCTTTATACACACAGATCTGTTTCAAAAACTCACCGTTGTGAACATTCTCCTCCGTGCCGACTCCTATGACCATAGAAAACTGCTGGATGGAATCCCCATTGGACAGTTCTTGAGATTGAGAAGAATATGTTCTAGAGATGATGACTTTGAGAAGCGGGCTGATGATCTAACTAAGAGATTCAAGGATCGTGGATATAGTGATCGCTCGGTAAGGAAAGCATATGTACGCACTAAACATTCTATCAGAGAGAAATTATTGGAAGATCGAGTCAGACACAAGGATGGGGAACAAATGGTGAGATACATTACATCATATAATTCTGGCCATGAGGAGGTTGTCTCAATCCTTGAGAAACATTGGAATATTTTACGGATGGACCATACCCTACGGAGTTACTTACCTGAGCATCCCTCCCTCACTTTCAGACGGGAAAGAAATCTGAAAGACATGTTGGTTCATAGCCATTATGAAGGCAAGACTACAGATATTATGTTCGGTTTAAAGGGTTTCTATCACTTCGTATGACATAATTAGCTGTCAGACACTAGCGATCTGCTAGTGTCTGCTCTGGCCAACCATCCTACTATAATCACTTGTGGGGCAGCGGTTTTGCTAAAAAACTAACTTTTATAAATATGCTAATGAGCCTCTAGGTGCTATGTGGGCGTCATTAGCACCTAGAGGCTCCGTCTACCTTCATACACAGCCGCCGCCCAGCGCGTCCCTCCAGCCCGCCCATGTCCTCCTCCGTGTGACGCAGCGGACGAGTTCTCGCGCATGCGCCGTGCGCGGCTGTATTCGGCGCATTTGAGATCTCAGCTCGGAGCGGTCAGACATTCAATGCGCATGTGCGGCTGTATTCGGCGCATGCGCATTGAATGTCTGACCGCTCCGAGCTGAGATCTCAAATGCGCCGAATACAGCCGCGCACGGCGCATGCGCGAGAACTCGTCACACGGAGGAGGACATGGGCGGGCTGGAGGGACGCGCTGGGCGGCGGCTGTGTATGAAGGTAGACGGAGCCTCTAGGTGCTAATGACGGCCACATAGCACCTAGAGGCTCATTAGCATATTTATAAAAGTTAGTTTTTTAGCAAAACCGCTGCCCCACAAGTGATTATAGTAGGATGGTTGGCCAGAGCAGACACTAGCAGATCGCTAGTGTCTGACAGCTAATTATGTCATACGAAGTGATAGAAACCCTTTAAAGGTCCGAAATGGGGCTGCCGCCCTTGTGGAAAATGCGTGGCATGTCCCAATATTCTACGAACGAACACCTTCACCGACTGTACTGGGCAGAAAACTTATGAAATCACTCATACAATATCGTGTACAACGATGGGGGTGATCTATGCAGCCACCTGTCCCTGTAATCTCTCCTATGTAGGGATGACCTCAAGACAATTGAGACGAAGGACAAGAGAACATGTCCTCGAAATCACGGGGGCCAAGTATGAAGAAGATCTTTCGAACTTGAAAACTATTCCCCGACATTTTAAGATCCACCACAACAGTGATGCCTCACTCCTCAAGGTAAGGGGGATAGATGGGGTTTTGATAGGGGGGAGGGGAGGTGATTGCAAGAAGGTTTTAGCGCAGAAAGAAGTGAAGTGGATCTTTGAATTCAATACCGTGAAGCCATCTGGTTTAAATGAGGCCCTAAGTTTTTCACCGTACTTGGGCTAGTCTCCTGGCTATCCATCTATATATGTATTTTCCTGTATTTTTTCTCGTGTTGATCATGTCCTCTGTAGGTCTAAGTGGTGGTTACCTTTTCAACCTGTTTTATGTGTGATTTTATTTTGTATTTTTAATGTTACTTTTTATATTATTAGGTCATCTTAGTTGTCAAAAGTATATGGACACATGCTCACAGTACTATCGTAGAGGCTGGACCGACAAGAAGTTAAAGATTGAAGGGACGAAATTATGCAGAAGGAGAGGGAGAACACAAGCAAGGTGGGAGTTAATTGGAGAATATATATACGTACAAAAAGAAGCAGTCTTATTTGATCTAATATTAAATACACTGTGAGGGGTTGGTAATATTGAACATTTTTGTTCTCCAATTGAGACATTATATTGATATAAGTATGTGTATTTGATTCACTTATTATTTATCACCATTCACTTTTTATCACTTTTAATTTTTTCACCCTCATTTTTCACTTTTTTATTGGCTTTTATATATTTTTTTCACCTTGGTTCTTATACTAATGAAATTTACATTCACGATATACGTGTCTTAATTATTTATTTATTTTTTGACAATTGTGATACATTATGTACTTTATGTAAGTGTTATTTTTTATCATCATTCACTTTATAATATTTAGACTATTTATGAGTATTTATATGTAATAAGCTGCGGTATTTGTTTTAATTAACCCCCATCGATATTTATATTTGTGGTCATGGCTACGGCCAAGAGATATCCGAAGAACCCTGGGGAAAGAAACAACGGGAACAACCTAACCCAGCTAGGCGTGTCCTAGCTAACCTGACTAAATGGCTTGTTGTGTGCCCTAAGCCATGATCGTGGGTAGGCCTATAAGTGGGCATACCCTGTGGAAATGAGAAGATAAGGGAGGGAGGGTGGGGCACCTGAGAACCCACGCCTGTGAGTGAGGCTGTGGCTCGTATATGAAGAGCCTCCGCCCCTCCCACAAATGCAGGCTGACTAATCAGCCTTACTAACTTGTGGTCATGGCTACGGCCAAGAGATATCCGAAGAACCCTGGGGAGAGAAACAACGGGAACAACCTAACCCAGCTAGGTGTGTCCTAGCTAACCTGACTAAATGGCTTGTTGTGTGCCCTAAGCCATGATCGTGGGTAGGCCTATAAGTGGGCAACAACCAAGCCAAGTAGGGTAGAAAAGGAACTCGAATGGCATGTGCAAACTAATCCCCAAGCCAACTGCAAGGCGTCAGGGATCTAGAGCGAAAAATTTGGGGTGTATGAGGCAAGGCCAGAAGGAGACCTACAACCCATCTTGTGGATGACAAGGCCAGAGACATGATGCTCAATATTGCGGATACTGCCCCAAAGCAGAATGGAGGACCGGGAATACGTTGTGAAATGGATCATGAAAACCAAATGAACCTTGTAAAGTTTTGGTTCTACGGAGTACTGGCAATGCCCTAGCCTCAGGAGATCATGAGACCGAAACCTAACTGCCTAGACTATGCAGGAATGAGGGCCAAAAGAACTATGTAGATAGGAAGATAATCCTTGAATAGTTCCCCGGACAACAGCTATCTGCTAGCCGTGGTCCGCGCGTTGTTCTAGTGTGTGCCCCTGAGAATTGTTTTAACGCTTGAGACGAGAAGACCGACCTACTATCTGAATCTTCTACCATGAGGAAATGCTGAACTTTGTCCAAAACCCGATTCAACGTGGTTGTAGGGAGTCTGAGGTTAGTGCGGTAAGAAGCTACGAAGCCATAATATACAAGATTCTGTCTATGCCCTCCCATGAGTGAGGGAATGCAATTGCAATGAAGCTACCAGCGAAAATGAATTCCTGGTCGTGGTAAAAAGGCAAAGACTTTGCGGGGAGACCTGGTTGGCAAGATATGATCGACTACGATCAGAGACTGACATGCTAGAGGGAATTACCCTACTTGTTCCTCCTCTGGCAGGACCTGAACGAAAGCATGAACAATTAAACCAAGACGAAATATCTGCGTAAGACATGACAATGATGCTGTAGGGCGAACCGGACCAGTTTGCGGTCAAAACATAAAGTGAGCGATCATCATGGATTATTAGGAAATTAGGGAAGCAGGTATGTATGTGATACATACAGGCCAAATCAGCACAGATGCACAGATGGACAACCAACCAGGCAATCAGCCCAGCAGGACTAAAAACAGTCATCGGGCCCCCAAAGCCATCATCGGGCCCCCAAAGCCATGGGGCCGAAGCCGCCATCAGGCCCCCAAAGCCATGGGGCCGAAGCCATCATCAGGCCCCCAAAGCCATGGGGCCGAGAATTCTTCACATATTTTATAGCCGGCTTGATAATTCCTGGCCGTGTTGGAGGAGAGGGAATGTTGTACCAGGTTCCTGGCGTGAGAAAGGAGGGACTCTAATCCATCACCCAGGAATTGAAGGCTGGGAGAGGGGACCCCGCGGGATCTGCTTTCTGCTTCTGGCATCACCTGGAAAAAAAAAGGGGGTGACTCAGAAATACCGCACCACGTAGCCCGGTGAAGGACCGCCCTGGCAGTGCCAGGAAAAAGTAAACCAGGAAGGGACAGGCATGGGTGAGACGAGTGTGAAAGAGTAGGTGGGCCTGTGTCGGATCATGGGGAATTATCGTAATGGATAGGAGGCTAAGCCTGGACGGATCCGCTGACAGCGGGAGACCCTGGAAAACCCCGGAATAGTAGACATGCAGGGAGACCAGACCTGAACGTACCAGGCAGAGAAGGAAGAACAGGGCCTGGACGGACCCGGGGTAATGATACATAAAAAATAAACTGAATGTACCCGTTCCCAGGAGAACAAAATCTAGTCGAGTCAGAAGGAGGAATAACTGAGGAGATGACAGCCTGGGCGATCCAGCAGACAGAGGTAGTTATGAGCCTGGGCAATCCAGGAGACAGAGGTAGTTATGAGCCTGGGCGATCCAGGAGACAGAGGTAGTTATGAGCCTGGGCGATCCAGGAGACAGAGGTAGTTATGAGCCTGGGCGATCCAGGAGACAGAGGTAGGTATGAGCCTGGGCGATCCAGGAGACAGAGGTAGGTATGAGCCTGGGCGATCCAGGAGACAGAGGTAGGTATGAGCCTGGGCGATCCAGGAGACAGAGGTAGGTATGAGCCTGGGCGATCCAGGAGACAGAGGTAGGTATGAGCCTGGGCGATCCAGGAGACAGAGGTAGGTATGAGCCTGGGCGATCCAGGAGACAGAGGTAGGTATGAGCCTGGGTGATCCAGGAGACAGAGGTAGGTACGAGCCTGGGTGATGCAGTGGGAAACAGGAAAAAACATAGCATATGAATAAATGAACATACACATACATAACGGCCCTGCTATCACTACATATCAGTACAGATGACAGCAGGCAAATGGCTTGCAGTGACTGTGCATAGTGTCTAGGGTGAAGCTGTGTATTTCCAACCCAGGTGAGTCGTATTCATGTAAAACACAGCCCAGCATGCGCTCCAACGTAAGGATTTTGCACTGTATGACCAGCTCCTAGCAACCACAACAAGGAATAGAGGAGCTGGTTTAGCTGCAAGCCACTATCAAGAGCGATGTCAGTGTGTGTGAACCTGATCTGCAAAATGCCGCTGTAGGAAGCATAGAGGAACCGGGAGGGGCGAGCACCGGTAAGTTTGGGCAGCAATGAAACAGTACTAACCAGGACACCACCTGTAATCCAAAACACACAAGTCCGGCAGTGGTTCTCAACATGCGTTCCACGCTGGAACGCAAGCCGACCCCGCGACCGGAAGCAGGGAAACACATGAGCGCTGATTGGAGGAGCCCTGTGGAGGGGATGGACTGAGGGAAGTAGCTTACCCGTCCTGGAGACACTTACAGGCGGTGTACAAGCGGCGGACGACTCGGACTGCAGTAGTGAAAGCAAGTTCTTTTTTTTTTTTTTTTTTTTTAAAGGAGACCAGTCTGAGTGAATATGAACCAGGATTAAAGAAGATCAAAAAATAAATAAAAAATTCTCCCTGAGGTGAACAGAAAAGTAGGCCTATGGAATGTAACAGACCACCGAGGAAAGGAACGTAAGCCTGAAAACAACGCAGTTATGTTTGTCGGGAGAGAGGTACCAGAGAAGTGGGTGCAGACTGCCCCGGTGAGATTATTGAGTAAAACCATGATGTAGCAATGAACAGGAGAATGCAGCTTTGAGTGGAAGCAGAGTACAACACATGATGTAACAACAAATGGGGCTTTGGATGTGAGTGGTACCTAAAAAACATGGTATGGGCGCAGCTCTGAGTATGGGAATGGAGTATAGGACAAGATGTAAAAGCAGACATGCGGACGCAGCTTTGGATGTGAATGGAATATTAACTTGATGTGACAGCAGACATGGAAAGAACCTGTAGTAGCATAGGACGTGTGAACGCAGCTCTGGGTGCGAGTAGAGTAAACCTGATATATCGATAGACGGATGAATGCAACTCTGGTCGAGGGTGGAGTGCAAAAAATGATTTGACAGCGTAGTGTGAATGCACCTCTGGGTGTGGCAGAGAATGAAATTGGTAGAACAGAAGCTCTAAATGTGAGTGGAGCATAAACATGATGTAACAGTGAAAGTGAATGCAGCTCTGAAACAAGCCTAGTATGAGCATGTTGTCACAGCGGACGTGCAAATATAGCTCTCACCGTGAGCAGAGCAAACATGGAATAACAGTTGACGCATGAACGCAGCTCTGGTTGTGAGTGGAGCAAGGTGTGAACACCAGGGTGGTGCGTCCCGAGAATAAAAATGGAGTAACAGTAGCAGCTGTAAACCGAGTACACAACATGTAATAACAGGCGTGTAATACGGATCCGGCTGTCGGCTGAGTACAGAATGAGATCTAACAGCCAACAGGTGAACGCAGCTTGAATGTGAGACCAATCTGAGTGAATACGAACCAAAAGTAGGAAAGTGCTGGACAGTAAAGACGGATGCAGCATAAGACATGAAATAAAAGCCGAAAGTGTAAATGCCGCTCAGGATAACAGCAGAGCATAAAAGTGCGGCACGGTTTGTAAGTACATGGAGCAGTGAAATACGTGAAGTCTAAGGATGGTGGTAGCGGGGGGAGGGGGAGACGACGTGGCAAGGAACAGCTACAGCAAGAGGCCTAAACAATAAATGCTGCGTCCAATCTCCAAACATGACGTCACGTGCAGCCCGGGTAACTCTTTTTTTACAGCAAACCGGCTGAAGTAACTTTTTATACAAGATGAACAAAGCGAAGTAAAACTTGTAAGATTTATAGGAACTAACTCCTATTACCAACAAACAAAGTTGAAAAGAAATAGAAGTATTTAGCCCCAACGAGCAAACCTGAGGTAGCAGATTCTGAGGCGAAGCCTCCCGTTTGCTAGCAAAGTCGGATCCAGCCAGCCAGGAGAGACGGCCCCGGCCCAACCTACTTACGTAGTATGGCGCATGCGTGCTACGGTAGCAGAGAGCAAAATAACAAGCTCTATTCTGGCTCCATGCTGCAAAGAAAGACTCCTACCACCAGAGAAGCTAGTTTGCTAATGACACCCAGCAGCAGCTGTGCACCTGAGAACCCACGCCTGTGAGTGAGGCTGTGGCTCGTATATGAAGAGCCTCCGCCCCTCCCACAAATGCAGGCTGACTAATCAGCCTTACTAACATGTGTGATGGATAGTAACTCCGCGATGTATTGATGGTGTACCTTTGTGTATAAGTTATGAGTATGGGTGAACGGCAATGAATAGATAGCCGCAGAGCTCTTCTGCATTCCAGTGTGGAACGCATGAAGTAATTACGTTCGGTCAATCTCGCGGGACTTGTGGCTAATACTTCTAAGAGGAGGAAGATGTGTGGGTTTGGATGGTGGACCGTATGCGGGATATCCGGTCCGGCGAGTGGGCCTTCCGTGGTGCGCTTCGCATCCATCCACCCTTGAGAGTGGTTATACTGGACCCTATTTTCAATCAACGTCTCTCTCCCGGCTTTGTCTCCTCCTGCCTTGTCCCGCCTGAATGTATGAATGATGTGAGCAGTGATGCTGGATTGGATGCGATGCGTTCCACGGTGGACCGCATGCCGGATATCCGGTCCGGCAAGTGCGGCCTTCCGTTGATCTCCTCGCTTCCATCTACCATCCAGTATGTTTTTATTGGATTATATCTCAATTAGTGCTTTTGTCTCGCATGTATGTAGGAATGAAGTGAGTGGTATGGTGTCCGGACACTGGCAAGCTGGAACGCACCACACTTCCTGTTTCCGATTTGGGCGTGTGTTTGTTCTCATGTGTTCCCAATTGACCTAATTTACAGACTATATATGATCAGTGAATACACACCACTAGTATCCCTTGAGAAAGCGACCGCGAAACACGTGGCGGGATCCAGGACTGTCTTGGTCTGTATGTTTTACTGCATTCTTCTCCTGTATTTGCTTTGTATTTTGTGGCACTATGCACTTTATGTATTAACTTTAGGGCTGGGGCTTATTGTCACCCATAGCCTGGGAGATTTGTTGCTAGTTATATGTATTATAAGTGACAGACATGTGGATATTTTTTCCTGTGTGACTAATACTGCTAACATACAGTACAGACCAAAAGTTTTGACACACCTTCTCATTCAAAGAGTTTTCTTTATTTTCATGACTATGAAGGCATCAAAACTATGAATTAACACATGTGGAATTATATACATAACAAACAAGTGTGAAACAACTGAAAATATGTCATATTCTAGGTTCTTCAAAGTAGCCACCTTTTGCTTTGATTACTGCTTTGCACACTCTTGGCATTCTCTTGATGAGCTTCAAGAGGTAGTCCCCTGAAATGGTCTTCCAACAGTCTTGAAGGAGTTCCCAGAGATGCTTAGCACTTTTTGGCCTTTTGCCTTCACTCTGCGGTCCAGCTCACCCCAAACCATCTCGATTGGGTTCAGGTCCGGTGACTGTGGAGGCCAGGTCATCTGGCACAGCACCCCATCACTCTCCTTCATGGTCAATAGCCCTTACTTTCAAAGTTTTCCCAATTTTTCGGCTGACTGACTGACCTTCATTTCTTAAAGTAATGATGGCCACTCGTTTTTCTTTACTTAGCTGCTTTTTTCTTGCCATAATACAAATTCTAACAGTCTATTCAGTAGGACTATCAGCTGTGTATCCACCTGACTTCTCCTCAATGCAACTGATGGTCCCAACCCCATTTATAAGGCAAGAAATCCCACTTATTAAACCTGACAGGGCACACCTATGAAGTGAAAACCATTTCAGGGGACTACCTCTTGAAGCTCATCAAGAGAATGCCAAGAGTGTGCAAAGCAGTAATCAAAGCAAAAGGTGGCTACTTTGAAGAACCTAGAATATGACATATTTTCAGTTGTTTCACACTTGTTTGTTATGTATATAACTCCACATGTGTTAATTCATAGTTCTGATGCCTTCAGTGTGAATCTACAATTTTCATAGTCATGAAAATAAAGAAAACTCTTTGAATGAGAATGTGTGTCCAAACTTTTGGTCTGTACTGTATATGGATTTCAATAAATGTTTTAAATCAGTATATGTTTAATAAAAACTTGGTATTCTATATTATACAATTTGCTGTCCTTATTTGTCAGTTTTGGGTATCTATTAGAAAATAAGGCTGGTGGCAGTTGAAGGATAGAACTGAGCATTTGTGGCCACCTCAGCAAGGTGGACAAAGAAAAACAGAAAAGTACAAACAGTAAGTGGCACTATATAGACACTTTTTTATGGAATAACTGATTGGCTATACAAAATGTTTAATTAGATGCAATTACAAAAGTATTCAGATCCAAGTATTGGTTTGAATAATGTAGAATACTTTGTCATGGGACAATTATATTATATGCCATACAGAACCAAACTAGGAAATAAACAGAGATAAAATAGCATATTATTAACAATTTCAATAATGGATACCATTTGTTTATTTTTTCTTTAAAATTAGGGGAATATTATTTTTCCCGAGCTTTTATATTTTTTTCAAAAAATTTAAATAATTTAAATAATGTCCATTAGTGATGGAAAAACATCGGCCCGGACACTTCGCGAACGCGAAGGTGCGTTAGCGGCGTGCCCTATCCACTTTAATGGCAGGCGAACCTGAAAAACCTTCTGGTCATATCTGGAGCCACTAAATACTTATTAGAAGTGCACAAATAGTCCCACAACATGGACTAATTTTTGGGCCTGTACTCCACTAGCCAACAGTAAAATTGTTATCCACTGACCGTCTAATGTACATCCAGCCACATAATAACAAGTTATTTTCTGTCAGGTGAATGCCTAATGTTTTGGGCCTCTACTCCAGTGGCGTACAGTCAAATTTTTATCCAGTGACCGCCTAATGTACCTCCAGCCACATAATCACAAGTTATTTTCTGTCAAGTGAATGCCTAATTTTTGGGGACCGTACTCCCGTGGCCTAAAATAATCAATGGCAAAAATTGCCACATAAAATATGTATTTTAATCAGGGGCCATTTTATGCATATTAATGGGAAACTCTCAAAAATGTGCCTGCTGGAGCATAGAAAAAAATTATTTTAGGCCACGGGAGTACGGGCCCCAAAAATTAGGCATTCACTTGACAGAAAATAACTTGTGATTATGTGGCTGGAGGTACATTAGGCGGTCACTGGATAAAAATTTGACTGTACGCCACTGGAGTAGAGGCCCCAAACATTAGGCATTCACCTGACAGAAAATAACTTGTTATTATGTGGCTGGATGTACATTAGACGGTCAGTGGATAACAATTTTACTGTTGGATAGTGGAGTACAGGCCCAAAAATTAGGCATTCACCTGACAGAAAAGAACTTGTGATTATGTGACTAGAGGTACATTAGGCGGTCACTGGATAAAAATTTTACTGTATGCCAGTATAGGCCCCAAACATTAGGCATTCATCTGATAGAAAAGAACTTGTGATTATGTGGCTGGAGGTACATTAGGCGGTCACTGGATAAAAATGTTACTGTAGGTCAGTACAGGCCCCAAAAATTAGACATTAACCTGACAGAAAACAATTAGTGAATTGATTATGTGGCTGGAGGTACATTAGGCAGTTACTGGATACACTTGACAGAAAAGGCCTCTTATGCTGCTGTATTATACATAAGACAAGGACCATTCTTTGTTCTGGGTGGTGGCAGATATGTGTGGGCTGGCATGAGGAAATTCAATCACACGTAGTCATCACAGGTATTGAATTCCTTTGAGATCCATGCCTCATTCATTTTTAGAAATGTGAGGTAGTCCACACTGTCGTGAGCTAGTCGAGTGCGCTTATCGGTCACGATCCCCCCTGCTGCAGAAGTCTACATGCATCGCGCATGAGCAGCCACTGGCGCGGTGAAAAGAAACCAAGCTCCCCAGAATTTGTCCTGCTACAGAGTTCGTACAGGCACTCATTAATGCACATTGCTGCTGGATCAGCCTATCAAGCATATACAAGGTGGAGTTCCAGCGCGTTGGGCTGTCACAAATCATACTGTATGTTTGACCGGCAGGTGGTGTCGCCGCTGAACATCAGTAAGGCGAGCCATGGCCGTGTAAAATCTTCTAAAATGGCCATAGATTAAAGGGTGCAGAGGAAGAGGCGGTAGCAGTGGAAAAGGAGGAGTCAGCCGAGACGAAGGGTGGGGTAGGAGGAGGAGAAGAAGAGGCAGGCCTGCATGCAATCCGTGGCGGTAACACCAAATCCACACGGGTGCCACGGGTTACATGCTTGACGGCCATCAGAAGTTTCACCCAGTGGGCAGTAAAAGTTATGTACCTTCCTGGCCATGTTTGCTAGACCACGTGTCTGTGGTCAGACGTATCTTGGCACTGACACTGTGTGTCAGAGATATATTCACTTGCCCCTAAACGTGGCCATATAGCTCTGGGATGCCATTGTGGGAGAAATATTTCCTTCTGGGGACCTACAATTGCGGTGTGCCAATGGCCTCCAAGTCCATCAGTTTATATGGCAGTAGTTCCGACAAGCCAGCGGTCAGCCGTTGGGCAAGATGGTTATCTGGCGTCATCAACTTTTTACGCTCGAACATTTGGGCCACGGAAGCCTGCCTTCTGCCCGATGAAAGCGACGACGGCACGGTGGAAGGTGGAGTGGAGGACAAATGGGAGGAGAGAGGAGAAGAGCCACGACGGGAAGCACCAGGAGTGTGGCTTTGTCGGTTCTGACGGCGTTGCTCCCACTGGACTCGGTGATGGTAGGCCAGGTGACTTCTTAAGGCGGTCGTCCCTAGGTAAGTGTTGGGCTTACCGGGACTTATGCGTTGACAGCACAGACTACAAATGGCAGCACTATTGTCAGCAGCAGATGCGTTAAAAAAGCCCACACTGCGGAGCATTGTGCTGGCGTCCTGAGAGGCAATATGTTACCTTGCTTGGTGGATGGCTCGCTTCAGATAGATTTGTAGTCTGCTTTTTGCCTCCTGTGCACTGCGAATTCTGCCTGCTTTTCCTCCTTCTCCTCCCTATCTTCTGCTCCGTCTCTCCCTCTGAACTCCCCTCCTCTTCCGCTCTTGTGGGCACCCACGTGACGTCCATCGACACGTCATCATCGTCACCTTCACCACCACTAACATTAGAGATCTTAGAGTAGGCAGCAACAGCGGGGACCACTCTCCTTGGGCTGATCTGAGTACTGTCGTCAGACCGCTGGGTGGCAGCCCTTGCTACCTCCTATTCTTCATCCGATATCAAGAATGGTCTGGGAATGGATAGGAGAATAATTCCTCTGACTCGAGTGGAGGGAATATGATGGTGGTGGTGGTATCTTTGGGGTGCACACAGAAGAGAGTGAGGAGGGTGCAGATACAGAGGATGAGGAGAGTGCAGAAGCGGAAGGCTAAGTAAGCCACTCAACTAACTCTTGTGCGTCCTTTGACTTAATTGCACGCACCTTTTCCAACTTCCCACTTAGGCTCCGGCCTGGTGCACCTGCCCGACCCCTACCACCCCTGCAGATCGGCCTACTTCTTTCTCTGCATGTCTTTTTCAAAATTACCCTGTGCCAAAGTCCCTAGAGTAGAGCAGTAAATGTGGAAGCAGGTATATTGCAGGCCTCAATCAGTATTTAGTGGAAACTGGTATATCAATCCCCTTAATCAGAATGTTATGGAATCAGGTGTATCACAGGCCTCAATCAATATTTGGTGGAAGCAGGTATATTCCACCCCTCAATCTGTATTTTTTGGAAGCAGGTATATCAAACCCCTTAATCAATATTTTGTGGAAACAGGTATATCGCAACCCTCAATCAGTATTTTGTGGAAACAGGTATATAGAACCCCTTAATCATTATTTGGTGGAAGCAGGTATATCGCACCCCTCAATCAGTATTTTGTGGAAGCAGGTATAGCAAACCCCTTAATCAGTATTTTGTGGAAGCAGGTGTATCCAGGCCTCAATCAGTAATTGGTGGAAGCAGGCATATCAAACCCATTAATCAGTATTTTGTGGAAGCAATTATTTTGCATCGCTCAATCAGTATTTTGTGGAAGCAGGTATAAAGAACCTCTTAATCAATATTTGGTGGAAGCAGGTATATCAATCCCCTTAATCAGTATTTTTTTAAGTAGGTATATAGAACCCCTTAATCAATATTTGGTGGAAGCAGGTGGATCGCAGGCCTCAATCACTATTTGGTGGAATTAATTAGTATTTTGTTTAAGCAGGCATATATAACCCTTTTATCAGTATTTAGTGGAAGCAGGTATATCGCACCGCTCAATCATTATTTTGTGGAAGCAGGTAAATAAAACCTCTTAATCAATATTTGGTGGAAGCAGATATATAGCACCCCTCAATCAGTATTGTGCGGATGTAGGTATATAGAACCCCTTAATCAATATTTAGTGGAAGCAGGTATATCGCACTCCTCAATCTGTATTTTGTGTTAGCTGGAATATCAGACCCCTTAATCAGTATTTTGTGGAATCAGGTATATCGCACCCCTCAATCAGTGTTTTCTGGAAGCAGGTATATCAAACCCCTTAATCAGTATTTTTTGGAAGCAGGTGTACCGCAGGCCTCAATTAATATTTGGTGGAAGCAGGTATATCAATCACCTTAATCAATATTTGGTGGAAGCAGGTATATCGCGCCCCTCAATCAATATTTTGTGGAAGCAGGTATATCAAACCCCTTAATCAGTATTTTGTGGAAGTAGGTATTTTGCACCCTCAATCAGTTTTTTGGGGGGCAACAGGTATATCACACCCATTGCAAATAGCTGTTCCAATAGCGCTTGTTCCACTATATACCTGTGGTATCGCAGCAGAATCGCACACAACTGCTGCATAATACAAATGCACTATATAATTTATATGTTAGAAAGTATATTATAGGTATATTACACTCTCAATCAGTTTTTTGGGGGGCAACAGGTATATCACACCAATTGCAATTAGTTACTCCAATAGCCTTTGTCCCTCTCTATAGCTGTGTTATCGCAGCAGAACCGCACACAACTGCTGCACAATACAAATGCACTATAATATACTTTCTATGTTAGAATGTATATTATAAGTATATCACACCCTTCACTATATCACACCTATCGATAGCACACCTATACCAGTCCTTAAAAACCTTTGTGGCCCTATTAGCTAGCATATGGTGTCTCTAACAGTCTTTCCCTGCTCCACAAAGCAACCTCTCCCTACACTGGCAAAACACAGAATGTAAAATGGCTGCCAGATCGGGTTCTGTTATAGGGTGGGGGTATGTCCATGAGCTGACACGTCTCAATTGGCTGTACTGTACCACCTGATGTGTGTGTGTGTCATGGGTCAAAGTTCGGCGCAATGCAAAAGAATATGGCGTCGGCTGACATTGCCAAATGTTTGCATGTTCGTTGAATTGCGATGGCGCAAAGTTTGCAGTGAAACAACCTCCGGGTGGACCGCAAGGCCATCTCTAATGTCCATGTATTAGTAAGTGACTTTCTTTTTTTGTCAGTAAACATTTATTCTGCTATTAGATACTGCTTGGCTTTTCAATGATCCCAACCTAAGCCTTCATAATTAAATTAGATTCCTGTGGAGGCTTTAGTATTTTCATTGCAGCTGTTCAATGTTTCCTAAGCCATTTAATTAATTCTAACATATTTGTATTGAGAATTTGTAGATTAGCATTCAAAGTAACATGACAAAATACAATCGAATGCCAAAAAGTAAAAAAAAAAAAATAATAATTAAAAAATTAATTATTTCTATTCACCAAAAAAAGAAAATTCAATTTGTGGAGGGAGCTCCGACATTTACTAAACAGCGTTTGTCATCTGAGCATTTAGATTTCATTCATGGAGTCTACTTCAGATGAATTGTATACAGTTTTTTAATCAAATCAATAAAGTACATACCAAGTTCCTGGCTTTATGTTACATAAAAAAAGTTTCTCTATTATGTATTTTTTTACTTGTTGAATCCAAAGACAAAATCAGGCAAGGCACTTAACATTAAGTATACAGTTGTATAATAAAACATCTATTGAGAAACCTTGAGTCACACCCGTGGGTACTTGCTGTAATAAATGTCAGTATAATATTTTTTCATGATATACTGTAGAGTGCAGTATAAGAAGTTACATATTGATTACATCAGAATTTTTACTGCTGAATCCATTATTGGTATACAATATGAAAATGAAAAAAAAAAAATTAAATAAAGAAAAGAAAAAAAGAAAAAACTAAATAAAAATGAGTAAAGGTAGAGCTAAACTGAACTTGTTTATTAATTAATAACATACTATGTGATAACTCTGTAAGGCTGGGTTCCCATCAGGTTTTTGTCATACGTTTAGCAATACAAAAATGTATAAAGTATCTCACAAGTCACAACCAAATTGCTGCCAACTAACAACTCTGTCTCCTCATGCTGATTCCACATCCATACTATGTCACCTTGCCAGTCTGTGGCCTCCTCATGCTGCTTCCACTTCCACACTATGTCACCTTGAAACTCTGGTCTCCTCATGCTGCTGCAAAATCAACACTATGTTCCTGGGTCACTCTGTGGCCTCCTCATGCTTCTGCTGCTGCCACCTCCACACTATGTCACCTTGCCACTCTGTATTCTCCTCATGCTGCTGCCAACTCACAACTTTGTCTCTGGGACATTCTGTGGTCTCCTCATGCTGATTCCACCTCCATACTATGTCACCTTACCACTCTGTGGCCTCCTCATGCTTCTGCTGCCACCTCCGCACTATGCCACCTTGCCAGTCTGTGGCCTCCTCATGCTTCGGCTACCTCCAAACTATTTCACCTTGCCACTCTGTGGTGTCCTCCTGCTGCTGCTAAATCAACACTATGTAAATGGGCCACTCTGTGGTCCCCTCATGCTGCTGCTGCCACCTCCCCACTATGTCACTGGGCCACTCTGTGGTCTCCACATGCTGCTGCTACCTCAACACTATGTCATTGGGCTACTCTGAGGACTTCTGTTCTCCCAACCTCCCCACTCCATGACTAGGCCACCATTTTGCTTTTTTGGCCTGGTTAACATCATCATTTATTTGACCCTTCTGATCTTTCAGAAGAAAGGAAAAATGAGATGCACAACGGATCCTGTCTGTGTAACAGCTATAAGGCCTGTATGGTCCCATCAGAATTGGCTTATGATTTGGTAGCCAAAAGCAGGCGGGTACAAAACACAGAAGACATGCAAATATTCCTTTCACGTGTCATCTCTGTTTTGGATCCACTCCTGTTTTTTGGGGGGCTTTAGCAATACTTATGGATTACTAACCAAATGCTGACCGAGTGAAGGCGGATTCTTAAAAGGCAGGATCTGTTTTTTGGGGGCTTATTGTTCTGACGGATCAGAGAAAGGGCAAAATAATCATTGACGTCAACATAAACTTACTGCTGACACCCTCTCCACTCTGTCCGGAGGGCTCTACTTATATAAGCGTTTAATAGAACAGGTTTTGTAAGACATCTATGTGGAATCAGCTGAAGACGGTGTAAAAGGAGTGCGCTTCTTCTTGGCACTAACATTGACCTGTAATGTGAGTTCACACTTGAGTTATTTGGTCAGTTTGAAGTGTGCAGTGATTCTAAGAACGACGCCTGTCATGTGCGTGTCATACTGACTTACAGTATTGTTTCACTACCACATCAGGCTCCCTATGTGTGTTACTGCAAGGCACAGTGTTCTACACCACTATAAAGGCTCTCTGCAACCAGGAAATAGCTGTTTTAACACGATTCGGCGCAAATAAATTTGAATAAAATCTTTTTAGAAAATTTGGCGAAGAGGCCGAATCGAATTTTTGAGAAACTCGCTCATCTCTAGCCTTGACAATATTATGCATGTTCCGTTGTTCCAAATCAATTCCCTCATCTCTACTTTCAACCCATTTACTTCCATGGGCTAAAATTGTAATTAAACAGCTATACCATAAAATTTCACAACATATATAGTCCCAAAAAGGTCTTAATACCTATAAGAAAATATTATTATTATTATTATTATTATTATTTAGCACCAACATATTCTGAATAACTTTACAGGCATTTGGGGTAATTTATCATGAGGGGAATGTTTTAAGTCAGTTTTGATTTGGGTCTGTTGGTGTACCTTATGCCGCATTGATAAAATAGCACATGTTTGATAAAATTGTTTTTTCTTTATACCTAACACTTGTCTAGAAAAGGTACTCCAGTTTTCCTTTCCCACCCTCCTACTGAGTTGAGATTGTGACTTTTTTTTACTTTTAAAAGTCAGTGATAAATTTGTAGTGAAACTTATTATTATGGTTAATCAAACTGACTTTCCCAATTTTATTTCAAAACTGGTGATTGATGTAAAAATACAAAAAGTAGCAAAAGTTTTATGCAAAAATCCCCTTAGCTGTGGCCAGCATAGCTCATGACAGTGCCATGCCCTTTTAACAGTCACCTCCACTGCACCACACCCCTTTAACAATAATCTCCATAGCACCCTGCCCCATTAGGAGTGACCTCCACAGCATCCCCTCATTTAACAGTGACTTCTACAGCACCATGACCCCTTAACAGTGACCTCCACAGTGCCCTGCCAATTAACAGTGATTTCCAATGAGGCTGCCCTCTTAACTGTGACCACCACAGCACTTAACCCCTTAACAATGAATGCCTGAATTCCACAGTGCCCACCCACTTAAAAGTGACCTTGACAGTGCACCGCCACCTTAACTGTGACCACTACAGTGTCCTGCCCCTTAACAGTGACCTTCACAGCACCCCACTTCTTAACTGTGACCTCTCCCCTTAAAAGTGATCTCATCACTCTAATCCCAAGGAAGGTAAGGACCATTCGTTATGCCCCAACTATAGGCCCATTTCTCTTCTTAATATAGATTTAAAACTCTTAGCCAAGATGCTCGCAAACAGATTGGAGAAACTTCTCCCTTCATTAATCCACAGAGACCAAGTGGGCTTTGTGAAACAAAGAGAGGGAAAGGATAACACGGCCCGGATTCTTAATATTATCCACTTTGTCAAGAGAAAAGGCCTTCCCTTAGTCCTTCTCAGCACACACGCTGAGAAGGCCTTCAATAGGGTCAACTGGTCATTTATGTACTCAGCGTTGCGTTCCCGCAATTTTCCTCCTCCCTTTGCACATGCAATAGAAGCTATGTACCATTATGCCTCAGCATCAATCCGGGTAAATGACACCCTGTCTGACCCCTTTAAGATACACAATGGCACCCGCCAAGGCTGTCCCCTATCCCCCCTCCTATTCGTCCTCGCCCTGGAACCTCTTTTACAGACCATTAGGATAGACAGTGATATCCAGGGAATAACTCTGGGCGACCAGCAACACAAAATTGCTGCCTTTGCGGATGACTTGCTTTTAATAGTAAGCAATACCGAGTCAGCCCTCCCTAAGATCTATGGCCACCTGGAAACATACGGGTCGCTTTCTAATTTTAAGGTGAACCACAACAAATCACTAATTATCTCCACTGGCCTTAAAAAATCCTTAAAGAATCACCTTGAATCTGGTTCACCTTTTAATTGGACGTCCCCTTTCCTAACTTTCCTAGGTGTAAAAATGAACACAGACCCAAACCAACTCTTTAACTTAAATTATATTCCTCTCCAAAATAAAATAGCTGAGGATTTAAATTCCCTGGATGTTCCTACTCTCTCATGGTTCGGGAGGAAAAACATCCTGCTTTCTCTCATTATTCCTAAACTTACTTACCTCCAACAGACCTTACCAATCCCTGTTCCTTCCACGTACTACTCTAAACTTAGGTCCATGTTCAGATCCTTCATATTGAACAAAAAAAGAGCTAGAACGTCCTATAAATCTCTGTCATATCCAAGAGAGAGAGGAGATATATCATTGCCAGATCCTGAATTATATGGCAAAGCTGTATTACTCACTAGAGTGGTGGACTGGATGATTGCTCCCAAACAGAAATCCTGGGTCCCGATGGAGGAATCTTTACTTGGGCTTCCTTTTAGAGCGGCTCTGCTGGGACGTATGTCTCCATTACCTCTACATTCAAATATTACCCCAGTTATTAAAGCTACCCTACATGCATGGAACGGCTTGCAAATCTCGCCCCTAAGCTCCCCACTCCCATCCCCTACTCTCATAATTAATGACATACTTCACTTGGCTCCCCAGGCCTTACAAAGCAGCCTACCTACAGAGATTAGTCAGTCTAAGTTGAGATTGATAGATCTCTATAACAATGACCAACTGATTTCTGTAAAAGCATTAAGTGATCTTTTGAAAATACCTTGCTCAAGCTTTAATGGGCTTCACTTTTTGCGGGCTTACATGTCTCAAAACGCCCAATTGCACAATTTATTACGCCCTATAACATGGTTTGAGCACATTATTTCTCAAGATTCTACCCCACATAAATTGATCTCACAGTGGTATAACAGGTTGAGAACTCCTCCCACCGCCCTAACGCCAGCTTTCATTAGACTGTGGGAAAGAGACCTAGATAAATGTTTCTCCCCGGAAGACACCCTCAACATATATAACTCTTCACATAAGGCCTCGAGATGTGTCAAGATTCAAGAGAATAACTATAAAATTATCACACGATGGTATAAAACCCCTGACAAGACATGTTTCTACTCAGCTTTGGCGTCTGACATATGTTGGAGATGTTCAAAACAGAGAGGTACTTTCCTTCACATATGGTGGACGTGCCCGATTTTACTAAGTTGGTGGGCCAAGATTTTTCAAACATGTAATAAGATTTGTAGATCTAATATTACCCCAGCACCGAAAATTGCCCTCCTGAATCTTTTCCCTCGTGATACCCCCCCCCCACCTAATCTGGCTTTTTTTAAACATCTAGTGAATGCTGCCAAATTGTTAGTCCCCTTATTATGGTTGTCCGCAGACGTCCCTACTACGGAACAATGGTTCCAGAATTCGACCAGATTTACCACCTAGAGGAGTTATCCTCATGGGAAATGAGATCTCACCACAAATTTCTGAAGATCTGGAGTCAATGGATCTCCTTTAGGGGTTATTAGACAAATTACTCTGTAGAGTTGGGTCTTCCAGGGTTCATACTTCTACATGGTTGTTACACCTAAATATCCCTCCTAGTCCTAATATATTCTCGTCTACAAAGCTTGCAGAAGAAATTATCCTCCCCTTTAGGACCCGTCTCGGATGTGAATTCTCGGATGTGACTCTCAGATGTGATTCTCTGACGAAATTCTTAGATATGTTTATCGGGAGTGATTTACGGTTACACTTTGAAAATAAGAGTGATGACCTTTATCTATCTTTTCCAAATGTCATTTTCCTATTGACTAACCTCATGGATTACACTATGTTCTACATTATGTACTTTACAGACCTGTATTCTGTTTTGAATTGTGTGGAGTAGTGGAGGCTTGCCATTCCTCCACTATTCTTTTCCTGTATTATTTTGATTTGCTCAATAGAATTTGTTGGAAAAAAAAACAAAAAAAAACAGTGATCTCAACAGTGCTCCAACCCCTTAACAGTGACCTCCACAGGATGCCACCCCTTTGACAGTGACCTCCCCAGCACCCCACCCCCATGAGAGTATATCATCTTTAAAACACAGTGTTCCGCCATATATATGGAAGATTGCAGAAAGGTATTAATAGTATAATTACGGTTATAACATACTATAGTCATAAATACACACAGATAGTTTCCTTGGTGAATTGGTAACTTTTGTTTAAAAATCATTTGTAATAAAAATGGACTATAAATAATTGTGTCAATATAAGTGTAAAACATATAAATGAAAGAACTATTGTCAATCAATGGGTTTCCACTTCATATGAAGGATACTTTTTAGCAGTGATTGGAGCAGTACACTAACTGGTAGTGCTGGCTTCCTGAAACAATGTCTTTTTTTAGAGACAGCAATAAACAGCATCCTAAACCCTGGTTTTAGCCCTTTATGAAATACTAGCAAAAGGACCCGGCTTTGCACGGGTATATTTAATCTATTTCATTTAATGTTTGTGTGTGTCGTTAAAAGATATCGACAGTATCCCCCATAACAGTGACCTCTACAGCACCCCGCCCCTTTAACAGTGAACTTTACAGTCCCTCCACCCCTTTAACACTGACCCCCCACAGTGCCCCACCACTTTAAATGGGACCTCCACAGCAGCCTATCTCCTTAACTTTGACCTTCACAGCAGCCCGCCATTTTAACAGTGAGTTTCACAGCACCCCACTCCCTTGACAGTGACCTCTTTAGGGGCCCCTCCCCTTAACAGTGACCTCCACAGTACCCCACCGCCTTAACAGTGACCTCACAGTGCCATGATGCCTTAACAGTGACCTTTACAGCAGTTGCCCCTTTAATAGTGGCCCCTGCCCCCTTAACAGTAACCTCCACAGTCTCCGCCCCTTTAACAGTGACCTCTACAGCGGCCTTCCCCCTTTAACAGTAACATCCACAGTGAACGAATCTTTAAAGAGGACCTTTCATGGGTTCAAAAAATATAAACTAAGTAGCAGGCTACATAGAGCGGCGCCCAGGGAACTAAGTGCATTTACTATTATTCCTGGGCGCCGCTCCGGTCACCCGCTGTGGCCCCCGGTATTTTCAACATTAAGAGCAAGGAGGAGGAGACGCCAGTGTCTCTCCGTCTCCATGACAGCAGCGCTGTCCAATCACAGCTCAGAGCCAGGGAGTTTTTTTTCTCCCTGGCTCTGAGCTCTGCGCTGTGAATGGACAGCACTGCTGTCAGGGAGAAGGAGAGACACTGGCGTCTCCTCCTCCTTGCTCTGAATGTTGAAAATACCGGGGGACACAGCGGGTGAACGGAGCGGCGCCCAGGAATAATAGTAAGTGCCCTTAGATCCCTGGGCTCCGCTCTATGTAGCCTGCTGCTTAGTTAATATTCTTTAGACCCATGAAAGGTCCTCTTTAACAGTGACCTCCACAATGCCCGTCCCTTTAACAGTGACCTCCACAGCGCCCTGCCCCTTTAATGCTAGGGCTATACGACGACATGTGTCGCGCAACATTTTGTCTCAACAATTTTTATAATGATAGGCTATGGTATCGCACTGCGACATGTGACATGTGTTATAATGTCTGCTGAGCTGTGTATCTAATCCTACCCTGTGTGATACTGACTGCTGAGCTGTGTATCTAATATCCTATACTGTGTGATACTGCCTGCTGAGCTGTGTATATACCTGTCATGTGTTATAATGTCTGCTGAGCTGTGTATCTAATCCTATCCTGTGTGATACTGTCTGCTGAGCTGTGTATCTAATCTTATTTTGTGTAATCTGTCTGCTGAGCTGTGTATCTAATCCTACCCTGTGTGATACTGACTGCTGAGCTGTGTATCTAATATCCTATACTGTGTGATACTGCCTGCTGAGCTGTGTATATACCTGTCATGTGTTATAATGTCTGCTGAGCTGTGTATCTAATCCTATCCTGTGTGATACTGTCTGCTAAGCTATGTATCTAATCCTAACCTGTGTGATACTGTCTGCTGAGCTGTGTATCGAATCTTATATTGTGTTATCTGTCTGCTGAGCTGTGTATCTAATCCTATCATGTGTGATACCGTCTGCTGTGTATATAAGTCTATTGTGTGATACTGTCTGCTGATCTGTGTAGCAGTCGCAGCATGTCACAGTGCAACACCATGGACTATCATTATAAAAATTGTCATGCGACACTTGGCGTTGTGTAGCCCTAGCCTAAAGCTGATCACACTTCCAGTCCTATCTGCCAATCCAACTAAAATCCAGCCCAGAATTAATAAACAAAACTGTCTCAGCAGACTACTGCTGCTCTCTGGATTTTAGTTGTCTCACCCAGCTGAGGTACCTGAGTGGGACATACACGCCTTCCAACACTGTTTCCATTACCACAACACATATACACACACATACATACACACATACATATATACGTCCTTTTATATACAGTACAGACCAAAAGTTTGGACACACCTTCTCATTCAAAGAGTTTTCTTTATTTTCATGACTATGAAGGCATCAAAACTATGAATTAACACATGTGGAATTATATACATAACAAACAAGTGTGAAACAACTGAAAATATGTCATATTCTAGGTTCTTCAAAGTAGCCACCTTTTGCTTTGATTACTGCTTTGCACACTCTTGGCATTCTCTTGATGAGCTTCAATAGGTAGTCCCCTAAAATGGTCTTCCAACAGTCTTGAAGGAGTTCCCAGAGATGCTTAGCACTTGTTGGCCCTTTTGCCTTCACTCTGCGGTCCAGCTCACTCCAAACCATCTCGATTGGGTTCAGGTCCGGTGACTGTGGAGGCCAGGTCATCTGGCGCAGCACCCCATCACTCTCCTTCATGGTCAAATAGCCCTTACTTTCAAAGTTTTCCCAATTTTTCGGCTGACTGACTGACCTTCATTTCTTAAAGTAATGATGGCCACTCGTTTTTCTTTACTTAGCTGCTTTTTTCTTGCCATAATACAAATTCTAACAGTCTATTCAGTAGGACTATCAGCTGTGTATCCACCTGACTTCTCCTCAACGCAACTGATGGTCCCAACCCCATTTATAAGGCAAGAAATCCCACTTATTAAACCTGACAGGGCACACCTGTAAAGTGAAAACCATTTCAAGAATGCCAAGAGTGTGCGAAGCAGTAATCAAAGCAAAAGGTGGCTACTTTGAAGAACCTAGAATATGACATATTTTCAGTTGTTTCACACTTGTTTGTTATGTATATAATTCCACATGTGTTAATTCATAGTTTTGATGCCTTCAGTGTGAATCTACAATTTTCATAGTCATGAAAATAAAGAAAACTCTTTGAATGAGAAGGTGTGTCCAAACTTTTGGTCTGTACTGTATATATATATATATATATTTTTTTTTAGAAAATACTGTTTAGAACAACTTTTTGTGGGGTAACCGGATTTGCGCGAATATATCTTTATGTACGTAACTTGTTTTGTTCTGATTTAAAGAATATAGTACATAGCAGTATCACATCCCCAATACCCTTTATTATCATTTTAATGCATTTCATGTATTTACAACTCATACAATATTATACTTTTATAAGTTACAGTCTTTTGGCTTTCTAGACTACTATTTCACATCCCTATCTGATTCAGCTTTCAGGACAGAGATTGATTTAATTGCTGGGATCTGTATTCTCCAGCTGAGGGTACTTTCAAACGTCTTTTCTTGTACTGAGTTACATTCTAAGGGCTCAATACTGGAAAAAAAAACGGATCAGTTTTATCCTAATGCTTTCTGAATGGAGTGCAATCCGTTCAGTATGCATCAGGATGTCTTCAGTTCAGTCACTGTACGTTTTTTGGACAGAGAAATTACCGCAGCATGCTGCAGTATTTTCTCCGTCCAAAATTCCGGAACACTTGCCGGAATGCCGGATCCAGCATTATTTTACATTGAAATGACCCTAAGTGTTCCGAAAAAACAGATCCGGCTTTGAGGTCTGCGCATACGTTTAAAAATGTGAAAGAGATAAATACCGGATCTGTTTTTCCGGATGACAACTGGAGAGATGAATCCAGTATTGCAATACATTTTTGAGAAGGATCCGCATCTGGATCTGTCTACAAATGGTATCCGTTTGCATACAGATTGTCGGATCCGGCAGGCAGCTCCGGCGACTGAACTGCCTGCCGGAATCCAGCGACTCTATTGTGAAAGTACCCTGAGCAGCAAATAATAAAACTTCTTGGTGAACCTAATGGGTTCTGAAGAATGTTTATTAGTTCAACCAATGGATATCTGTGATGACATGATAAAAGTAATTAATGAAATACAAATATTTTCAAATGTACATGTAAGGGTATATTCACATGTGACAAAGTTGCTGCATAAATGTGTCTATTTCTTTGCATACATCAAAATGGGGTTTAAAAAATAAAAATAAACATGCACATGATGCAGAAATTCTCTAAGTTCCAGGCTCATGCCTTGTTGTGTCCCAAGAATCAACCAGGTATCAGTTCTGGTTATTAGTCCCCTTGTAATGTTAGAGGTTTTTTTTCTTTTTTTTTCTTTTAACTCATTTTAGAGCTATAATGAAAATGTTTTGTTGATCTATTGGTAATGAAGGAAAGCCACAAGTATCTTGGAGATGTAATACTTTCATTTTTCAACACATAAAGAAAATAGAAAAGTCTACCAATACCTTATTTGGAACTATTCATCTCCTAAGGGACAATGCTCTTTTTATGTTTCTAAATATAATCCACAGAGGAGCTAATGTTTTGCCTGCCTATGTTATACAGAATTACTGTGAGTCTCTCTTTGATTGATACAAATGTCTTTTTTATTGTTCCAAAAACTCATGTTGAAGCTGTAGAAATTTATTTTCTCACTATTTCATACTAGCTTTAGAAAACTGGATTGTGACAGATTAAGTTTTTGTTGATACTTTAAATCTGTTGTTAACTATATTCTAAAAACGACCATATATACTTTTAAGCAATTATACATGTTTAGAGCAAAAAATATTTTAACTTTTCATATGTGATCTTTTGAGATAATTATACAATTTTTAGATTTCAAAGTATATCCACTTAATGCATTACCTTCTTTACTTAAAGCTATTCCAAAGTTCCCTTTTCAAGTTTGTCTTTTAATTTTCTGACTAAGAACCAAAATGTTGAGGAAATCAAAGTGAAACAAATTGACTTCAGGAAAAATTTGATTCACCATGAATCTAAATTTCAACATGTTTCGTAATTAATCTTATTTTTTTCTTTCTAAAATGGCTGCTACACGTTAAAAATTGAAAGTAAGATGCCCAGGAACGCCATATGCCCATAATGCCAGGCAGCGAGCCAATCAGCAGATCCTCAGTTATCCCCTGTGATGTCACAGCCCTCTAAAAGCATCATCCCGCGCAGTCGCCACCATTTCACTGTGAGCTGAGCATAGGAGAGACGTGGCAAGTGCTAGGGACAGTGTTTTAGCAAGCTTTTAGTTGTAGAATATTTCATAGGGACAGTGTAGGGAGATCATGGTGAGAGTTTTTAGACACTATAGGAAGAGCATAGAGAGATCGTAGGAGACTGCAGGGACAGTGCAAGCTGAGTGTAATCCTCCTTTGCATCTTGTTCAACTGCTGCACCATTCATACCTAATCTGTCCTGTTATACATAGACTGTGCTTCAGACTCATTGGCAACAGGCTTTCTAATATATACAGTAAGTGCTTTTATCTAGTCCATCTGCTGCACCATTTATAATTAATTTGTTCTGTTTTATATAGACCTACTGTGTATCAGAATCATTGTCAACAGACGGTCTAATATATAGGAGTGTTTATCTAGTTCAATTGCTGCACCATTTATGCTTAATCTGTTCTGTTATACATAGATTTACTGCGCATAAGACTCATTGTCAACAGATGTTCTAATATATAGGCATATTCATCTAGTTCATCTGCTGCACCATTTATACTTAATCTGTACAGTTATACATAGGCTTATTCTGTGTCAGGCTCAGTCTCAACAGGCAATCTAATATATATGCACGTTTATCAAGTTCACTTTCTGCGGCATTAATATTTAATTTGTTCTGTTATAGCTAGGCACATTGATTAATAGATAAGTAGTTGTCACAGCCTTTGCTGTGTGCGTCGTGCCATGCTTGCGGTTGCCGGTGGCAACGTTTTGCTGTTATGGCATGTGGTGGCAGTGTCTTGGCTTTGGCTGTGTGTGCCGTGACATTGTTGCCACGCATGCTGTTGCCAGTGGCAACGTAGTGGCTGGTGTGTGCACTTCCCCTTTAAGTTATAGCCTTTTCCTGTCTGGTGCTGTAAGGGTTAACCCCCTGATTGGGTGTGGTCACTAGGTGCTTCTTATACCTGTGGCCTTTAGCCATGAGTCAATGGAACTCCAGCCTTGGTGTGTGCTGGAGTTATGCTCCTTGTCTGGATGTTCCATCTTCCTGTGTGAGGGCCACCTAGTGGGACATCGATGTCTCCAGCGATGTCTTCCTTATCTCTCCTCCATTTTCACTACCTTACCAGTGGTTATGTTTGGTGTGGGTATATGTTCTGGGGTGGTTGTTCGTCTAGTTGTTGTTCTGTGTTTGGTCAGTGTTTGGTGTATTATTCTGTCCGGCATGGATGCTAGATGTTCCCCTGTTTGTCTGTCATGGCCTTTGGAAGGGGGGCTCATGGTTTTCCGGAGGGGTGAACCAAATGTAAAGTCTCTGAGCTGTTGCTGGAGGTCTGGTTCCTGTGTGTCAGTACATACAGCATCTGTTTGGTGTTTGGATTGCAGTATGTTTTTATGGGTTCCTGTTTACCTTGGTGTGGTCTTCTGTTTTGCCATCCAGCAGCTGCCAGGGGTAAGTTACCATGCCTTCCTGGGTTCTAGGTTCAGTGGTTATCCCCAGCACTGGAAACTTACCTGCTGTTCCTCTTGGCATTTCTCTGCAACTAGGCCGGTTGAGACTCCTGTTCATCCGAGTCTTGGAAGAACAGGTCGTCTCTCCCCTGCTCCTATGTTAGGGATTATCAGGGTGACTCAGGTATCCTGTGTATGAGCCATCCTACCAGCCAGGTACGTGGATATGGTGAGGAGTTAGGGCGAGGATTAGGGACTCTTTAGGAGGTGACCTGCTCCCTGATTCCGGTGTCCTGGCCTAGCTGCTTCCCTTTTATATCTCTGACATTGTACAGTGGGGGCTTTCCCCCACTCCCCATCGTGACAGTAGTTCTATTAGGCCCTGATTCAATAATTGAGGTGATACACCTGTCTCATTCTACTGTTTGTAGCGTATCTACATTGATTTAATAGATAAGCAATTCTTATAGAACGGTCTTATTTAACACCATGTGGGTAGTGCAAATAAATCGATTCTTCGCACAGCAGAGTTGCCCATGACTCGTTTTTTTGTCATAAAAAAAAAATATTTATCTAAAAGTTATTCTTTTAGCAAAAACATTAGTCTTGTAGCAAAAAAAAAGGGGGGGGGGGTAATTTGAACTTTCATTTTTATTTTATTTTTTAAAACATTTACTTTTTTTCACTTTTTTTTAAGTCATCTAGCAGTCACCTAACTAGCAATCAATAGGTTGCAAATTTTGTTCAGTGATGGGTATATATCCATCACAGAAAAAAACAAGCATTCACTGTATACTAATACAGTATTGCCCCCTGCTGGCTGTAATTTATATACCAGTGATAGGTATCAGAGCCTGCTTGAGGCTCCGAGCCTTCACTGGGATATTTCAGCTTCCCCCATCTCAGCCAGGAAACACTGTTATAGGCAAGGGAGCAGATCCCCTGTCTGCATTGCTCAGATGCTGTGGTCACATTTGACCACTGCATCTGAGGGGTTAAATGTATGCAATCAGCCTTATGGCTGATAGCATGCATTCTAAAGTGTTGACTTCCACCGTACATGTTCAGCAGAGGTCACAAAGGTGGTTAAAGGAATTAGAAATCTGTTTACTAACTATTGTGCAATAGATTATGTAATTTGTACTGCTACTGTAATTCAGCATGTTTTAATAGGCATTCCCACAAGACCGATACTGTTAAATGTTTTATTTACATTCACTGTCCAGTCAAGGCACATACACAGAGTTTTGTGCACTTACTTTGTCATAGGAAATCAATTCAGAGTATGATTGGAACAAATAAAAGCATTTTATACAATGTGAACTGTGAGTAGAAGACTCCAGAATCACATATCAGGGAACACATGTCAACACATGTTATATAACAAAGGAACAGCTACAGTATAGTTAGAGATGATTGAATCAATTCTAAACAAATCTAATTTATGAATTTCATAAAAATTATGTGTCCAGACAAAGCTGAAGTCTTGGTGATTCGAATGAGACAAATCATGCAAAACAGCTCCAGCCATTTTACATATCAAATTCAGTAGGGAAAAAAAAGTAAGGAATATGAAGATGGAGGATCGCATGACCCTGGGTGGCACCCTGGCCAGCCGGCTTGCCCATAATGCCTTGCAGTCAGCCTCACAGCCAATCAGGGGGGACGATATTGGCTTGTCTATTAGACGCTATATAAGGTCCCATGCAGAGACTCCATCCCAAACTCAGCTACTGATGTCATAGTATGCATCTGTCACAGACGTGGCAATTAGATACAAGACAGTCAGGATCTTACAGGGACAGTGTTAGTGTTGAAAGACATAGTTTAGCACTAGGGATAGGATAGGGTAAGGTAGTGGATAAGGTAGTTTATTGTGTGTGTTACAGAGCTTTAGCTGTTCACATATTTGGAAGGCTGTGGTTCAGCCTGCCTTTGTGGGAGGGGCGTCTGCCCCTTTTATTCACCAGCTTCCTTATCTCAGCACGCGTCTCTCTCGTGCTTCCGGGGTAGGAGGAGCCGCTTCTTTGTCTCCCTCTGTGGCCATTCCGGCTGTCGCCGCTGTCTTTCTGCACCAGAACACGCAGTTCATGAGGGGTAAGTGATAGTTTCCCCCTGCATGTTTTTTTTTTCCCCACCGCTTACCCCTTTGGGCTTGGTCGCGCTGCCTGTGACCCCCTTCATGCCTTCCCCTGCCGGGGTTCGCCCCCACTCGTTGCATGCGTTCCACAGTGGAGCGCACCAACGTGCTCTTCCCTGCTGCGGCCGGCAGGAGTGCGCTTGCGGGCGCCCTCTGCCGCTCCCTTTGCCACACTGCGGGTCTCCCGCTGGAGGTTCCTGCTGGTTGGCTGCAGCATGGGAAGGGGTCAAGCGGTTGTTTGATGAATTCGCACTGCCAGCACCTGCTTCTGCCAAAGATTACATGGAGTCATGTATCAGGAATCTTATCATAAAGTCCTGAGCTTATGTATGCTGCAGAGGTCCTTATGAGATGTGCTGCACAGTACACCAGTGCCTTTGCCATGTGTAATGCTCTGCAGCTTACTGAGTTCCTATATAAAAAAAATTATAATAATAAGGATTTTTTATTTTTACGTGCCTGTTTTGTTTAACTTTATGTCTTTATCTCTTCCTCATTTTGATTCGTGTTTTTCCTTTTCCTTGGCCTGTGTTTCATCACCCTTTGACTTGTGTAGGTAAATATAAAAGAAAAAGAAAAAAAAAAGGGTTCCTATTTTGTTTCCCCTCATTTCCATGTCTTTCACGGTCTCCTGGCACTTTATAGCCTTTTTCTTTTCCACTTCTGGGGTCCGCACAGGTTCTTCTGGCTACACTCTCTTGTCCTCCGTCACTCCGCCCAGTCCTTGTCTCATCATGCTTCAGGTTGCCTGATACGCTCAGGTTCATGTCGTCAATAGTCGCCTGACACGCTCAGGCTTCGTCCGTTGTTTGTCTGGTCCCCTGACACGCTCAGGTTTTGTCTTGTATGTCAGTCATCTTACACGCTCACGTTTGGGTCTCCTGGCATGCTCTGCCATTGTCTTGTCACGTTGTCTGGCTACCTGATTCGCTCAGGGCTTGTCTCGCAAGTTGTTGCCTGGTACGCCCAGGTTTCGTATCATCACGCTGACTGGCCACTGTTCCGCTCAGGCTTGTCTGCCCGTTCCACCTGGTACGCTCAGGTTTTATCTCGTCACATTGTCCTCACCTGAACGCTCTGTCTCTTTTTGTTGTTTTGTCCGCCTGGCACCCCAGGTTCCATGTTATCTCTTTGTCTTGTTTCTGTCTCGTTTCTCTGTCTGGTCGTCTGGTACCCTCAGGCTTGTTTCTTAGTCCGCCTGGCACACTCAGACTTCATCCTGTTTCTCCTCGCACGACCACTGCTTGCAGGTTTTTTCTTGTCCTTTCTGTTTCTTTTTGCACTATAGTCTTAGGTCCAAATTTTCCGTCGTCTGAACGTTCCCCCACTCGGTAGTTCGGCGTCCCTATCCCTCTTGCAGATTTGTCACCGGTCATCTTCCGCCATGATTCCCGGCTCTCCTGTTCACGTTTCAGGCTTCCTGGTCACACCTTCGCTTTTGGCTCATCTGGTCCAACCTGCACCCAGTAATCTGCCAATTTGCTGGTCGATTCTGCACCAGTCGCTCACGTTCATTCTTCAGGCATGCATGTCCCCCCTTTTTTTCCAGGTTTTTGCCTGCTTCACTTTTTCAGCACCGATCCAGGTCATTTGTTCATCTAAGTTATTTTTTCCAGCCGTCGGGACTGCATCCTTCGGGTACGTTTCACAACATGGCACAACCTTTCTTCACAACTCATCCATTCTCTCACTGCCTTCATCCGGTCGCCTATCACGCCAGCCGTCTTTCCTATTCATTTCCAATACACCAGTTTTTCTGATTCAGATAGTATGTTCTCTCCACAGGTCAAGCATGTCTCGAGCTTCCAATATTGACGACAATATGTCTGTTCCTAAAACTTCTGTTTCAGGCCAGGCCAGCACTATGTCTCTCAAGAATTGGACTGTTCCAAAGTTGATCATGGAGCTGAACAGGAGGGGGATACCGCATCCAGCATCCGCCAGGAAGGCGGAGCTTTACAAACTTTTGATGTCCAACCCGAGCCCTTCTGGGGATCAGCCGGGGCTGTCATCCATTCAACTCTCGCTATCTGTAATGACCGGCGTCACGCAAAGGGAGGGAGGGAAATGGGAAGGCCCTGTCCAAGGAGAGGGGAAGGTGGTGACCCCTGACTCACCTTGCGGCTGGCACCTGACTGCCCTGACGTCCCTAGACGGGTTCCTCACCTGTACGCCGATCACGTGCCTAAACCCTGGCTTTCCCCAGATGAGCCCTACGTAGTGAACGGGGCGGTGGGATCACTAGTCCGCACCACTGACACTAATAGGGAAAACGCCAAGGAGAGGACAGACCATACAGACAAACATATAATCCCAGGTGGGCGACAACAGCAGACCACCAAGGCCCAACAGGGATCCGGAGGGTAATGTTCTGGAACAACAACCAGGGAACACAGCTCCAGTGGGTCAGTATAGAAGTCCAGGCAGGAAGCTCTATATCTGGCAACCAGAGAAGTGGGAGATGGGAATATAAGGAGGTTGGGATTGCTGGACAATAAACAGCTGAGGAGGAGAAGCTACGGATCCCTGAGTGAGCCAAAAAGGATTGTAAGGCAAACCCAGAAAGCTACCATTACGAAACAGCACTGTCTTTGTACATCGAACGCGCAGCCACCCGCTGCGACTTCCTGACCCCGGGTATAACGGAGTCAGACGTGGCTCTTGACACCCTCGTGACAGTACCCCCCCTTCCACGAGGGGCCTCCGGACACTCAGGACTAGGTCTCTCAGGATGAGAGGCATGAAAAACCCGAACTAACCTGTCGGCGTTTACCTCAGACGCTGGAACCCACATTCTTTCCTCGGGACCATAACCCCTCCAATGCACCAGATATTGAAGAGAACGGCGGACCCGACGAGAATCAACAATTTTGGATATTTGAAACTCTAGATTACCATCCACAATAACAGGAGGGGTGGCAGCGGTGATGGTTCTAGAGGTGGAACATACTTTTTGAGTAACGATTTATGGAAGACGTTATGAATTTTAAAAGTCTGAGGTAGCTCCATGCGAAAAGCCACGGGGTTAATGATGACTACTATTTTGTAAGGACCAATAAACCTAGGACCCAGTTTCCAAGAGGGAACCTTTAATTTAATATTCCTAGTAGATAACCACACATAGTCATTCACACCTAGGTCTGGACCTGGCGACCATCTCTTATCAGCCATGCATTTATATTTACCTCCCATATCTTTCAAATTAGCTTGCACTTTCTGCCATACAGATGAAAGAGACGACGAAAACCGTTCCTCTTCTGGAACCCCAGAAGACCCCCCCTCTTTGAAGTACAGAATTGGGGATGAAAACCATATGCACCAAGAAATGGTGACTTGCCAGTAGATTCCTGACGGCGATTATTTATGGCAAACTCGGCTAACGGTAAATTATGACCACCTCTTGGTTTTCAGACACGAAACATCTTAGATATGTCTCAAGGTTTTGGTTGGTACGCTCAGTCTGTCCATTCGACTGAGGATGGAAAGCTGAGGAAAAGGACAAGTGTACCCCCAAACGGGAACAAAAAGCTTTCCAAAATTTAAAAATAAACTGGGTTCCCCGATCCGAAACAACATCGGAAGGGACCCCGTGAAGCTTCACGATTTCACTGATGAATACCTGAGCAAGAGTCTTAGCATTAGGTAGTGCGGGTAACGCAATGAAGTGTACCATTTTGCTAAACCTGTCCACTACTACCAAGGTAACAGTTTTACCCGCAGACAAAGGTAAGTCAGTGATAAAATCCATTGACAGATGTGTCCATGCCTATTGGGAATGACAAGTGGCAATAAAGACCCTGCAGGACGTGTATGAGAGACTTTCGCGCGCGCACAAGTAGAACAAGAAGACACAAAATCCATTACATCCTAACGCAACCTTGGCCACCAAAAACGACGAGACAATAGCTCCAAGGTTGCTTTACTACCCGGGTGCCCAGCAAGTGCCAAATTATGATGTTCCTTTAATAATTCGAGACGCAGGTTCAACGGTACAAACAATTTCTCTGAGGGGCAAGAGACCGGGGCGTCCCCCTGGGCCTCTAACACCTTCCCCTCCAGAACATAGTGTACCGCAGAGACAACCACTCCTCTTTGTAGAATGGGTACCGGATCACTCACATTATCCCCTCCAGGGAAACAACGAGATAATGCATCTGCCTTGTTATTTTTTTGCCCCAGGAACGATAGGTAATAACAAAGTCAAACCTGGTAAAAAAATAGCGACCACCTAGCTTGTCTAGGGGTGAAACGCTTAGCTGATTCGAGTACAGAAGTTTTTTGTGGTCCGTAATCACCGTGACGGGGTGGATTGCCCCCTCTAAGAAGTGACGCCATTCTTCAAACGCTAGTTTAATAGCTAATAGTTCCCTATTGCCAATATCATAGTTCTTCTCCGCTGCAGATAGTTTTTTAGAAAAGAAAGCAAGGACGCCATTTGCCAGGAGACGGACCCTGAGACAGTACAGCCCCCACTCCCACCTCTGACGCATCTACTTCAACAATAAAAGGCTGGGAGACATCAGGTTGATTAGTACAGGTGCCGAGGAAACCTCTCTTTTAGAGAGGAAAAAGCAATTTTAGCTGCGTCAGACCATTTAGAAAAATCAGTCCCCTCCTAGTCATGTCAGTAAGGGGTTTGACAATCACAGAATAATTTTTAATGAACTTTCTATAGAAATTTGCGAAAGCCCAAGAACCGTTGCAGTGCTTTAAGGTTCTCAGGAAGATCCCAATCTAAATTGCTGGACCTTCCTAGGATCCATACGGAAACCTGAAGCAGATAATAAATATCCCAGGAACTGTATTTCCTGAACGGCGAAGACACACTTTTCAATTTTCGCATATAATTTATTCGTCCGTAGGACCTGCAGTACCTGTCTGACATGTACCTCATGTGTTTTCAGATCAGACGAATAAATTAAGATATCATCTAGGTATATCACCACAAACCTGACGATAAGATGACTAAAAATGTCATTAACGAAATGTTGGAAGACAGCAGGAGCATTGGTCAGACCGAAAGGCATGACTAGATTTTCATAATGCCCCTCAGGGGTGTTAAAAGCTGTCTTCCACTCATCCCCTTCCTTGATATGAATCAGATTGTAGGCCCCCCTAAGATCAAGTTTGGAGAACCACCTAGCACCCGCAATCTGATTAAACAGGTCAGGAATGAGAGGAAGAGGGTATGGGTCTCGGATGGTTATCCGGTTTAGTTCGCGGAAATCTAGGCAAGGACACAGGCCCCCATCTTTCTTTTTAACGAAGAAAAACCCTGCAGCCACGGGTGAAGAAGAGGGTCTGATGTGTCCCTTAGCCAAGCTCTCGGAGATATAATCTTTCATGGCTTGTCTCTCGGACCCGAAAGATTATATAACCTGGTCTTGGGTAATTTTGCACCGGGAATCAGGTTAACCGGGCAATCATAAGGACGGTGAGGTGGTAACTTCTGACAACCCTTTTCAGAAAAAACGTCCTCAAAGTCCGAAACAAATATAGGTAGAGTAGCTATGGAGGCGACTAAGCAATTGCTATTTAAGCAATTTTCTCTGCAATGCTCACTCCACTCCAATATCTCCCTGGCCTGCCAATCCACCACTGGATTGTGCGCTACCAACCAGGGAAGACCCAATACCACAGGAGTGGGAAGCCCCTCCAGAACATAACATGAAAGACACTCGTTATGGTGGTCCCCTACCCGAAGGTGTAAGTTATGGACAATGTGAGTGAGGTTTCTCTGAGACAGAGGAGCAGAATCAATAGCGAATATGGGAATAGGTCTCTGTAGCGTACAGAGAGACAAACCCATAGTGTGGGCAAAATGGGCATCTATCAAATTTACTCCTGCTCCACTGTCTAGAAAGAAAGAAATAGTCTCCGTCTTAACACCAAAAACAACAACCGCTGGCAACACAAATTGAGATGTTCGTATGGAGGAAACGTATACCCCCCGGCTGACATCCTCCACACAGCCTGGGGTTAGTAGTTTTCCGACGGTCTTTTGTTTTTGAGGAAGGAAGGACAGACATTAATAAATGACCCCTCCCCCCACAGAAAAAACAAACCCCACGCCTACGGCGAGCCTCAGGAGGACGGACCTGACGAGTAGTTCCTCCTAGCTGCATAGGCTCGTCTAAGTCCGTACAGACTAACTGCTGCTTGGAGGGGTTACCAATTGCTCAGGATTTTTCAATCTGTCCCTAAGACGTCTATCTATTCTGATAGAAAGGGACATAACAGCATCAAGGGAAAAGGGGGTCTCATACAGCGCAAGCGCATCCTTAATCCTTTCGGATAACCCAGAGCAGAACTGACTCCTGAGAGCCGGGTCGTTCCACTGGGTATCCGTAGCCCACCTACGGAACTCTGAGCAATACTCCTCTGCTGGCCGCTCTCCCTGTAGGAGTCTCCGTAATTTGATTCAGCCAGTGCGACTCGGTCAGGGTCGTCATATATGAGACCCAAGGCCCCAAAAAATTCATCCACTGACCGGAGAGCCTGGGAATCAGTGGGTAAAGAGAACGCCCAGGATTGCGGGTCCCCCTGAAGCAGGGAAATAACAACCCCACCCGCTGTTCTTCATTACCAGAGGAGTAAGGGCGCAGCTTAAAATATAACTTACAGGCCTCACGGAACGTCACAAATTTGTCCCTTCCCCAGAAAATCTGTCAGGAAGAACAACCTTGGGTTCCGCAACAACCTGGTTACCGTAGCAACCGCTGGGCTTGCGGTCTGATGCAATTGCTGCTGTTGCTGGAGGACCGACGCCTTCAATCCTGCCACCTCCAAAGACAGGCCCTGAAGTTGCTTTGACAAAGCAGCAATTGGATCCATACTGGATTCTAAGTAGGTAGAAAGAAAAAGTATTTATTTTACCTACACAAAATAAGGGCCAGATATAATGTAATGACCGGCGTCACGCAAAGGAGGGAAATGGGAAGGCCCTGTCCAAGGGAGAGGAAAGGTGGTGACCCCTGACTCACCTTGCGGCTGGCACCTGACTGCCCTGACGTCCCTAGATGGGTTCCTCACCCGTACGCCGATCATGTGCCTAAACCCTGGCTTTCCCTAAGATGAGCCCTACGTATGAACAGGGCGGTGGGATCACTAGTCCGCACCACTGACACTAAGAGGAAAACACCAAGGAGAGGACAGACCATACAGACAAACATATAATCCCAGGTGGGCGACAACAGCAGACCACCAAGGCCCAACAGGGATCCGGAGGGTAATGTTCTGGAACAACAACCAGGGAACAAAGCTCCAGTGGGTCAGTATAGAAGTCCAGGCAGGAAGCTCTATATATGGCAACCAGAAAGTGGGAGATGGGAATATAAGGAGGTTGGGATTGCTGGACAATAAACAGCTGAGGAGGAGAAGCTACGGATCCCTGAGTGAGCCAAAAAGGATTGCAAGGCAAACCCAGAAAGCTACCATTACGAAACAGCACTGTCTTTGTACATCGAACGCGCAGCCACCCGCTGCGACTTCCTGACCCCGGGTATAACGGAGTCAGTGGCAATGTGTCTGTAGTCCTCAAGGCCAAGGACGCCCGCCTGAATAGGAAGTTGTCCATCCCCGAATTTGTGCTTGCATTCAGTTTATTTAGTTTATTTAGGGATGTTATTTGTACCGCCCAACCAGAATGGAGGGATGAGTTGGACATCTATCTATATCAGGTTACGGACTTGGGCCACAAGTACGGCGGCTCAGCCTTCTACGATTACCATCGCTCTTTCGCAGCGAAAGTGGCAGCAGCACTAGCTCAATTCCAGTTCGTCACCAACTGGGCTGGTATTGACATGGAGCTGTTCTGCCGCCACTTCGCGGGTCTTAGAGCCCCCACCTGTACGGTGTGTCAGTCAATTTTCCATTCTTCAGAATGGTGCCCAAACACCGCTAGCACCAATCAGGACAGGTCATTACCCGGGCCTTCCGGGGCCCTGCAGAACACTCCTTCAGTCGATAAGCTAGGACGACCCATTGTATATCTGGGCAAGATCCAGATCTTGAATAATTTCAATGCAGGCGGGTGCTCCTTCAGTGGCTGCAGAGCACTCCATGTGTGTTCTTTGTGCTTCAGGGCCACTTTGCTTACATTTTTTTCAAAATTGCAGGTTCTTGTCGCACAGGCAAAGATCGAGGGTCCCGCCACTAGGGTAACATTCCTTGGCATCATCCTGGATTCCCTTCAGATGGAAGCCAGCCTTCCCGAAGAGAAGCTAGTTAGTTGCCGCAAGGTTATTTCCAAAGCTGCTTTCTCCAGCTTCCTTACCAAGGTTGAACTCCAATCATTGTTGGGTAGGTTAAACTTGCCTCCAGGATCATGCCTCAGGGCAGGACTTTCATCTCTAGACTGCTTCATTTGCTCCCTTAAGCAACTGACCAGGACAGCATCATCCGCCTGGACAGCCATGCAATGGCGGACCTGGCCATGTGGAGATTGTTCCTTTCCCAGTGGAATTGTATTTCACTTTTCGTTCCCTCTTGGAGCCATTCATCTCCTACCGTTTTTTCTGATGCTGCCGCTTCCCGCAGATTCGCTGCCATCTACGGGTCCCATTGGATGGCTGGTCAGTGGCCCGCAGAAGTCTTGTCAGGAGCTGAAATCTTAAACTCTTCCTCCCTCCTGGAACTTTACCCTATCGTTGCGGCAGCCCAGGCTTGGGGAGAGCACTGGGCTAATGCCCCAGTGATGTTTGTCACCGCCAATCAAGCCTTGTCGACATCATCAATAGAGGTAGGGCCAAGTCTCTGAAAATGATGTCTCTGATGCGCAGGCTGGTATGGCTCTCTTTATCCTTCAATTTCCACATTTTCTGCAGTCACATTCAAGGGTCTAGGAACATAGTGGCGGATGCCTTGTCCCTGTTTAATTTCCCCCTCTTCTTTCAGGTTATGCCTGAAACAGATTCCACGGGATGTCCAGCCCCGGCCTGAACTCCCTCATTTCGTCAGCAAGGAACCTAGTGCAGCAATCCCTTTCTGCCAATACAGCCAGGAATTACTAAGCCGGTTTTAAAAATTTTCAGGGATTCTCCAGACTCCCCCCTCAGGGTGGCCTGGACGACATCTCCTACATCATGGCTTTCATCGCCCACTGTCATTTCCAGCTTAGGCTGTCATACAATACTATCAAGTTATACTTAGCAGGCATCCAACAGTACTCCATGCTTCGCTATCTAGGCGGGGGTTCCATATTCTCCGTACAAGTAATCAAGGCCACCTTACGAGGAATCCAGAAAAGAAGGGAGGACCCCCTTCTCATAGACAGCTCGTATCTGGAGAAATGTTCCGGAAACTATCTTCAGCCTTGGATGGTAACCCTTTTGGGCCCTTCACCAGTACGGTTATCAAAGCTTTCATGTACCTCAGCTTTTATGGCTTCCTCAGGCCAGGCCAGTTTACCTGCAGTTCCTCTAGGCGCAATTGCTTGCGAAAGCAGCAGTTGGTTTGGTGCGATGACCATTTCATCCTCAGGTTGCTCTCCACAAAAACAAATCAGTCGGGCCCACTGATCAAAGTTAGTTTTTTCAAAACCTCCAATCCTTGGTGTCCGGTTCAGGTCCTCAAACAACTCATGACCCTTATACATGATGCACCACCTGATAGCCCTTTTTTGCCTCACCATAACGGACCTCTCTCTGCCGCCCAATTCATTACACACATCCGCACCCTGGCCTCGGGCCTGGGTTATAATCCCCGAGTCATTTCCGGCCATTCATTTCGTATCGGGGCAGCTTCGGCAGCTTCCAGTAATAAGGTCCCGGCACATGTCATGAGGAAGATGGGGCGGTGGCGTTCCTCCTGTTTCATGAGGTACATTCCGAATCCACATGTCAAAATTTCTGAGGCTTTTTGTACTCTCGCCCTCTGATTGTGATTAAAATGGTTCACCTTAATCCTGGTCTCCTCGTTTCCTTTTTGCCCCCTTTTAGGCCTACCCTCGTACCTGGCTCCAGGCACAAGTCAGCCAATGTAGGGTCCGGGGTCGGCATGCTTCCCCGATTCGTTCACAGGTAGCCTCGACCACAAATTTGGAAGGCTGTGGTTCAGCCTGCATTTGTTGGAGGGGTGTCTGCCCCTTTTATTCACTAGCTTCCTTACCTCAGCACGTGTCTCTCTGGTGCCCCACCCTCCCTGCCTTTTTCTATGTTTTCCTCATCAGGGTAAGCCCTTTCAGGCCTACCCGCGTACCTGGCTCCAGGCACAAGTCAGCCAGTGTACGGTCCGGGGTCGGCATGCTTCCCTGATTCGTTCACAGGTAGCCTCGACCACAAATACAGTATACAGGCTATATTGCACTACAGATCAGTTTTTAAAGAGTACTGAACAGTACTCCTTTTAAAATACAGAATACAGCAAACAGTCCAATTATTATTAAAGGGGAAAAAAATCTACTAGCTGATGATATTTTAAGCATCATAGTTGCATTGAATACTGTGCAGTGCCACTTTTGTTTTTTTCAAAAAACTTTTGCTAAGTTCCATTTCCAGCATCACTGTCTTCCACCATCTATTTTGCTGTGCATGTTGTGCAATTTCACAATTTTTCAAAAAAATACTGCTGGAAAGCTTCTCCGGTTAATATGTGTACAATAAGCATATTTTACTACTGTGTCACCTGTGGGGGCATATTTTGGATGCAGAAATTGTGCACTTTTCCCCCCCAAAAAAATTGTTGCAAATCCCGTACAGTTAATATGTGTACAATAAGTATATTTTACAGAATCACTGGCAGCGTTTCAAGACATTTTTCATCTGTAGCTATGGTAATTAAACAATATTTATAAAATGTTCTTGCTTTTATTATTTATTATATAATGTTACACAACAGAATAGCAGAACCTAGCAGAAATGGCAACTTGTGTATTTACTTGTTTTAACTTTTCCTTAAATTCAATATTTTACAAAGGTTAGTGTTTTAAAAATAACGATAAGGAGATAGAACATGTATTTTACGCACTTTTATAGCGCTGACAAATGTTAACATCACATTGTCCCCAATGGGGCTCACAATCTAAGATCCCTATCATTATGTCTTTGGAGTATGGGAGGACACCAGAGCACCCAGAGGAAACCCACACAAACTCAGGGAAAACATTCATATTCCATGCAGATATTGTCCTTGGTCGAACTTAGGAACTCAGTGCTGCAAGGCACCAGTGCTAACCACTGAGCCACTGTCAGGTCTTCTTCATAGCATATACTTCTTGTCATACAGCGGAATTCACTTCCTCTATGAAGGTCTATGAGATTTACATTTAGGCTTTATAGACTTGCACTGAGAAGATCATATGACCAAACAAGGGACCCGAGGGATCCTATTGCAAACAGTAAGCACTGGGTGACTAAATTCATCATGCTTCAGTTTACAAAATGCTGTACTAATAGGTAAAAGATTAAAAAAATAGTCTGAGTGTTGCTTTAATGACTTCATATCTTTAACAGCAAGAATTTTATATTAAATCAATCCAAACTGGTCCCTCTTCTTAACAGAAACAATAATGTATAAACAAAATAAAACAAGTGTGATTAAAGGGTTTCTACCACTTCATTTTCACATAATTAGCTTTCAGACACTAGCGATCCGCTAGTGTCTGCTCTCCCAAACAATCCTAATATAACTGTTTATTGTCCTGCCGTTTCGCTAAAAATCAAACTTATATAGATATGCTAATGAGCCTCTAGGTGCTATGGGGGCGTCATTAGCACCTAGAGGCTCGGTCTACCTTCACAAAATGCTGCCGCCCAGCGCGTCCCTCCAGCCCGCCCATCTCCTCCGGAATGCGATCAAGCGGACGAATACTCGCGCATGCGCCGTGCGCGTCTGTATTCGGCGCATGCGCAGTGAATGTCTGACCGCTTCCCTGCACAGACATCTCCACTGCGCCTGTTCCTCGGAGCCCTATGACGTCATCGGCGCAGGCGCAGTGGAGATGTCTGAGCAGGGAAGCGGTCAGACATTCACTGCGCATGCGCCGAATACAGACGCGCACGGCGCATGCGCGAGAATTCGTCCGCTTGATCGCATTCCGGAGGAGATGGGCGGGCTGGAGGGACGCGCTGGGCGGTGGCATTTTGTGAAGGTAGACCGAGCCTCTAGGAGCTAATGACGCCCCCATAGCACCTAGAGGCTCATTAGCATATCAATATAAGTTCGATTTTTAGCGAAACGGCAGGACAATAAACAGTTATATTAGGATTGTTTGGGAGAGCAGACACTAGCGGATCGCTAGTGTCTGAAAGCTAATTATGTGAAAACAAAGTGGTAGAAACCCTTTAACAAAATATGTAATGTCTAATAAAAATAACCCGCATTCTCCCCACTGCATGTGTTTACCACTTTAATGTCTGCATAATAAATAGTCAATCATAAAATGATATAGGAAAATAAACATATCAAGACTGGAACTTACCTTTCTAGACTGAATTTCTTTCACATACAATGGAAGAAGAAATTCAGATACACCTTCCAGTCGTATTCCTTTTTTGGTAATTCTTAAATTTCCCATGCCATCCTGTAGAGGTAAAAATACATTTTAATATTTTTGACTGTTACAGATTTTAGCACAGTATGTATGTCAATAAACAAAGACATATCAATATTTTCTGCAAAAATTTGCAAGGATTTCCTGAAATTTTGTAACTGCATTTTTTTTAGCCCACATATCACTTTTTTTCAAGAAATGCGTGGAGCAAACTGATGATAGAGCAGTGTTAGGCCAGCATAACCAGCCAGACACCTTTATTATAATCTACGTCAGTCGGGGCGTAGATTATACTGTAAACTGAAATCTACACCAGCATTGTAGCTGATATAGATTTCACTTCTGACATACAGACCTGCACAGATGCATACATCTCTTAATAGTTATGACTCATCTGATGCAGTGGGGGATAGATTAAGAGTAGGGTTGAGCAAACCCGAACTGTAAAGTTCGGGTTCACACCGAACTTTAGGATTTTTGGACCCCGGAACCGAACCCAAACTTTTCAGTAAAAGTTCGGGTTCGAGTTCGATGTTCTGCGATTTAATGGCGCTTTTTGAAAGGCTGCAGGGCAGCCAATCAACAAGCGTTTAACTCATGTGCCCTTAGAAGCCATCACAGCCATGCCTACTAATGGCATGGCTGTGATTGGCCAGTGCAGCATGTGACCCAGCCTGTACATAAGCTGGAGTCACGTAGCGCTGCACATCACTCTGCTGTTACTAGTGTAGGGAGAGGATGCTGCTGCTGTGAGGGAGAGAATAGGAAAGAATCTGTTATCAAAAGTGCTTGTTAACTCTGTGCTCCACAGCGATTTTGTTTTGTGAGTGCAGTGCACCATTTTTTAACCTGCCCTGAGCCCAGTGACACAGAAAAATAACTTTTATCCGTCTGCTAGTTAGGTGGGCGTCGGCGGCCATTTTGTGCAAGTTCAGTGCACCAGCACAGCATATGTGCATTTGTGACAGTCAAATACAAGCTTTAAATACTGCAGTTATTTTCAGGGTTTAAAAAAAAAAACATGTTTTGCAAGATAATTCATTTTGGGTCCTTTGCTGAATTTGTGACAAATACAAGCTGCAAATACTGCAGTTATATTCTGGGTTTAAAAATACACCCATTTTTTGTAAGACCCTACATTTGGGGCCTTTGCTGCATTTGTGACAGTCAAATACAAGCTTTAAATACTGCAGTTATATTCTGGGTTTAAATAAGCACCCATTTTGTGCAAGAAAATACATTTTAGGCCTTTGCTGCATTTGTGACTGTCAAATACAAGCGTTAGATACTGCTGTTATATTCTGGTAATAAAAAAAATCTAATTTTGGACAAGATAATACATTTGCGGTCTTTGCTGCATTTCTGACAGTCCAATACAAGTGTTAGATACTGCTGTTATATTCAGGTATAAAAAAAACACCCATTTTGGGCAAGATAATACATTTGCGGCCTTTGCTACATTTGTCACTGTCAAATACAAGCGTTAGATACTGCTGTTAAAAAAAATCTAATTTTGGACAAGATAATACATTTGCGTCTTTGCTGCATTTGTGACTGTCAAATACAAGCGTTAGATACTTCTATTATATTCTGGTATTAATAAACACCCATTTTGTGGCAAGATAATACATTTGCGGCCTTTGCTACATTTCTGACAGTCCAATACAAGTGTTAGATACTGCTGTTATATTCATGTATAAAAAAAACACCCATTTTGGGCAAGATAATACATTTGCGGCCTTTGCTACATTTGTCACTGTTAAATACAAGCGTTAGATACTGCTGTTATATTCTGGTAATAAAAAAAATCAAATTTTGGACAAGATAATACATTTGCGGTCTTTGCTGCATTTGTGACTGTCAAATACAAGCGTTAGATACTTCTATTATATTCTGGTATTAATAAACACCCATTTTGTGGCAATGTAATACATTTGCGGCCTTTGCTGCATTTCTGACATTTCTAGCCATGCTTGCAATGGGAGGAGGGAGGAGTCTGCGAGTCCCACTCAAGACTGGCTGGTATGGCCCAGGCCTCATAGGTGCACCTAAATGTAGCCTGTAGATGGAAAACAGGCACATTTAAATTGGAGTTTATACACCTCCAGGCATCTCTATAAATATAAACTGTTTATATTTATAGAGATGCCTGGAGGTGTATAAACTCCAATTTAAATGTGCCTGTTTTCCATCTACAGGCTACATTTAGGTGCACCTGTGAGGCCTGGGCCATACCAGCCAGTCTTGAGTGGGACTCGCAGACTCCTCCCTCCTCCCATTGCAAGCATGGCTACATGCTGGAGGTAACTGGTGAGTTGTTTGTGAGTCGGCCTCATGCTCCTGTAATTTGCCCACTGGCTCCTGGTAGTGCCCATACGGCGCAGGTAGGTGAGTGTTAGGTTCCCGAGCTACTTGAGAAACCTTGACGCGGTGCTCGGGCTCAGACATGTCCTACACCGTAGGATATGTTGGCTAATCTCTCAATTTTAACATCAGTTTGAGGGTTTAGTAAGACCGCAGAGTGCACCTGTCTTTGCCAGTTTGCATTTCTGACAGTCCAATACAAGCGTTAGATGCTGCTGTTATATTCTGATATTTAAAAAACACCCATTTTGGGAAAGATAATACACTTGCGGCCTTTGCTGCATTTCTGACTGTCAAATACAAGTGTTAGATACTGCTGTTATATTTTGGTATAAATAAACACACATTTTGGGCAAGACACTACATTTGCAGCCTTTTCTGCATTTGTGACTGTCAAATAGAAGCGTTAGATACTGCTGTTACATTCTGGTATTAAAAAAAACACCCATTTTGTGGCAAGATAATACATTTGCGGCCTTTGCTGCATTTCTGACAGTCCAATACAAGCGTTATATACTGCTGTTATATTCTGGTATTAATAAACACCCATTTTCGGCAAGATAATACATTTGCAGCCTTTGCTGCATTTCTGAGAGTCCAATACAAGCGTTAGGTGTTGCTGTTATATTCTGATATAAAAAAAAACACCCATTTTGGGCAAGATAATACATTTGCGGCCTTTGCTGCATTTGTGACTGTTAAATACAAGCGTTAGATGCTGCTGTTATATTCTGGCATTAATAAATACCCATTTTGGGCAAGATAATACATTTGCGGCCTTTGCTGCTTTTCTGACAGTCCAATACAAGCGTTATATACTGCTGTTATATTCTGGTATTAATAAACACCCATTTTCGGCAAGATAATACATTTGCGGCCTTTGCTGCATTTCTGAGAGTCCAATACAAGCGTTAGATACTGCTGTTATATTCTGGTATTAATAAACACCCATTTTCGGCAAGATAATACATTTGCAGCCTTTGCTGCATTTCTGAGAGTCCAATACAAGCGTTAGGTGTTGCTGTTATATTCTGATATAAAAAAAAAACACCCATTTTGGGCAAGATAATACATTTGCGGCCTTTGCTGCATATGTGACTGTTAAATACAAGCGTTAGATGCTGCTGTTATATTCTGGCATTAATAAATACCCATTTTGGGCAAGATAATACATTTGCGGCCTTTGCTGCTTTTCTGACAGTCCAATACAAGCGTTATATACTGCTGTTATATTCTGGTATTAATAAACACCCATTTTCGGCAAGATAATACATTTGCGGCCTTTTGCTGCATTTCTGAGAGTCCAATACAAGCGTTAGATACTGCTGTTATATTCTGGTATTAAAAAATCACCCATTTTGCGCAAGATAATACATTCGCGGCGTTTGCTGCATTTGTGACAGTCCAATACAAACAGTCAATACTGCTGTTACATTGTTTGTTGACAAATTAAAACATTTTTGTGACCGCAAAGTTATTTTATAAAAGTCGCCTGTCACACTATTGTGTGACCTCAAGAAATTTTTCCTCTTTATGACACCGGCACTACCTTACTGTCAGTGAACTTAATTGTTGACTATTGGCGGTTACATTGTCGCCTACATAAACCATCTGTTAGTTTGGTTGGTGAACGTAAAGAATGAGATGAGCATCAAATAAGGGACGTGACCCCAGTCATGGTGCTGCTGGTGGATCTCCTGTTGCAGGGAGAGGACGTGTTCGATCTGTGCCAGCTACACGCACATGTGAAACTCCTTCCTCAGGTGCGAGTAGGCGACAGAAAAATCTGAGTTATTTGGTAGGGCCGAATGCAGCTGTACGAATGATGAGGCCAGAACAAGTACAGGCGATAGTAGATTGGGTTGCTGACATTGCCTCCAGTTCCTTCACAATGTCTCCCACCCAGTCTCCTGCTGAAAGATCAGAGTTGGCACCTGCAGCCCATGGCCATCAGTCTTTTACCTCACCCCCTTGCAAATCAGCCAAGCAGTCTGAGCCCCAAGTCATGCAGCAGTCTCTTCTGCTTTTTGATGACTCAAAGCTAGCAGAGTTACCTAGGGCCATCCACCTAGCCCTGCCCCAGAAGTGGAAGAGACTGAGTGCACCGATGCCCAACCACTTATGTTTCAGGATGAGTACATGGGGAGACCACCGCAGCACGTCTCGGATGATGACGAAACACAGGTGCCAACTGCTGCAGCTTTCTGCAGTCTGCAGACCGACAAGGAGGGCAGGGGTAAAGAGTGGGTGGAAGATGATGTGAAGGATGATGAGGTACTAGACCCCACATGGAATCAAGGTCATGCGAGTGACCTGTCTAGTTCGAAGGAAGAGGCGGTGGTCGCACAGAGCCACCAGCATAGCAAAAGAGGAAGCGTCTGTTACATTCTTGGGTGACATTTTACCATTTTTGCCGTGAATAAACCCCTGCTCTGCATAGGTGACAGGGACCTAAATTTTTAAAAATTGTCTGTTGAATTGGTGGGTGACATGAACACAGTTTTGCCGTGAATAAACCCCTGATCTGCATAGTTGTCAGGAACTGAAATTTAAAAAAATCATCTGTTCCATTGGTGGGTGACATTAACCCATTTTTGCTGATGAAAAACCCCTGCTCTGCATAGGTGACAGGGACATAAATTTCTAAAATTTGTCTTCAATTGACGCACGCCCCCTCCTTTCATTCGATCCTTCCACTTTAATAACTTGTCCCACATTTCAGCCATTGACCTCCCTTGGATGTGGTATCCCTTTCTCACACTACCTCTCTGGCGTGGAACCCTGATTCCCCGCTACCCATGAACACCAAGGTAGGCTCAGAATAGAACATCGAAAGTTGATAGAGAAGATATTCAATTGGATCGTGGATGTCACGGGGACATGCGATTAGGCAGGTTATCTAGAGTCAACAAAGCGGCATAAGGGCCTCTTCTGTCTAACGTTTCCAAATCCAAAATACCCCAGTGACATTCCCTGAAATTTTTTATTAATCATTCCAATACCAGGGCATCTTAAGAGTCCTGTATTGTTATTTATCATCACTACCTCCCCGAGTTGGGAGTGGGTAATTGCGCCGCCTCCTTTACTTGGAAGATTCTGCTTCAATAATTTGTCCCGCATTTCCGCTCGATCACATTTAATTTCATCCATTGACCTCCCTTGGATGTGGTATCCCTTTCTCAGGCTCCCTCTACGGCCTGGAACCCTGATTCCCCACTACCCGTGATCAAGAAAAGAACATCGAAAGTTGATAGAGAAGATATCCAATTGGATCGCGGACATCACGGGGACGTGCGACATGGTGGAGCAGTATGTGTGCACACGCCTGCATGTACTGACTGATGGGTCTGCCCCCTTCACCTTCTGGGTCTCAAAATTGTGCACATGGCCTGAGCTTGCCCTTTACACCTTGGAGGTGCTGGCCTGCCCTGCAGCCAGTATATTGTCTGAACGTTTGTTTAGCACTGCAGGAGGGAGTTATCAAAGAGAAGCGCAGCCGCCTGTCCACAGCCAATGTGGAAAAGATCACGTTCATTAAAATGAACCAGGCAGGGATCCCACAGGACTTGTTCGTACCTTGTGCAGAATAGACATGTATACCGGCCTCACCCAGCCATTGTTGTACTCCAGCGCACTTTCTCTTTGTTTTATTTTTTATATTTCCCAATGTTTTGGGGTGTACCCAAATTTAAACAAAAAATAAATAAATAAATAAAACTAAAAACCAGTGTTGGCTACCTCCTCCTCCTCCACCGCCGCTTCCACCTACACCGCCACATCCACCTACACCGCCACATCCACCACCTCCTCAACCTCCTACTCCATATGGACCTCCTCCTCCTAGATCAAGATTGTTATTTTTTTTTTTTATGTATTTTATGTTATTTGAAGTCATTTCCCTATCCACATTTGTTCGCAGAGCACTTGCCATGCTCTTAACCTTAAAAAAATGCCCAAAAAAAAATGCGGATCTGTTTTTCGAGATGACACTGGAGAGACGGATCCGGTTTTGCAATGCATTTGTCAGACAGATCAGCATCTGGATCCGTGTGACAAATGACATCAGTTTGCGTCTGGATTGACGGATCCGGCAGGCAGTGTCGGCGACGGAACTGCCTTCCGGAATCCTCTGCCACAAGTGTGAAAGTACCCTAAGTTATGAAAAATTTGATTTGGCTGCTTCGCCAAACTTCACAAAGAAATTAGATTTATGACGAATTACTGTATCACAAATTGCATTCCTTTGTAAGTAGGGGGCTCAATGACAGGGAATGACATTTGCACCGCCCCCCATTATTGAACCCCTCAGAGGTCTCATTTGTTGATGATAGTGGCTTTTGATGTTAAAATGGAGGCCTTTTATGGGTTAATCAGGGTTAAAATACATACTTACATACTCACCTTATCCATTTGCTCATGGAGAGGCTATCGCGGCCATCTTAATTGAAGAAACCGCACAAAATCTCCCTCTGGGTTATGTGTGACGTCTCTATCTCACCACACTGGCCGGGCATGGTGACATCACCCTATGCAAGATTTTGCACGGGTTCTTCAGTCAAGAATGCTGCGACGGCCTCTCCTTAAGCAAATGGATGAGATGAGTATGTTTTTTTTTGCTTTCATTTCAGGAAAAATAGATTAGTTACCACGAAGCGTGAGGAAATTTGGCTTTGCGGCAAATCAAACTTTTCGAGAAATTCGTATCTAAGTCAATTTATTTGGCTTCAATTCGCATCAGTATTTTCTTTACAGCTTCTTGAGGTTCTGACCCTGTAAGCAACTTATGCCATCAGGCATCAGGCTGGGAAATTTAATGATTTCAAGCTATTTATGGATCTGAATACCTTTATATGAAAGATTACACTCCAAAAGCACTTTGTTTTGTCCTCAATGAGAGCACTTTTCCAATGTAACAACCCTGCAGACTATATCCACACATCATTCTTGTTGTATTAAACTCTGGCCTGAAACTCAAGTCAGTATATAACCATATTCATCAAAGGGGCAGTCACCAATTTTACAGTTCAGATATATCAAAAGGGGTGTGTTAAAGAACAACAACAAAATAGTCATAAGAAATGCAAATAAGGGTGGGGGCAGTATACTTCAAGATAGGGATGTCTATATTGAAAAGAAGCAAATTGAAATCTAAATTACAAAGAATATTACCAAATTTTAACAGCTAATCCACTATCCAAACATGCTGTACTAGAGAACTACTGACTCTATTGCATAGAGCTAAAAAGGTGTTAAAATTGCCGAAGAAAGAGAAAGAATACATTTGCAGGATCCTGCTCCAGTGTCGCAGTACACTGCAAAGCGCAAAAGAGAGGGTTAACAAAATGTATATGCTTTCATATGTATATTGCCTTTTCTGTATATATTTGCACAAATATATTTTTTCCTTTTTCCACTAATACACGCAAAAAAAGGGCTTTAAAACAGATAACTGCACCGCTGAGCAGCAAATATATTTTACTTTTGCCACTAATACATGGCAAAAAGGCTGTAATCTTCGCACTTCACCACACAACGGATAATAAGGCCTTTTTTCTCACTAATACAAGCGAAAAAATGCTTTAGAACATATGACTGCACCACACAAGGGCAAATAAAATGTAGAAATATTTCCTTGTAATAATAGTAATGCCTGTATTAGAGATGAGTGAATCGAAGCTGACGAAGTGGAATTCATTCTGAATTTCAGGAAGAACTCAATTAGCAACGAATGCTAATTTCGTTGCGCTTCGTGGTTTTTCCCAAAATGGTGGCTACATGTGTGAGGACATGGGGCAAGGAACTCTGTTAGGAGGGATGACCCATAATGCCATGCATGCAGCCAATCAGCAGCCAGCCCTATGATGTCACAGCCCTATAAATACAGCGGCCATCTTGGTGTCACGGCGGACAGTATCTCAGATATACAGACAACCAAATAAACAAGTGTCTAGGCGAGATGCTGGGGAATGGTCACCTCCTAGCATATCCCTGACTTCTGTCCCTACGCTGCTAAGCCCACATTGAGACCTTGATGGTAGGAATAATGTGTCCTCGTGCCTGGACTGCAAACACCCTAGAATCCCTGAGATGGTAAAAGGGGAGAAGGGGCAGAAGACACACAAACAGCCTAGACCGCAAATAACAAAAACAGAAACCAAACTTATCTGAGCTGGAACAGACAATCCTTCCTTCCTTGAATCCAAGGCCAGACTGAATTCTATAACCCGCGCGGCCCTCTGGGAGTGAAGGCAATTTAAGCCAATGACCCCACCCAGAGCACCTGAAGGAAGGCGGATCCAGCATGATTCCAAAACAAAACAAAACAAATGGTTAGACACGTGCTGCCAATCTGACAGACATCCGCACACCGTCCGAGCAGGGCATGACACTTGGATTCAGACATTTTCCATCATTCTGAGTGCAGGGACAGATGCGAGAAGGTGCTAGGGACAGCAATAGGAAAAACCTCATTGTGACAAAAAAACAAAAAAAATTATTTATAAGTGCAAGGAAAGGATAGGGAGGAATCATTTTACAGCATTTTAGTGCAGGAAGAGACGTCAGAAGGCGCTAGGGACAGTGCTAGAAAAGTGATTTACAAGTGCAGGGAAAGATTATTTGGGGATCTAAATAGCCATTATACAGCTCTGTCATTCCAGCAATTTGGGGTGCAAGTGATATGTTCAAAAAAAAGCCTTTAGTGGCTTATATCTGTGGAAAAAGAAAAATATATACACAGTTCACTGTTGCAGTCATTTGCAGTAAAACATTTAATGGCCTATTTCAGTACAAAAAGAAAAATATATATGCAGTTCACTGTTGTAGTCATTTGCAGTAAAAGCATTTAATGGCCTATTTCAGTACAAAAAGAAAAATATATACACATTTCACTGTTGCAGTTATATATGGTGAAAGCATTTAAGGGCCTATTTCAGTACAAAAAGAAAAACATATACACATTTCACTGTTGCAGTTATATGTGTTGAAAGCGTTTAGTGGCCTATTTCAGTACAAAAAGAAAAATATATACGCATTTCACTGTTGCAGTTATTTATATATTCTTCGCTTTTAGGGGTGTTTTAATTTGCTTTTAATTTATTTAGTTCAGCTAAAAGACTGTCAGACAGAGAAGTGCCAGGCCATGCACAGAGGAGGGAAAGAACTATTGGCGTTTAAAGGAGCAGTAGAGGTAGACATCAGAAAATTAACTATTAGAAATAAGAATAAGCATAACCTAACTAGGAAGGGAACACAAGCATTGAAAGATCTTCAACAAAACCAGCAAATTACTATTCGCCCCGCTGACAAAGGAGGGGCAATAGTAATTATGAATACGGACCAATATAATGAAGAGTGTATCAGACAATTGACCGATAAGGAGACTTATCATGTACTAGAAGGAGACCCTATAAAAAAAATACGAGAGGGAATTGAAAAATATATGTGGAATGGCTAAAGAAAAAGGTATAATAAATAAATCAGAATATGATTTTATAATGGGCACTCCAAAAAAACTGCCAGTGTTTTATTGTGTTCCAAAGGTACACAAGGATCCAATAAAACCGTCAGTTATATGTGTTGAAAGCGTTTAGTGGCCTATTTCAGTACAAAAAGAAAAATATATACGCATTTCACTGTTGCAGTTATTTGTGGTAAAAGAGTTTAGTGGCCTATTTCAGTACAAAAAGAAAAATATATTCTTCGCTTTTAGGGGTGTTTTAATTTGCTTTTAATTTATTTAGTTCAGCTAAAAGACTGTCAGACAGAGAAGTGCCAGGCCATGCACAGAGGAGGGAAAGAACTATTGGCGTTTAAAGGAGCAGTAGAGGTAGACATCAGAAAATTAACTATTAGAAATAAGAATAAGCATAACCTAACTAGGGAGGGAACACAAGCATTGAAAGATCTTCAACAAAACCAGCAAATTACTATTCGCCCCGCTGACAAAGGAGGGGCAATAGTAATTATGAATACGGACCAATATAATGAAGAGTGTATCAGACAATTGTCCGATAAGGAGACTTATCATGTACTAGAAGGAGACCCTATAAAAAAAATACGAGAGGGAATTGAAAAATATATGTGGAATGGCTAAAGAAAAAGGTATAATAAATAAATCAGAATATGATTTTATAATGGGCACTCCAAAAAAACTGCCAGTGTTTTATTGTGTTCCAAAGGTACACAAGGATCCAATAAAACCGTCAGTTATATGTGTTGAAAGCGTTTAGTGGCCTATTTCAGTACAAAAAGAAAAATATATACGCATTTCACTGTTGCAGTTATTTGTGGTAAAAGAGTTTAGTGGCCTATTTCAGTACAAAAAGAAAAATATATTCTTCGCTTTTAGGGGTGTTTTAATTTGCTTTTAATTTATTTAGTTCAGCTAAAAGACTGTCAGACAGAGAAGTGCCAGGCCATGCACAGAGGAGGGAAAGAACTATTGGCGTTTAAAGGAGCAGTAGAGGTAGACATCAGAAAATTAACTATTAGAAATAAGAATAAGCATAACCTAACTAGGGAGGGAACACAAGCATTGAAAGATCTTCAACAAAACCAGCAAATTACTATTCGCCCCGCTGACAAAGGAGGGGCAATAGTAATTATGAATACGGACCAATATAATGAAGAGTGTATCAGACAATTGTCCGATAAGGAGACTTATCATGTACTAGAAGGAGACCCTATAAAAAAAATACGAGAGGGAATTGAAAAATATATGTGGAATGGCTAAAGAAAAAGGTATAATAAATAAATCAGAATATGATTTTATAATGGGCACTCCAAAAAAACTGCCAGTGTTTTATTGTGTTCCAAAGGTACACAAGGATCCAATAAAACCGTCAGGAAGGCCGATAGTCTAGGGAACATGTTCACTAGCATCGAACCTATCACAATACCTGGACTATGTTTTACAGCCGTATGTAAAGGAAACTCCATCATACCTAAAAGACACTACAATGGTAGTTGAAATATTTGAGAAATTAGCAAATCGACCGAATTGGATTATGACAACACTGGATGTAAGCTCATTGTATATGTGAGGGGGGAAACTTTTCAAGATGAGTGGTGACCATGGTGGCCATTTTGAAGTCGGCCATTTTGAATCCAACTTTTGTTTTTTCAGTAGGAAGAGGGTCATGTGACACATCAAACTTATTGGGAATTTCACACGAAATACAATGGTGTGCTTGGTTTTAACGTAACTTTATTCTTTCATGAGTTATTTACAAGTTTCTGACCACTTATAAAATGTGTTCAATGTGCTGCCCATTGTGTTGGATTGTCAATGCAACCCTCTTCTCCCACTCTTCACACACTGAAAGCAACACCGCAGGAGAAATGCTAGCACAGGCTTCCAGTATCCGTAGTTTCAGGTGCTGCACATCTCGTATCTTCACAGCATAGACAATTGCCTTCAGATGACCCCAAAGATAAAAGTCTGACTACCACTGATCTTGAAAAGTTTCCCCCCTCACATATACTAATGTGCCACAAACAGGAAGTTAATATCACCAACCATTCCCATTTTATTAAGGTGTATCCATATAAATGGCCCACCCTGTACAGGGAGTGCAGAATTATTAGGCAAGTTGTATTTTTGAGGATTAATTTTATTATTGAACAACAACCATGTTCTCAATGAACCCAAAAAACTCATTAATATCAAAGCTGAATATTTTTGGAAGTAGTTTTTAGTTTGTTTTTAGTTTTAGCTATTTTAGGGGGATATCTGTGTGTTCAGGTGACTATTACTGTGCATAATTATTAGGCAACTTAACAAAAAACAAATATATACCCATTTCAATTATTTATTTTTACCAGTGAAACCAATATAATATCTCAACATTCACAAATATACATTTCTGACATTCAAAAACAAAACAAAAACAAATCAGTGACCAATATAGCCACCTTTCTTTGCAAGGACACTCAAAAGCCTGCCATCCATGGATTCTGTCAGTGTTTTGATCTGTTCACCATCAACATTGCGTGCAGCAGCAACCACAGCCTCCCAGACACTGTTCAGAGAGGTGTACTGTTTTCCCTCCTTAAATCTCACATTTGATAATGGACCACAGGTTCTCAATGGGGTTCAAATCAGGTGAACAAGGAGGCCATGTCATTAGATTTTCTTCTTTTATACCCTTTCTTGCCAGCCACGCTGTGGAGTACTTGGACGCGTGTGATGGAGCATTGTCCTGCATGAAAATCATGTTTTTCTTGAAGGATGCAGACTTCTTCCTGTACCACTGCTTGAAGAAGGTGTCTTCCAGAAACTGGCAGTAGGACTGGGAGTTGAGCTTGACTCCATCCTCAACCCGAAAAGGCCCCACAAGCTCATCTTTGATGATACTAGCCCAAACCAGTACTCCACCTCCACCTTGCTGGCATCTGAGTCGGACTGGAGCTCTCTGCCCTTTACCAATCCAGCCACGGGCCCATCCATCTGGTCCATCAAGACTCACTCTCATTTCACCAGTCCATAAAACCTTAGAAAAATCAGTCTTGAGATATTTCTTGGCCCAGTCTTGACGTTTCAGCTTGTGTGTCTTGTTCAGTGGTGGTCGTCTTTCAGCCTTTCTTACCTTGGCCATGTCTCTGAGTATTGCACACCTTGGGCTTTTGGGCACTCCAGTGATGTTGCAGCTCTGAAATATGGCCAAACTGGTGGCAAGTGGCATCTTGGCAGCTGCACGCTTGACTTTTCTCAGTTCATGGGCAGTTATTTTGTGCCTTGGTTTTTCCACACGCTTCTTGCGACCCTGTTGACTATTTTGAATGAAACGCTTGATTGATCGATGATCACGCTTCAGAAGCTTTGCAATTTTAAGAGTGCTGCATCCCTCTGCAAGATATCTCACTATTTTTGACTTTTCTGAGCCTGTCAAGTCCTTCTTTTGACCCATTTTGCCAAAGGAAAGGAAGTTGCCTAATAATTATGCACACCTGATATAGGGTGTTGATGTCATTAGACCACACCCCTTCTCATTACAGAGATGCACATCACCTAATATGCTTAATTGGTAGTAGGCTTTCGAGCCTATACAGCTTGGAGTAAGACAACATGCATAAAGAGGATGATGTGGTCAAAATACTCATTTGCCTAATAATTCTGCACGCAGTGTATATCCAAACCCACATGTGAACAAAAACAGTACTACTGGATCTGCCTATTAAGAACTTTTTCTTTATAGCAAATACCACAAAGAAGTAAAACTGGCTATGTTAAGTTTTCCACAAAAAACTTAAATAAACATATGTATTATTTAATATTTATTTTATATCATAATAATGTTGTTTATATTTTTTATTTTTATTTTTTAGTCCCCAACTGCATGAAAAAAAAAAAATATATATATATATATTTTTTAATTTTCTTCTCTTTTTCCCTCTTTTTTCCCCCTTCTCTTTTTCTCCCTTTTTTCCCTTTTTAAGTTTAATCCCATAGGATAGCGGGTGTTTAAAGTTCAAGTTACTCGTATATATTTATATGAATTAGTAGTTTTAACGACTTTTGATTTACTGTATACTTTTGCACAAGTGGTAAAATAAATGTAGTATGTGTGCACTGGTCATATAGGGGTTAATTCCAGCCTCGGTTTGAGATCCTGGGATTATGTCAGCTGTGTGTCTGGAACACACATAAGGTTACGAGTAAGGACTTACAAGTCCGAAACATGTCAACCTAGCGGTGGAGGGAGAAGCTCTCCATGTATGTGAATTGTGACCATTATGAATAAAGAAAACATCTAGGTTTTTATCCTGAATGCTGGAACTCTTTTTCTTTGTGTTTCAAGTGAGGACTGGTCCGGTCTGTTCCGTGCATGGGAAAAGATATGGTGAGCTGGAAAAACATGTTTGTATATGCCTATTGAAATTGTACTTTCCGTGTTACTCGACGTTTGTTATACCTAGCTTATGGTCCGAATATTTTGCAAGACATACTGAGTGGACTCCTCCCTCCATCGGCATCATGGCTTATGTTTCTATCTTTGACTGTGAAAATAGAGCAGAGTGTTTTCCACACATGATCCTCACATCATGGATCAGTTGGAGATGAAGTCCAAACTGCATGAACTTGAAAAATTGGCAATACAGGAGACGAAGTTGTGGTGGGATCGTGCAACCTTAACTAAATATATAGAAAAATCCATGATTCCAAGAGGTCTCCGCATCAAAAAAATACCCACTACGATTTATTCAGAGAAGAGTGAACAACCAGTAATTCGTGTTGTCTAAAATGCATATAACGCGTGGGTCGCTGGAAAGGCAGCCTAACATGAAGGCAGCCATGTGTGCCAGAGTACCAACAGGCAAGACTTCACTGTCATCATCAGGAGGATGACTCTCAATTAGTGATGAGCGGGAGGTGCCATATTCGATTTCGCGATATTTCGCGAATATTCGCATGAATATTCGTGTTATATTCGTCGAAATCGAATATTCGCAATTATTCCAATTATCGCGAAATTATTTTTTCGCATATTGCGAAAATTTATCTTGATAGTATAAGGCAACGTTCCTATGCTAATGACTATGGCTAGGCTAATATGTGTATTTTACGAAATTTCGTAATATTGCTCTAACTTCGTCTCTTAGAATATTACGAATATTCTAAAAGACGAAGTTAGAGCAATATTAAGAACATTTGCAAAAGTCGAAATTGCGATGCGAGTAATAGAACACGAAATAGTCGCATGAAGATTTAAACTTAGCACTGCTATATTCCATATTCTAGCCTAATATGGAATATAGCTGTGCTAAATTAGCACTGCTATATTCCATATTAGGCTAGAATATGGAATATAGCTGTGCTAAGTTGAAATCTTCATGCGACTATTTCGTGTTATATTACTCGCATCGCAATTTCGACTTTTGCAAATGTTCTTAATATTGCTCTAACTTCGTCTTTTAGAATATTCGTAATATTCTAAAAGACGAAGTTAGAGCAATATTACGAAATTTCGGAAAATACACATAGATTGTATTTAAGCTAATATACTGCTATAGTAATAATTTTTAATAGTGTACATATTTTACAAAACTTAGGTTCAGAAGAGGCAAAAAAAAATTACAGGAAAAAAAAGGGATTATAGCACTATATTAGCTAAATTACAATCTATATGTGTATTTTACGAAATTTCTTAATATTGCTCTAACTTCGTCTTTTAGAATATTCGTAATATTCTAAGAGACGAAGTTAGAGCAATATTACGAAATTTCTAAAAGACGAAGTTAGAGCAATATTAAGAACATTTGAAAAAGTCGAAATTGCGATGCGACTAATAAAACACGAAATATTCGCATGAAGATTTCAACTTAGCAGTGCTATACTCCATATTCTAGCCTAATATGGAATATAGCAGTGCTAATTTAGCACAGCTATATTCCATATTAGGCTAGAATATGGAGTATAGCAGTGCTAAGTTGAAATCTTCATGCGAATATTTCGTGTTATATTACTCGCATCGCAATTGCGACTATTGCGAAATTTCGTAAAATACACATATAGATTAGATTGTAATTTAGCTAATATGGAATATAGCAGTAAGTTGAAAACGCCACTGACTGGAGCAGCCAGGAAGCCAGGAATCCAAAGGACAGGTAAGAACAATTTTAGGGAAGTGGGAAAGAAAAAAATATAATTAAAAAAAAAAGAAAAAAACGAATATTCGATTTCGCGAATATATAGAACGATATTCTAAATATTCGCGAAATCCCGAAATTGCGATATTCGAGAAAAAAATTCGCAATTCGAATATTCGCGCTCAACACTACTCTCAATCTCCTTATCCTCTTTCTCCTCTTCTGCCCACCCACGCTGAACAGATGGAATTAAACTTCCATGGGTACTACCCTCTGTAGCGGAGGCAACCGTCTCCTTCTCCTCTTCCTCCTCCTCCTCTTCATCATCCAATTTGCGCTGAGAAGACAAACTGAGGGTGGTCTAGCTATCACCCTGTGTAATGTCTTCCCCCATTTCCACCTCTTCCACATCCAAATCGCCATCCTTAATTGTGAGCAGCGAGCGTTTGAGTAGATACAGAAGTGGGATGGTTACGCTGATAGCGTTATCGCCGCTCCCCATCTGTGTTGATTCCTCAAAGTTTCTTAAAACCTCACAGAGGTCAGACATCCATGCCCACTCCTCGCTTGTAAATAGCGGAAGCTGACTGGAAAGGCGACAACCATGTTGCAGCTGGTATTCCACTACAGCCCTCTGCTGCCCACAAAGCCTGGCCAACATGTGTAATGTGGAGTTCCAGTGCGTGCTCATGTCGCACAACAGCCGGTGAGCTGGCAATTTCCAATGCTGCTGCAGCGTTGACAGACCGGCTGAAACTGTCGATGACTTTCGGAAATGTGAACACACGCAGAGCACCGTCACCAGTAGTTCAGGTAAATTGGGGTAGGTTTTGAGAAAGCGCTGTTGCCGCTTCCCTACTGTAGTGCTACACTGCTTCCAGCTACCGACTGATGTGTGAAGTGGAGGGGGAGGCGGAGGAGGAGAGGTGGGGGTTGGAGTCACTAACGTAGGTGGTGGAGAAAACCCTGCTGGAAATAGGGCCTGCAATCCTTGGCGTTGGTAGCATCTGTGCCATTGCTCCCTCGCTCCCTGCCTCCACAACATTCACCCAGTGTGCCGTCTGGGAAATGTAGCGTCCCTGGCCGAATGCACTTGTCCATGTGTCTGTGGTTAAGTGGACCTTCCCAGTAACTGCGTTTGTCAGGGCATGTGTGATGTTATGGGACACATGTTGGTGTAAGGTGGGCACGGCACAACTTGAAAAATAGTGGCGGCTGGGGACTGTGTAATGCGGGTCGGCCACAGGCATCAGGCTGCGGAAGGCCTCAGTGTCCACTAGCATAAATGGCAACATTTTCAGGGACAGTAATTTGGAAAGCTATGCATTTAGTGCTATAGCCTGTGGGTGGGTGGCTGGATATTTGCATTCAGATGGCTGGGGTAAGGACATTTGTACGCTGCGCTATGACACAGAATGTGGATGTGGTCTCTGAAGGTGCTTGCGAAGCTCCAGGTGCAGGGAGGGAGGCATCTGGGCCTGCGTCTTGAACAGGGGATTGGCCAGCACGTAACACAGGGGAAGAAGAGGCAGTGGTGTGACCCACAGACACAGATTGTAGACCCAGGCGTTCAGCCCACCTATTACGGTGCTTTGATGCCATGTGGCGGATCATGCTGGTGGTGATGAGGTTGCTAGTGTTCAAGCCCCTGCTCATTTTTGTATGGTATAGGTTGCAAATTACAATTCTCTGGTCGTCTGCACTTTCTTCAAAAAAGCGCAAGACTGCAAAACACCTACCCCTTGGCAAGGGAGATTTCCGCAAGGGGGTGCTCCGTAGAACAGTTGCGGGCCTGTTTGGTGTAGCCCGCCTTCTCCCTTTTGCCACCCCACTGCCTCTTCTAGACTGTTGCGGTGCTGAAGATCCCTCCCCCTCTGTACTGCTGTCCTCGCTCGGCTTTCCACTTTCCCAGGTTTGGTCAGTAACTTCATTCTCCACCACCTCCTCTTCCACTACCTCACTCTGCTCACCCTCCTGACTTGTTGACCTAACCACAACCTCAGTGATTGACAACTGTGTCTCATTCTCTTTCTCAACCTCTTGAGACAGTAATTACTGTTGAGTTATTGGCAACTGTGTCTCATTATCATCCACCTCATTAAACAGTAAATGCCATTCCCCACCGTCATCTTCTTGTGACTGTGGATGTTCAAGAGTTTGGGAATCAGAGCACAAGATCTGTCCCTCTTCAAGCGTCCTTGGTGAGAGGGCCAAATTAAGGAATTGTGAAGAAAAGAGGTCCTCGGAATATTCGAGTGTGGGATCACTTGTTTGGCCAGACTCTCCATGGTGGGAGGAAGGAGTATCAAGACTGGACTTGGTGGAAGACAGGGTGGTGCTTAACTGACTGGAAGCATTATCTGCTGCAATCCAACCTACCACCTGGTAGCGCTGGTCTTACTTCAAGAGTGGTGTCCTGCGCTGCCCTGTAAACTGGGACTTGAAGCTAGGTATCGTGGATGACTGTTTTTCTTGTGCTGTGGCAGCAGGCACAGTTTCAAAGCGCCCAGGGCCAGGGCCTCTGAGTGCACCATCAGCATCACGGCCACTTCTCTATCCCTTACTCCTTGCCTTCTTCATTTTAAATGTGATATACTCTTGGAAGTATGTCACATGTACAGTAGTGTAGGATTTGGAAGTGTATGCGCAAAAAATTAAAAAAAGGTATTTGGGATGTGGAAACGTCACAAAGGAGATATCCCACAGATAATGTCAATGCTGTCTCCAGCGGCTAATAATAAATTACAGGAAATGTCACAGGCATTTGAGATGAGGAAACGTTATACAGGAGAGGTACCACCGGTAATGTCACTGTCCAATGTATCTACTTAAAAAGTACATTGTATGTCACAGATAAAAATTTTAGTCGCACACGTTACACTGGAGATGTGGCACTAGTAATGTCACTGTCCGCAGCGGACACTGTCTATTGAAAAAGTACACTGGATGTCACAGATATTTTTTGGATGCGCACACTTTACACAGGAGATGTGGTGCAGATAATTTCACTGTCCACAGCGGCCTATTAGATGCTATTTAGCGCAGGATGCGCTAAAAATATATATTGCTGCTGTCACACACAATAGTCGTTAAAAGGACTTTTGGGTCTCTGAAAAGTTTTTGCAATAAAAATCTTCCAATAACACTCCCTACACTTTCCCTTCCCATGCTCAGCTCTCCCTGACTAACACTGAGCCGAACACGTGTCATCGGGTGCTTTATAGCACCCGATGACTCGTTCCGGCCAGCCAATCGCTGTAATGCCAGTAGCCAACATGGCTACGGCATTACAGTGAAGGTTAATACTCACCTGCATGTTTATTGGCTGCGTAAACATGCGGGGAGGAGACTCGAGCATTGCGCTCGAGCAGATGCGGTACTCGGCCGAGGTGTTCGGCCGAGCATGCTCGATCATCACTAATCTAGACCAAATCTCAATACTTTCCAAGTTGGAGAACCATCTAGTGTCTGGATCTAATATAGGTCTCAAGAACTCAGACTCTCGCTGGTTCAGACAGATGATTCTGGATTGTCATTTAATAGGTGGACTACCGTAGATACTCCTCTCTACTGAGGAGCACACTCCCCCAGATCAGTTTCTATGACCTGAGCTGAAAGTGTCATTTGAGCAAATTTTTGGTGCAGCCTCTTGGTCCTCACCAAGTTACCTCTTATTATAGGCTATGTAAAAGGTCCTTAGAGGAAATTTCCTTTGTCTGTCTTAAAATTTGTGCATGAGGTCTGGTTGCTACATCCCCATGAATGTGCTGCTGTAAGGGACATAAGGAAAGTTTACAATTTAGAATGTAAATCTGTTTCCCTTAGTCCAATCAGTAGCACAAGGCTTCCTCCCTAATTAGACAGTTTGTAAATAAAAATTAACACAAGGGAGCAGATTACCACTCAAAAGCTCCATCTATCCCATCAGCACACATGGTTCTGATGATGAGGGTAAGAGAAAACAGATTTATATTCTAAATCATAAACTTCTATTGAAGGAAGTGAGAATGTAGACTGTACATAAAAGGTATCTGTATTTGGTAAATCCTTTGCTTGTACATTGAAATATGGATACAGCTATGGGAATAATTCCTAACACAATGTTTTCCACTTTCATAAATAAATAAAAAAATTAGCTGTCATTTTTTTTTAAACATTGTATTAAATTATACAGCCTGGAAAAAAGTGTATTTAGAATTAAAAATAGATCCATTTTATCGACTTCTGACCTACATAAAGTAGCATATCAGTTCATTCTAATAATATACTATCATTCATTGCCTTTGCATCATTCCTTTTACTATAAGCTACAATTAAATGGAGATTTTGTACAGTGGTTTTGCATTATGTTTGTAAGCCGTGATTAAAATATACTAGATTTAGTACAAATCTATATTACATTTGCATGGCTTTATTTTATCTTTGAAACAAATAAGATAAAATGAAGACTATTTGCTGATACCTACTAAAGTTAGATGATACCTTGATTTAAATGATGCTATTTATAAAGTTTCACCAGAGGGGCTAATTTAAAGTACTGTATGTGAATGAATAATTTTCTATGGAGTTGATGATATATTTTTGCAATTCACCCTGAAACGAAATGAATATGTAATTCATGCCATCTAAATTATACCCAATATTCAAAGGTCACTAGATTATACTGAGGCAAACCAATTAATCTAGCTTTCAAGAACACACAATGACTTGTTTAATGTATTCTAAAAGATAGTGTTAACAAAAATATGTTCTCTTCCTAGCAAACAGGACTGATTGTAATGGTAATCCTCTTGCAACACCAGATGTATTTGCATCTGATTCACTGAATTTGTCAAAAAATGTGATTCAGGTCTGAATCAATTATACACAATATATATACAGGTTTTAGGTATTTTGGTTGCTCCAATTGGCCCTAAAAATAAAAATAAAAAGGTACATAACACTCTGACATCTCCTAGGTCTTTTTTTTTTTTTGGGGGGGGGGGGGGTAGATCTTTTCATTATTTATTTTTATTTTTTTAGGATTTTTTTTATATTTCCTCCCACCTCCACTTTTAAGCTCTTTAACACAATATCAGCAATAGCAAATAATGTCAGAGTGGCAGTAACATACATAGCTATGGATAAACGCATGGTTGATGGTGTTAACAAACAATGTGTTTAACCCTTTCCTTACGGAGTGATTTTTCATTTTTGCATATTAATTTTTTCGCTCTCTACCTTACCGGAGCCATAACTTTAAATTTTTCCATTCACATAACCATATATTTTCTAGTGGCAACATTTGCATAGGATGTATTGGGAAGCTGGAAAAATATTTGAAATGGGGTGAAATCGGAATAAAATGAAATTCCACCACAGTTTTATGGGTTTTGTTTTTATTGCATTCACTATGCAGTAAAACAGACATGTGCTCTTAATTCTTCAGGTCAGTACAATTACATTGATACCACATTTGTATAGTCTTTCTTGCGTTTTAATAAAAACTAAAAACTTTTGAATTAGGTTTTTTTGTTTCATCACAACATTCTGACCCTTATAACTTTTTATAGTTATGTTCACAGAGCTGTGTGAGGGCTCATCTTTGCAGAACAATCTGTAGATTTTATGATTTTTTTTTTGATGTGTATGACTTTTTGATCGCTTTATTTAATTTTTTGGTAGGTTAAGTGATGGAAAAACAGTGAATAGGCATTTTTTATTTTTTTTACCGTATGGGGTAAGTTTTTAATAGTACGGGCATTTTCGCATGTTAATTTTTTATTGTTTATTTGTTTTGATTTTAGGGAAATTATTTGAATTTAGATTTTTCAAACTTTTATTTATTTATTCATTTCTAGGTCTCCAAGTGGACCCCAACATGCAATCATCAGATTGCAATTTGTATAGAGTAATGGAATTTATTATTCTATACAGAAATTGCTATGTTACAATTCAGTACCTGCTGACCTGATTTGTAATACTGTATACAAGTAACAGCCATTGGCTATAGCTGCAACTCATATGTATATACAGTCAGGTCCATAAATATTGGGACATCGACACAATTCTAACATTTTTGGCTCTATACACCACCACAATGGATTTGAAATGAAACAAACAAGATGTGTTTTAACTGCAGACTGCTTTAATTTGAGGGTATTTACATCCAAATCAGGTGAACGGTTTAGGAATTACAACAGTTTGCATATGTGCCTCCCACTTGTTAAGGAACCAAAAGCAATTGGCTTCTCAGCTGTTCCATGGCCAGGTGTATGTTATTCCCTCATTATCCCAATTACAATGAGCAGATAAAAGGTCCAGAGTTCATTTCAAGTGTGCTATTTTCATTTGGAATCTGTTGTTGTCAACTCTCAAGATGAGATCCAAAGAGCTGTTACTATCAGTGAAGCAAGCCATCATCAGGCTGAAAAAACAAAACAAACCCATCAGAGAGATAGCAAAAACATTAGGCGTGGCCAAAACAACTGTTTGGAACATTCTTAAAAAGAAGGAACGCATCGGTGAGCTCAGCAGCACCAAAAGACCCAAAGACCACGGAAACAATTCTGGTGGATGACCGAAGAATTCTTTCCCTGGTGAAGAAAACACCCTTCACAACAGTTGACCAGATCAAGAACACTCTCCAGGAGGTAGGTGTATGTGTGTCAAAGTCAACAATCAAGAGAAGACTTCAACAGAGTGAATACAGAGGGTTCACCACAAGATGTAAACCATTGGTGAGCCTCAAAAACAGGAAGGCCAGATTAGAGTTTGACAAACGACATCTAAAAAAGCCTTCACAGTTCTGGAACAACATCCTATGGACAGATGAGACCAAAATAAACTTGTACCAGAGTGATGGGAAGAGAAGAATATGGAGAAGGAAAGCATGGTGGTGGTAGTGTCATGGCGTGGGCATGTATGGCTGCCAATGGAACTGGTTCTCTTGTATTTATGTGACTGCTGACAAAAGCAGCAGGATTAATTCTGAAGTGTTTCGGGCAATATTATCTGCTCATATTCAGCCAAATGCTTCAGAAATCATTGGACAGAGCTTCACAGTGCAGATAGACTATGACCCAAAGCATACTGCAAAAGCAGCCGAATAGTTTTTTAAGGGAAATAAGTGGAATGTTATGCAATGACCAAGTCAATCACCTGACCTGAATCCAATTGAGCATGCATTTCACTTGCTGAAGACAAAACTGAAGGGAAAATGCCCCAAGAACAAGCAGGAACTGAAGACGATTGCAGTAGAGGCCTGGCAGAGCATCACCAGGGATGAAACCCAGCGTCTGGTGATGTCTATGCGTTCCAGACTTCAGGCTGTAATTGACTGCAAAAGATTTGCCACCAAGTATAAAAAAGTGAAAGTTTGATTTATGATTATTATTCTGTCCTATTACTTTTGGTTCCTTAACAAGTAGGAGGCACATATGCAAACTGTTGTAATTCCTACACCGTTCAGTCTGCAATTAAAGCACATCTTGTTTGTTTCATTTCAAATCCATTGTGGTGGTGTATAGAGCCAAAAATTTTAGAATTGTGTCCATGTCCCAATATATATGGACCTGACTGTATCATTACCTTTAATCTTCCTATATTCTTCCATTGCAATTAGTGTTTGAACAAAGTCTTAATTGACCAAAACAGCACACCACACATATTGATGGCGGACATTAGCCCCAGGTATCTGCTGTGCAAAATAGCAGTCACCCGGCTTCTATGGCGCCTGCTCCACTTTAGAGTGGGTACCATCTTTAAAGACCGGACATCTGCTGTACATGTACAATGGATGTCAAGAACGGGTAAAAAAAAAATTACACTTTTTAGGGCAAATGGTGTTTAAACACACAGTGTTTCAGAAAAAAAGCAGTTTGTTTGGACAAAGCATCCAAAAAATTATGCCTTAATGGGGGCAGATCCCTGCACCTGTTTATATACACATTAATGTCAACAGTGGTTTGTTTTACACAAGAGTCCAAAAATTATGGGTTAACGGGGCAAAATGCCTGTCCGAAGTTGAATAAGCCTGGAAAAAATTATCCCTTATTTAGGAGCAGTAGCAGTAGAGTGTGGATATAAAGCGTAAAGTGTGTAGGGATAATAGTAGCAGCAGCAGTAGGCCAGCAGTAGCAGTACATCATTGCGATGGTCTGACTAACTCTCACCGTCTCGGGTTTCCCTTTTCTTCAGCCGGACCACAATTAGACATACAGGCGGACTAGTATAACCCCCACACATGAGACGAGGCTTAATGCTGGGTAAACCAAGTCTGACTTTTTTTGCACACACGCATCCAATTATACAGTGCACAGAACTCCTCCCCCACAGCCTGGGAGATGATTGAGTTACAAACTAAGTCAACCCCTAATTTCCCCAGGACAGAACAATACAGTATTGTAAAACAATCCTTGGATGTGATCTTCCTGAACATATGCAGGGTTTTTGGCATTCTAGGGGGAGGGGGTCTCCGCTCGGGGACCCAACAAACAGCCAAAATGAAGGAAATAAACAAACAAAAAGGTGCGAACGAATCCATAGTGAAAGGGCTCTCATTCACACTGCTCCCCCCTTGCTTACAGCTCCGGCAGACACAGTTGGACCCTTTCGGGTCGACTTGGGGCTGTCCGGGTAGTACCTGATATAACTTACGTTACCAACTCAGTCTGTCTGGATAGGCCATCCGCATTCCCGTTCAGCTTGAAAGGCCAGTAGTGTATAGTGAGGTCGTAAGTCGTACGGTTGTAGGGCTAGACTCCACCTGAGAACATGGGCGTTATCCCCTGCGACCCGATTGAGCCAGACTAAGGGATTGTGGTCGGTGATGAGGGAAAATGCACAGCTATAGAGATAAGGTCTCCGTTTTTTCAGTGCCTATACGAGAGCTAGGCATAACTGACCTCCCTGGGCAATAGTTTCTGGCTCAAATAAGCTACTTAGTGGTTCCCCTGTCCTCTCCAACATGGCTTAACACTGCCCCCAGTCCAAACATAATGGTATATGTATGGGCGATAAACCGTTTGTTAGGATCAGGGGCAGCAGGAACAGGTGCATTTACAATAGCTTGTTTCAAGGTTTGGAAGGCTGTCTCACACTCCAGGGACCACAGGACCTGTCGGGGTAAGTTTTTCTTCGTCAAGTCTGTCAAGGGTATGGCCAGGGCGCTATAGTCAGTGACAAAGCATCTATAGTAACTGGCTGTCCTTAAAAAAGCAATAACATGTGTCTTAGTATGGGGAGTTGGCCAATTGGCAACAGCCTCAATTTTAGCAGGCTCCGGTCGTTGTTTCCCACATCCTAACCTGTGTCCCAGATACTGAACTTCCGCCATACCAATGTGACACTTCTTGGGTTTCAAGGTCAAACTAGCTGCTCTGATCCTGTCCAATATGGTCCCTATGTGTTCTAAGTGGGCTTGCCATGAGTCGTTGAAGATTGCTATGTCATCCAGGTATGTGCACGCATAATCCTGGAGACCATCTAGGAGATGACCTACCATTCTTTGGAATGTAGCTGGGGCATTCATCATCCCGGACGGCATGACCCTAAACTGGTACAAGCCAAACGGGGTGACGAAGGCGGATTTCGGAACAGCATCCTCAGCTAGGGGAATTTGCCAGTAGCCCTTGCATAAGTCGATAGTAGTTAGATACTTCCCTCTAGCAATACAGTCCAACAGTTCGTCTACCCAGGGGGATTGGGTAGGCGTCTGTAACCGTTTTATCATTAAGTCGCCGATAATCAACACAGAAGCGGGTCGTACCGTCCCGCTTTAGCACTAGTACCACTAGTGCTCAATGACTCCTAAGCGGAGCATCTCCTTTATTTCTTTATGCATCCCTTCCCAGGCAGCCTCGGGGATGCGGTAGGGTGGTTGCCTCAACGGAGCCTGGCCTGGAGTCTCTACCCTGTGGGTTGCTAGTCTAGTGTATCCGGGCTCCTGAAAGAACGTAGCCTGTTTGGCTTCCAGAAGGGTGATCGCCTGGGTCTGCTCCTGTGGTCCCAGCCGTTCCCCCAAGTGCACCAACTTTATGTCCCTTTCTCTCTTGTCACTCCCTAGCAGATCAGGTAATGGTAAGTTATCTGTATCCTCAGAAGCTGGGGCACATACGGCCGCCACTTTTTCCTCTCTCCCTTTGTACTCCTTGAGCATGCTGATGTGAAATGTGCACTTCACATCCTCGTTCTCACAACTGGCTACAGTGTAAGTAGTGTCACATATCTTGCCAATAATCTGGTATGGTCCCTGCCAGCCAGCCTGTAGTTTGTCATGCTGGACTGGTTTAACTGCCATAACCTTCTGTTCAATTAGAAAACTACGGTGTCGGGCCTTCCGGTCATACCATACCCGCTGGTGCCGCTGGGCCACCTGAAGGTTCTCGCGTACCATGTCTCCATACGGTCTCTCAACTCCAGCACATATGGTACCACTGGGGTCCCTGCTGAATCTGTGGCCCCCTCCCAGTGCTCTTTAATAAGATCTAGGGGTTCCCTCTCTTGCCTCCCATATAACAGCTCAGAGGGAGAGAATCCCGTTGATTCCTACGGCACCTCCCTATAAGCAATGAGAAGGTAAGGCAGGAATCGCTCCCAGTCTCTGTAAGCGGCCGTGAACGTCTTCAGCATTTGCTTCAGAGTTTCATTAAACTTCTTACCTAGACCTTTAGTCTGGGGATGATACAGGGAGCTCATCAGGGGTTTTATCCCACAGACCTTCCATAGCTGATGTGTTACGGTTGCAATGAATTGGGTACCCTGGTAAGATAGAATTTCTCGGGGAAATTTTACTCTTGAGAATACATCTGCTACTGTGTCAGCCTCAATATTGGGCACCGCTACTACTTCGGGGTACCTAGTGGCATAATCCACTATTGTTAGGATATAACGTTTACATGAGCGACTAGTTTGAGCCAGGGGCCCTATTAAATCCACCGCTACCTGACTAAAAGGTTCTTCAATGATGGGCATGGGAATAATTTTAGCTTTAGGGTGGTCACCTCTCTTACCCACCGGTTGGCATACTTCACAAGTTTGACAATGTTGGAATTCATTAGAGAATCCCAGCCAGAAAAAGTTTTGGGTAACCCGGTATGACGTCCGCTGAATTTCAAAATGTCCAGCTAAGGGGATGTTGTGCCCAATTCTTAACAACTCCTGCCTATACTTTTGGGGAACTATTAGCTGAGATTTCTGTTTGGCCCTGAGCCTATACAATCTGCTACCTTCCCACACATACTGCTCCCCCTCCAGTCCTCCTTGATCAGTTACAGCTTTTTCCAGGTACTTTAGTAAGGTGGGGTCTCCCGCTACCTCTTTCCCAAAAATCCTCAGGGGTATCCCAGGGTAGGGGCTATACTGTCACTGTCGGGGAAGTGGATCTTACCTGGGTCTCTGGAGTTTGTGAAGGGTTTTCTGTAGCGCAACTCTGGGCTCTCCTGGTTGGGTGTAGGCATAAAGGCAGACGTAAGAGGACCCAAATCATTGCCAAGTATCACATTGGTGGGTAAATCCTTCATGACCCCCACCTTCACAGTTCCAGCCCCCACACCCCAATCCAAATGAACCTGGGCAGTAGGGATTCTATAGACGGCTCCCCTGCCACCTGAACTGCAATAGATTTGCCTGGCTGCACATTGTCGTTGTTGAGCAAATGTCTCTGAATCAGCGTGATTGTGGCCCCTGTATCCCGGAGGCCTTGGACAGTTTGGCCATTAACCATCACCAGTTGATGGTGGTGTTGTTGGTTGTCCCCACTGTCTGCCTGTACCGGATTGGCTTCATGAAGGAACCTCATGGGCTCTTCTCTGGTTAACTCCATGGCCTCCCAAGGAGTTAGGACTGGGTAATCAATTGAGTGAACTGCTGCCCTGGCATTGGTATCTGCTGGTACCTGTTGTTCCAGCGGACAATCCCTGCGGTAGTGTCCCACTTGCTTGCACCAGAAACAGCGAGGTCCAGTGTTCTGTGGAGGTCGATATGCTGCTGCTGCAGGTCGCTGAGGTTGTTGATGGCTCCCGTCTGGTGGTTGTGCTGGGGCCTCGACCCGAAGTGGTTGGGGTTTGGGGAAAGGTCATTCTGGTTTCTGGGCATCCGTGTATTCATCTGCCATCCTGGCCGCCTCTTGCAAGGTGAGAGGGTTACGGTCCCTCACCCACTCCTTTACATCTGGCTGGAGCAACGTGAAGAATTGTTCCAGTAGAACCAATTGTAACAATTCCTCCAGGGTGGTAGCCTGACAGCCATTCACCCAGTGGGTGCTGCCCTATGCAACTGGCAAGCCCACTCTGCATACGAGTCTGACTCTGCTTTCCTGGAATTTATAAATTTACTCCGGTATGCCTCTGGAGTTACTGCATACCTGGCCAGGAGCGCCTCTTTTACTCGCTCATAGCTACTTAGGTCCTGATCACGGATGGCTCTGAAGACATCAGCTGCTTTTTTTCCAGCGAAAATTGGAACCCATTCCTCTTCTGCTACCTTGTGCAAGGCACATTGTCTCTTGAAATCAGCCAAATATCCATCAATTTCGTTTGTGTGCTCATCAAATGCTTTAAACGCGCTGAAAGGAATGTCCCGCGGTTTGGGGTTAACACGGGAACTGTTCTGTACAACCGCTGTAGTTCTCTGTGCCTCCACTAGACGGATTTGTAATTCCCTTCATTTGTTCGCATTTTCATTTGCTCTATCAATGATGCGAAAGAATCTCAGGCAAAGGGTTTGGCCCGAACAGCGCTAGCCATTCCCTTATTTCTCTGTCCACTTCGCTCTCCTCTGTATGAACAGCCAGGGATGCCGTGACCAAGTGCTCCCTATCCAGCTCCATTATCTCGAACAGCGCTAGCCATTCCCTTATTTCTCTGTCCACTTCGCTCTCCTCTGTATGAACAGCCAGGGATGCCGTGACCAAGTGCTCCCTATCCAGCTCCATTATCTCGCTGATGATCAGACGCTTGGCTTCATTGCTGGCACTGCCCCCACGTTCTTCCAGTATTTCTTGTTGCACTTGAGTTGGGTGTAGCAGCCTTCCATGCATGCTGCTCTGGTTCCCACCCGGAATTATGAATCCCTGGAAAAGGGACAATCCCACTGCTGCCACCAAATGAGACGGTCTGACCAACTCTCACCATCTCGGGTTCCTCTTTTATTCAGCCGGACCACAATTAGCCATACAGCTAGACTAGTATAACCCCCACACATGAGATGAGGCTTAATGCTGGGTAAACCAAGTCTGACTTTATTGGCACACACACGCATCCAATTATACAGTGCACAGAACTCCTCCCTCACAGCCTGGGAGATGATTGAGTTAAAAAGTCAACCCCCAATGTCCCCAGGACAGAACAATACAGTATTGTAAAACACTCCTTTGATGTTGTTTTCCTGAACAGATGCAGGGTTTTTGGCATTCTAGGGGAGGGGGTCTCCGCTCGGTGACCGAACAAACAGCCGAAATGAAGGAAATAAATGAACAAAAAGAATCCATAGTGAAAAGGCTCTGCTTCACAATCATGAATCAAACAAGGCACTAAATGTGTTTGTGGACATGTTGGGGTAGTAGTAGTAGTGGCAGCCTTGTAGCAGTAATGGTAGTTGCAGTTGTAGTAATGGAAGTGGCAATAGGGGGATTAGCAGCAGGGAGCAGCAATCACGGCATTGGCAGAAGCAGCAGCCATGAGATATGGAACATGATTGTAGGCATTAACGGCATGATTGCAGAAGCAGCCACAGTACATAACATGATGATGGGAAGGCAAACAACGGCAGAGTCATAATGGCAGCAGTAGTAGACATACAATATAGAATATGATAGTAGACAGTGACAGTAGCATGATAGTAGAAGCAGCGATATGATACAGAAAATAATGCTAAGCAGGCAGACAGAGACAGTAGCATAATGGGGCACCCTCAGCAATGGCAGATTTATTCACCAGCCTTAGCTAGCGGTTTGAAATTCCTCAGTGATCCATAACTTATTCATTTTGACAAAAGCAAAAATAAATTAATCAGTGCTCAGCTTTCCTTTTATTAAACTGTTCTAATAAAATGAAAGCTATGCTTTGATTAGTTGTTTTGGGTAACAAAGACAGTTTCTCTTTCACACAGTTTTGATAAATCTATTCTTATACATACAGTTTACAGAGTAGATAATGGAGATGTACGGTATAATGTACTCACTAGAGATGAGTGTCACACCTATGACAGGTGTTAGAAGGTCTGAAAGACTGACTGCACATGAGTGATCTGACAGCCTCTTTTAGTTTCACTTTGTGTGTTGCTGATATGTCCACACCTCCTATTCAGGTGTGGATCATGTGACCTTTACCTCTCTCTATTTAGTCTGACTTTACCCATCACTCCTTGCTCTGGATAGCTTCATTTGGTTTTGGAAGAGCTGGAGTGTGGTTCTTGTTGAAGTCCTGTTCATCCATCATCCTCAGAAGTTAAGTGCTCCGCTTGTTGTGTTTTGTATTCTCCCCCTGGTTGTTAACTAGGCTTCAGAGAGACGCTGGTTCCTTCACCAGGGAAGGAACTGGTTGCCTCTGCCCTGTCATTACCTTTAGGGCATCAGAGGGTTAACAGGGTTTTCCAGGATCCTGGAAAAGAGGTGAGGTGCCCATACGGATAGGAGTTAGGGCCAGGAGCAGGGTTTTATGGGTGGTGACCCTTTTCCTTCCCTATCGGTGAGGCCTAGTGTCTTTACCCTTCCTTCGTGTTGTCTTTTGGTGTTCTCCCCTACTACATCCGTGATAATGAGTAAATCTATTCATTACGAATCTTCTATTTTTTCGGCACCAAATTGAACCCAAATCTTTTCTGGTTTGATATCGGAAAAATGTTGTTAATCGGCACCCAGCACATAAACAGACAATAGTGTTCCATCACCACCAGGCAAGAGGTAAGTGCAGTCAGTTGCGGCTAAGCAATAACTGCAGTTTGCGGCACCAATGATACCTGACGCAGTATCAGACCGAGGGGACGGGTGAGGGAAAAATGAAAATATTTGTAAAAAAATTACGAAACAAGATAAGAGCTTTCATTAAAAAAAACAACAACAACGTTTTAGAGGACTAGAGGGGTCATATACCAATTTCCAGGGAAACTGGAGCAACTTTGGTTCGGAACGAATAGATTCGGACTGGTACCAAACTTTTAGAAAAAATTTGCGAATCCGAAACTAACCGAATCTTGGAAGATTCACTCATCTCTAGTACTCACTGTTATAGATTATTTACATATGTAATATAGGGAGTAGAAACTTGAGATGTATAACCTATCTACTGTTATCATAGATTATAAAATGAGCTTCATTTTTGAAAACTAAATAAAAAACTGCTTGCTGCCCATAGCATCTCTTTTAGACGGTTTACTTATTACAGTTTACATAAAATAGCACATTTATTTAAAAATTTCACCGGGAGAGATGAGAGGCCGGCTGTGCCTCAGCAGCTACAGTTAGCACTATGCATGTTTGCTCCAATCTGCCACTGATTGGCTGAATTGGTTACACCATGTGACTGCTATAGCCAATCAGAGAATAAGTGAGTCACTGGCAAGACAACTTGCTTTTAATATATTAGTATGATTCAACATTAAGCAGGGCGATATATGATATTATTAATCATGCCCATACTATCAGATGAGCTAGAAAGGCAAACAACTTTTCAGTACACCTTACCACCTTACAAAGTACTGACTCCCCCCCATTCTTCCCCAACATCGCAAGGGCTGACTGCATCCTAGAAAAATAATAAAAATAATGTACTAGTAAGATATGTTGGTCAAAATACACAAATAATGGTCAAAATAAGTTATCATATCAGTGTAATTACAATATAAACATACATCTCACTAAATAATAGTGGTTGTACAAGTGGATGGTTCATCGTATTTCCCCCTTATAGCATTGTGGCTTGTTAGTAAGGGATTTTAACCTTCTTTTATTAGTAACTATGGTTATCTTATGTGAATTAGGACTTTTTAATTTCCCTATGTTTATTTAGTATAGTAAAAAAGATGAAATTACTGCTTTAAATTATGATGAGTGCGACATTATTATGATAAATTGTTGCTGCAAAGTTGGAACTATAATTTAAATTGACACCATTTTAATTTCTATTAAGGAATTATTTATATTGCTAATTTCTGGTACACTGTCACATCGAATGTAAAACATAAGAAGTGGATTCTGAAGTAAGTAATGGATAAAGCTAGGGTAAATGAATAAAATTAGCGGAAAATATGCTGGCAATTTAATAAGGTGCACTCTATTCTGAATGTGAAATAGACCTTTTATTTATAAAAAAATCTACACAAAATTCTCAGTCCGTTGTCCGGATGCAATTGCCTATTGATACATGCATTCTACTAATGTTCTCTTATGGAGACAGGGAGCCTGAAAAAACTTAACATGATTAAATAGTGAAATTGACAGTAGGGATGAGCGAACCCGAACTGTATAGTTCGGGTTCGTACCGAATTTTGGGGTGTCCGTGACACGGACCCGAACCCGAACATTTTCGTAAAAGTCCGGGTTCGGTGTTTGGCGCTTTCTTGGCGCTTTTTGAAAGGCTGCAAAGCAGCCAATCAACAAGCGTCATACTACTTGGCCCAAGAGGCCATCACAGCCATGCCTACTATTGGCATGGCTGTGATTGGCCAGTGCACCATGTGACCCATCCTCTATTTAAGCTGGAGTCACGTAGCGCCGCACGTCACTCTGCTATGATCAGTATAGGGAGAGGTTGCAGCTGCGACGTTAGGGCGAGATTAGGCAGATTAACTCCTCCAAAAGACTTCATTCTGTGATCGATCTGCAGCTGTGGATCATTGAAGTGCTATTATTGACTTGCTCACTTTTTTGAGGCTGCCCAGAGCGTTTTTAGATCACTTTTTTTCTGGGGTGATCGGCGGCCATTTTGTGACTTGTGGTGCGCCAGCACGAGCTATCACCAAGTGTATTTAACCATCGATAGTGTGGTTATTTTGTGCTATATCCTACATCAGCTGCAGGCTGAGCCTGTGTCACCCAAGTGCATTTAACCATCAACAGTCTGGTTATTTTTTGGCCATATACTACATCAGCTGCAGGCTGAGCCTGTGTCACCCAAGTGCATTTAACCATCAACAGTCTGATTATTTTTTGGCCATATACTACATCAGCTGCAGGCTGAGCCTGTGTCACCCAAGTGTATTTAACCATCGATAGTGTGGTTATTTTGTGCTATATCCTACATCAGCTGCAGGCTGAGCCTGTGTCACCCAAGTGCATTTAACCATCAACAGTCTGATTATTTTTTGGCCATATACTACATCTGGTGCAGGCTGAGCCTGTGTCACCAAAGTGCATTTAACCATCAACAGTCTGATTATTTTTTGGCCATATACTACATCTGGTGCAGGCTGAGCCTGTGTCACCCAAGTGCATTTAACCATCAACAGTGTGGTTATTTTTTGGCCATATATTACATCAGGGGCAAGTTGAGCCTGTCACCCAGCGCCTAAAAAATAGACCTGACATTTCTATTCAACCAAATCTGTACTGTTTTAGCTGGTCAAGTTATTTGTATTGACCGTAAAAGCACACTTTTTTTTCTGGGTTGAAAAAGCATTCCCAAATTTGCCATTCTCAAAATAACTAGTTTCTGATATTTAAGGCCTACTTGAAATCTATCCCAAAATGAAAATCTTACATTGAAGGTATTGATAGTGTCATTCAGAAAAACCTAAGACACACGCTAGCGTGCTGATAGAAGTGTGATTCTGTGATTAAACCTATACCTGTCACACAGCGCAAAAAAAAAAACAGGTCTCACATCTCTATTCAACCAAATCTGCACTGTTTTAGCTGGTCAAGTTATTTGTAGTGACTGTAAAAGCAGACTTTTTGTTCTGGGTTGAAAAAGCATTCCCAAATTTGCCATTCTCAAAATAACTAGTTTCTGGTATTTGAGGCCTACTTGAAATCTATCCCAAAAAGAAAATCTTACATTGAAGGTATTGATAGTGTCATTCAGAAAAACCTAAGACACACGCTAGCGTGCTGATAGAAGTGTGATTCTGTGATTAAACCTATACCTGTCACACAGGGAAAAAAAAAACAGGTCTCACATCTCTATTCAACCAAATCTGCACTGTTTTAGCTGGTCAAGTTATTTGTAGTGACCGTAAAAGCAGACTTTTTGTTCTGGGTTGAAAAAGCATTCCCAAATTTGCCATTCTCAAAATAACTAGTTTCTGGTATTTGAGGCCTACTTGAAATCTATCCCAAAAAGAAAATCTTACATTGAAGGTATTGATAGTGTCATTCAGAAAAACCTAAGACACACGCTAGCGTGCTGATAGAAGTGTGATTCTGTGATTAAACCTATACCTGTCACACAGCGCAAAAAAAAAACAGGTCTCACATCTCTATTCAACCATATCTGCACTGTTTTAGCTGGTCAAGTTATTTGTAGTGACTGTAAAAGCAGACTTTTTGTTCTGGGTTGAAAAAGCATTCCCAAATTTGCCATTCTCAAAATAACTAGTTTCTGGTATTTGAGGCCTACTTGAAATCTATCCCAAAAAGAAAATCTTACATTGAAGGTATTGATAGTGTCATTCAGAAAAACCTAAGACACACGCTAGCGTGCTGATAGAAGTGTGATTCTGTGATTAAACCTATACCTGTCACACAGCGCAAAAAAAAAACAGGTCTCACATCTCTATTCAACCAAATCTGCACTGTTTTAGCTGGTCAAGTTATTTGTAGTGACCGTAAAAGCATACTTTTTGTTCTGGGTTGAAAAAGCATTCCCAAATTTGCCATTCTCAAAATAACTAGTTTCTGGTATTTGAGGCCTACTTGAAATCTATCCCAAAAAGAAAATCTTACATTGAAGGTATTGATAGTGTCATTCAGAAAAACCTAAGACACACGCTAGCGTGCTGATAGAAGTGTGATTCTGTGATTAAACCTATACCTGTCACACAGCGCAAAAAAAAACAGGTCTCACATCTCTATTCAACCAAATCTGCACTGTTTTAGCTGGTCAAGTTATTTGTAGTGACCGTAAAAGCAGACTTTTTGTTCTGGGTTGAAAAAGCATTCCCAAATTTGCCATTCTCAAAATAACTAGTTTCTGGTATTTGAGGCCTACTTAAAATCTATCCCAAAAAGAAAATCTTACATTGAAGGTATTGATAGTGTCATTCAGAAAAACCTAAGACACACGCTAGCGTGCTGATAGAAGTGTGATTCTGTGATTAAACCTATACCTGTCACACAGCGCAAAAAAAAACAGGTCTTACATCTCTATTCAACAAAATCTGCACTGTTTTAGCTGGTCAAGTTATTTGTAGTGACCGTAAAAGCAGACTTTTTGTTCTGGGTTGAAAAAGCATTCCCAAATTTGCCATTCTCAAAATAACTAGTTTCTGGTATTTGAGGCCTACTTAAAATCTATCCCAAAAAGAAAATCTTACATTGAAGGTATTGATAGTGTCATTCAGAAAAACCTAAGACACACGCTAGCGTGCTGATAGAAGTGTGATTCTGTGATTAAACCTATACCTGTCACACAGCGCAAAAAAAAACAGGTCTTACATCTCTATTCAACAAAATCTGCACTGTTTTAGCTGGTCAAGTTATTTCTAGTGACCGTAAAAGCAGACTTTTTGTTCTGGGTTGAAAAAGCATTCCCAAATTTGCCATTCTCAAAATAACTAGTTTCTGGTATTTGAGGCCTACTTGAAATCTATCTCAAAAAGAAAATCTTACATTGAAGGTATTGATAGTGTCATTCAGAAAAACCTAAGACACACGCTAGCGTGCTGATAGAAGTGTGATTCTGTGATTAAACCTATACCTGTCACACAGCGCAAAAAAAAACAGGTCTCACATCTCTATTCAACCAAATCTGCACTGTTTTAGCTGGTCAAGTTATTTGTAGTGACCGTAAAAGCACACTTTTTTTTCTGGGTTGAAAAAGCATTCCCAAATTTGCCATTCTCAAAATTGTGGTGAACGGGAACAATGAGGAAAACATCTAATAAGGGACGCGGACGTGGACATGGTCGTGGTGGTGTTAGTGGACCCTCTGGTGCTGGGCGAGGACGTGGCCGTTCTGCCACAGCCACACGTCCTAGTGAACCAACTACCTCAGGTCCCAGTAGCCAGCAGAATTTACAGCGATATTTGGTGGGGCCCAATGCCGTTCTAAGGATGGTAAAGCCTGAGCAGGTACATTCATTAGTCAATTGGGTGGCCGACAGTGCATCCAGCACGTTCACATTATCTCCCACCCAGTCTTCTGCAGAAAGCGCACAGATGGCGCATGAAAACCAAGCCCATCGGTCTGTCACATCACCCCCATGCATATCAGGGAAACTGTCTGAGCCTCAAGTTATGCAGCAGTCTCTTATGCTGTTTGAAGACTCTGCTGCCAGGGTTTTCCAAGGGCATCCACCTAGCCCTTCCCCAGGGGTGGAAGAGATAGAATGCACTAACGCACAACCACTTATTTTTCCTGATGATGAAGACATGGGAATACCACCTCAGCACGTCTCTGATGATGACGAAACACAGGTGCCAACTGCTGCGTCTTTCTGCAGTGTGCAGACTGAACAGGAGGTCAGGGATCAAGACTGGGTGGAAGACGATGCAGGGGACGATGAGGTCCTAGACCCCACATGGAATGAAGGTCGTGCCACTGACTTTCACAGTTCAGGGGAAGAGGCAGTGGTGAGACCGAGCCAACAGCGTAGCAAAAGAGGGAGCAGTGGGCAAAATCAGAACACCCGCCGCCAAGAGACTCCGCCTGCTACTGACCGCCGCCATCTGGGACCGAGCACCCCAAAGGCAGCTTCAAGGAGTTCCCTGGCATGGCACTTCTTCAAACAATGTGCTGACGACAAGACCCGAGTGGTTTGCACGCTGTGCCATCAGAGCCTGAAGCGAGGCATTAACGTTCTGAAACTTAGCACAACCTGCATGACCAGGCACCTGCATGCAAAGCATGAACTGCAGTGGAGTAAACACCTTAAAAACAAGGAAGTCACTCAGGCTCCCCCTGCTACCTCTTCTGCTGCTGCCGCCTCGGCCTCTTCTGCTGCTGCCGCCGCCTCGGCCTCTTCTGCTGCTGCTGCCGCCGCCTCGGCCTCTTCCTCCGCCTCTGGAGGAACGTTGGCACCTGCCGCCCAGCAAACATGGGATGTACCACCAACACCACCACCTGCGTCACCAAGCATCTCAACCATGTCACACGGCAGCGTTCAGCTCTCCATCTCACAAACATTTGAGAGAAAGCGTAAATTCCCACCTAGCCACCCTCGATCCCTGGCCCTGAATGCCAGCATTTCTAAACTACTGGCCTATGAAATGCTGTCATTTAGGCTGGTGGACACACACAGCTTCAAACAGCTCATGTCACTTGCTGTCCCACAGTATGTTGTTCCCAGCCGCCACTACTTCTCCAAGAGAGCCGTGCCTTCCCTGCACAAACAAGTGTCCGATAAAATCAAGTGTGCACTGCGCAACGCCATCTGTGGCAAGGTCCACCTAACCACAGATACGTGGACCAGTAAGCACGGCCAGGGACGCTACAGTTGTGTTCAAAATTATTCAACCCCCAATGCTGTAAAGGGTTTTAGGGAATTTAGTGTACATTTGTAATTGTGTTCCGAATGAAATCTTACAAGGACTTTTTAAAGAACCAAATGCAACTAAAATGACATCAATTGTTTTTGTAATACAGTATTAAATATTTTTTTTGTGATTTCTTCATTGACACAATTATTCAACCCCTTAAAGACTACCACTCTTAAGAACAGAGGTTCATTCAAGTGTTTTCGATCAGGTATTGAAAACACCTGTGGATGTCAAGGAGCAGCAATCAAGCATAATAAGCACCAATTAGGCAGATTTAAAAGGACTGTGATACTCAGCTCCTTCTAGACATTTACTGGTGTGTTTACAAACATGGCGAAGTAAAGAGAATGGTCCAGGAAGACAAGAGAAGAGGTGATTTCTCTTCACAGGAAGGGCAATGGCTATAAGAAGATTGTAAAGATGTTAAACATACCAAGAGACACCATAGGAAGCATCATTCGCAAATTCAAGGCAAAGGGCACTGTTGAAACGCTACCTGGTCGTGGCAGAAAGAAGATGCTGACTTCGACTTCTGTGCGCTACCTGAAGCGCAAAGTGGAGAAAAGTCCCCGTGTGACTGCTGAGGAACTGAAAAAAGATTTGTCAGATGTGGGTGCTGAAGTTTTAGCTCAGACAATAAGGCGCACACTGCGTAATGAAGGCCTCCATGCCAGAACTCCCAGGCGCACCCCCTTGCTGTCTCCAAAGAATAAGAAGAGTCGACTGCAGTATGCCAAAAGTCATGTGGACAAACCACAAAAGTGTTCTGTGAACTCATGAAACAAAATTAGAACTGTTTGGGCCCATGGATCAACGCTATGTTTGGAGGAGGAAGAACAAGGCCTATGAAGAAAAGAACACCTTGCCTACTGTGAGGCATGGCGGGGGTCAATCATGCTTTGGGTCTGTTTTGCTTCTACAGGTACAGGGAAGCTTCAGCGTGTGCAAGGTACCATGAATTCTCTTCAGTACCATGAGATATTGGATGAAAATGTGATGCAGTCTGTCACAAACCTGAGGCTTGGGAGACGTTGGACCTTTCAACAGGACAATGATCCCAAGCATACCTCCAAGTCCACTAGAGCATGGTTGCAGATTAAAGGCTGGAACATTTTGAAGTGCCCATCGCAGTCACCAGACTTAAATCCGATTGAGAACCTCTGGTGGGACTTAAAGAAAGCAGTTGTAGCACGCAAGCCTAAGAATGTGACTGAACTGGAGGCTTTTGCCCATGAAGAATGGGCGAAGATACCCGTAGATCGCTGCAAGACACTTGTGTCAAGCTATGCTTCACGTTTAAAAGCTGTTATAACTGGAAAAGGATGTTGTACTAAATACTAAGATTGAATGTCACTTGGGGGTTGAATAAAACTGATAATGATGTGAGCACAGAAAAGACATTTGTGGTAATTTCATTATAAATGTTATGTTCTATTTGTCTGACTTACAAGTGCCTCTTTGATTTAATTGTAAACAAGATGACTGAAATGATCAAAATCAATGTCAAAATGGCCAAAACACTCAATTTCAGTGGGGGTTGAATAATTTTGAACACAACTGTATATCTCCCTAACTGCACACTGGGTAAATGTAGTGGCAGCTGGGCCCCAGGCGGAGAGCTGTTTGGCGCACGTCCTTCCATCGCCAAGGATCGCAGGGCAACATTCTTTGCCTCCTGTCTCCTCCTCCTCCTACTCAGCTTCCTCCTCCTCTTCTTCCACCTGCTCATCCAGTCAGCCACACACCTTCACCACCAACTTTAGCACAGCACGGGGTAAACGTCAGCAGGCCATTCTGAAACTCATATGTTTGGGGGACAGGCCCCACACCGCACAGGAGTTGTGGCGGGGTATAGAACAACAGACCGACGAGTGGTTGCTGCCGGTGAGCCTCAAGCCCGGCCTGGTGGTGTGCGATAATGGGCGAAATCTCGTTGCAGCTCTGGGACTAGCCGCATTGACGCACATCCCTTGCCTGCCGCATGTGCTGAATTTGGTGGTGCAGAAGTTCATTCGCAACTACCCCGACATGTCAGAGCTGCTGCATAAAGTGCGGGCCGTCTGTTCGCTCTTCCAGGGTTCACACCCTGCCGCTGCTCGCCTGTCTGCGCTACAGCGTAACTTCGGCCTTCCCGCTCACCGCCTCATATGCGATGTGCCCACCAGGTGGAACTCCACCTTGCATATGCTGGACAGACTGTGCGAGCAGCAGCAGGCCATAGTGGAGTTTCAGCTGCAGCACGCACGGGTCAGTCGCACTGTGGATCAGACCCACTTCACCACCAAAGACTGGGCCTCCATGCGAGACCTGTGTGCCCTGTTGCGCTGTTTCGAGTACTCCACCAACATGGCCAGTGGCGATGACGCCGTTATCAGCGTTACAATACCACTTCTATGTCTCCTTGAGAAAACACTTAGGGCGATGATGGAAGAGGAGGTGGCCCAGGAGGAAGAGGAGGAAGAGGGGTCATTTTTAGCACTTTCAGGCCAGTCTCTTCGAAGTGACTCAGAGGGAGGTTTTTTGCAACACCAGAGGCCAGGTACAAATGTGGCCAGACAGGGCCCACTACTGGAGGACGAGGAGGACGAGGATGAGGAGGAGGTGGAGGAGGTTGAGGATGAAGCATGTTCACAGCGGGGTGGCACCCAAAGCAGCTCGGGCCCATCACTGGTGCGTGGCTGGGGGGAAACACAGGACGATGATGATACGCCTCCCACAGAGGACAGCTTGTCCTTACCTCTGGGCAGCCTGGCACACATGAGCGACTACATGCTGCAGTGCCTGCGCAACGACAGCAGAGTTGCCCACATTTTAACGTGTGCGGACTACTGGGTTGCCACCCTGCTGGATCCCCGGTACAAAGACAATGTGCCCACCCCACTTCCTACACTGGAGCGTGATAGGAAGATGCGCGAGTACAAGCGCACGTTGGTAGACGCGCCACTGAGAGCATTCCCAAATGTCACAGGGGAACCAGTGGAAGCCCAAGGTGAGGCAGAGGAGGAGCAAGAGGTCGCCAACGCAGCTGTGTCACGCCCAGCTCCTCTGAGGGCAGGGTTAGCATGGCAGAGATGTGGAAAAGTTTTGTCAACACGCCACAGCTAAGTGCACCACCACCTGATACGGAACGTGTTAGCAGGAGGCAACATTTCACTAACATGGTGGAACAGTACCTGTGCACACCTCTCCACGTACTGACTGATGGTTCGGCCCCATTCAACTTCTGGGTCTCCAAATTGTCCACGTGGCCAGAGCTAGCCTTTTATGCCTTGGAGGTGCTGGCCTGCCGGCGGCCAGCGTTTTGTCTGAACGTGTATTAAGCACGGCAGGGGGCGTCATTACAGACAAACGCAGCCGCCTGTCTACAGCCAATGTGGACAAGCTGACGTTCATAAAAATGAACCAGGCATGGATCCCACAGGACCTGTCCATCCCTTGTGCAGATTAGATATTAACTACCTCCCCTTAACAATATATTATTCTACTCCAGGGCACTTCCTCATTCAATACTATTTTTAATTTCATTTTACCATTATATTGCGGGGCAACCCAAAGTTGAATGAACCTCTCCTCTGTCTTGGTGCCGGGGCCTAAATGTGTGACAGTAGCCTGTTCCAGTGGTGGGTGACGTGAAGCCTGATTCTCTGCTATGACATGAATACAGATTCTGCGCTGACATAAGGCCAGATTCTCTGTTACGGGACCGCTCTCCTCTGTCTGGGTGCCGGGGCCTAAATGTGTGACAGTGGCCTGTTCCAGTGGTGGATGACGTGAAGCCTGATTCTCTGCTATGACATGAATACAGATTCTGCTCTGACATAAGGCCAGATTCTCTGTTACGGGACCTCTCTCCTCTGCCTGGGTGCCTGGGCCTAAATGTATGACAGTGGCCTGTTCCAGTGGTGGGTGACGTGAAGCCTGATTCTCTGCTATGACATGAAGACAGATTCTGCGCTGACATAAGGCCAGATTCTCTGTTACGGGACCTCTCTCCTCTGCCTGGGTGCCGGGGCCTAAAGTGTGACAGTGGCCTGTTCCAGTGGTGGGTGACGTGAAGCCTGATTCTCTGCTATGACATGAAGACAGATTCTGCGCTGACATAAGGCCAGATTCTCTGTTACGGGACCTCTCGCCTCTGCCTGGGTGCCTGGGCCTAAATGTGTGACAGTGGCCTGTTCCAGTGGTGGGTGACGTGAAGCCTGATTCTCTGCTATGACATGAAGACAGATTCTGCGCTGACATAAGGCCAGATTCTCTGTTACGGGACCTCTCTCCTCTGCCTGGGTGCCTGGGCCTAAATGTGTGACAGTGGCCTGTTCCAGTGGTGGGTGACGTGAAGCCTGATTCTCTGCTATGACATGAAGACAGATTCTGCGCTGACATAAGGCCAGATTCTCTGTTACGGGACCGCTCTCCTCTGTCTGGGTGCCGGGGCCTAAATGTGTGACAGTGGCCTGTTTCAGTGGTGGGTGACGTGAAGCCTGATTCTCTGCTATGACATGAAGACAGATTCTGCGCTGACATAAGGCCAGATTCTCTGTTACAGGACCGCTCTCCTCTGCCTGGGTGCCGAGGCCTAAATGTGTGACAGTGGCCTGTACCAGTGGTGGGTGACGTGAAGCCTGATTTTCTGCTATGACATGAATACAGATTCTGCGCTGACATAAGGCCAGATTCTCTGTTACGGGACCTCTCTCCTCTGCCTGGGTGCCTGGGCCTAAATGTGTGACAGTGGCCTGTTCCAGTGGTGGGTGACGTGAAGCCTGATTCTCTGCTATGACATGAAGACAGATTCTGCGCTGACATAAGGCCAGATTCTCTGTTACGGGACCTCTCTCCTCTGCCTGGGTGCCTGGGCCTAAATGTGTGACAGTGGCCTGTTCCAGTGGTGGGTGACGTAAAGCCTGATTCTCTGCTATGACATGAAGACAGATTCTGCGCTGACATAAGGCCAGATTCTCTGTTACAGGACCGCTCTCCTCTGTCTGGGTGCCGGGGCCTAAATGTGTGACAGTGGCCTGTTCCAGTGGTGGGTGACGTGAAGCCTGATTCTCTGCTATGACATGAAGACAGATTCTGCGCTGACATAAGGCCAGATTCTCTGTTACGGGACCTCTCTCCTCTGCCTGGGTGCCTGGGCCTAAATGTGTGACAGTGGCCTGTTCCAGTGGTGGGTGACGTAAAGCCTGATTCTCTGCTATGACATGAAGACAGATTCTGCGCTGACATAAGGCCAGATTCTCTGTTACGGGACCGCTCTCCTCTGTCTGGGTGCCGGGGCCTAAATGTGTGACAGTGGCCTGTTCCAGTGGTGGGTGACGTGAAGCCTGATTCTCTGCTATGACATGAAGACAGATTCTGCGCTGACATAAGGCCAGATTCTCTGTTACGGGACCTCTCTCCTCTGCCTGGGTGCCGGGGCCTAAATGTGTGACAGTGGCCTGTTCCAGTGGTGGGTGACGTGAAGCCTGATTCTCTGCTATGACATGAAGACAGATTCTGCGCTGACATAAGGCCAGATTCTCTGTTACGGGACCTCTCTCCTCTGCCTGGGTGCCGGGGCCTAAATGTGTGACAGTGGCCTGTTCCAGTGGTGGGTGACGTGAAGCCTGATTCTCTGCTATGACATGAATACAGATTCTGCGCTGACATAAGGCCAGATTCTCTGTTACGGGACCTCTCTCCTCTGCCTGGGTGCCTGGGCCTAAATGTGTGACAGTGGCCTGTTCCAGTGGTGGGTGACGTGAAGCCTGATTCTCTGCTATGACATGAAGACAGATTCTGCGCTGACATAAGGCCAGATTCTCTGTTACGGGACCTCTCTCCATTGCCTGGGTGCCGGGGCCTAAATGTGTGACAGTGGCCTGTTCCAGTGGTGGGTGACGTGAAGCCTGATTCTCTGCTATGACATGAAGACAGATTCTGCGCTGACATAAGGCCAGATTCTCTGTTACGGGACCTCTCTCCTCTGCCTGGGTGCCTGGGCCTAAATGTGTGACAGTGGCCTGTTCCAGTGGTGGGTGACGTGAAGCCTGATTCTCTGCTATGACATGAAGACAGATTCTGCGCTGACATAAGGCCAGATTCTCTGTTACGGGACCTCTCCTCTGCCTGGGTGCCTGGGCCTAAATGTGTGACAGTGGCCTGTTCCAGTGGTGGGTGACGTGAAGCCTGATTCTCTGCTATGACATGAAGACTGATTCTGCGCTGACATGAAGCCAGATTCTCTGCTATGGCATGAAGAGACTGATTCTCTGCTGACATGAAGCCAGATTCTTTGCTATGGCATGAAGAGACTTATTCTCTGCTGACGTGAAGCCAGATTCTCTGCTATGGGACCTCTGTCCAATTGATATTGGTTCATTTTTATTTTTTTAATTTTAATTTTAATTCATTTCCCTATCCACATTTGTTTGCAGGGGATTTACCTACATGTTGCTGCCTTTTGCAGCCCTCTAGCTCTTTCCTGGGCTGTTTTACAGCCTTTTTAGTGCCCAAAAGTTCGGGTCCCCATTGGCTTCAATGGGGTTCGGGTTCGGGACGAAGTTCGGATCGGGTTCGGATCCCGAACCCGAACATTTACGGGAAGTTCTGCCGAACTTCTCGAACCCGAACATCCAGGTGTTCGCTCAACTCTAATTGACAGAACTCATGATTAAAAACCTTTAGCCAATGAATGTATAACTACAGTAGTTATAGAAGATGCCAGAGACTTTAGTTCCCTAATAGCAGATGAGAGTAGCTATGAGGAAATCAAATGTATTCGTATAAAAATATTCTAATGCATAACTATAGAATAAAGAGAACCTATGATTGAAATAAGACTATATACAGTATTTTATTTGGAAAAAAAAATGTCAGCCCTGATGGCTTTTCCCAGGGATGTGTTGGATGACGGCATGAGGTAGCACACTGTGCTGAAGCTCTTCTCGCTGCAGCCTAGCTTGTTCTGCCAACATCTGATTGACCCAAACGGCAGTACAGTATGTCTGGTCTATTATGGTCCAGTGTAGGTGCAGAGGAGAAACAACTATAGAGCTGATCATTGCCCAAAACAATTGGAAAAAGCCAAAACAGCCGGGATAGAATCTGTGCAGATTTTCTGTGAAAAACCACAGCGTAATACAGTACCAGCAAAGCAAATGAGATTTGACGAACCTCATGTACACTTTAGGGGAAAATTACTCCACAGAAGGTGCAGAACTGTATATACAATTAACATGCATGTCAATTTCCGCACCTTCTATGGAGTGGTTTTCCCCATATACTTCAATTGAGTTATTAAAGTAAACAGAAAAAATGCACGAAAATCCACAGCAAAAAATGTATAAGAAGAAAGCATGAAAAAATACACCAAGAATGCTATAAATAATGAGGATCTATTTTTTAAAAAAATTTCAGTTTTAGTGCAAATTTTTGCAGATTTTCTGCACAAAAACGCACAAAAACCACAAATCAATCTACACTATCACTGGTGCAGATTTTCTGTTTCTGTTTACAATCCCATTGAAATCTATGGGGAAAAGCCCTCTACAGAAGATCCAGAATTGCAACTGACATGCTGTGTATTATAAAATCCACAACGCAGGTCAATTTCCACACCTAAGAAAAAAAGCAAAGTTTACCTGATATTTATGAAATCTCATTCACTTTGCTAGTACTGTATTACTGTGCAAAATCAACACAGACAAAACATAATCAACACCATTTGCAGTCACCCTGAAAGTGCAAAAAAGCTGCAGTGATTAACTTTTGGGGGATGCTGATAAGTCAGAGAAGCATTTGGGCACTCCAATAATGGTCAATTTCACACAAGCGTATTCAGTCCATGAAATATGTAAAATGTCATAAAATTTTGATAAATTCCAATAAAAAATATGCTTTTTTATATTGAAAATACGCTTTCAATGAAAAAAACTTGCAAAAATAAAATCTCTGGGGGGCACTCTACTATTCAGTACTGTATGGAAATAAATACCCTATTACAGTTAATTGCTATCAAAACCTCTTATTTATTATAGGCATCATTACAACATGAAATACTGCGTAAAAATGCAAATGGTGAATGTCCCACTTCCAGACCTATATAGAGTCAACTCATGCAGAACATTTAGCATACATAAGAGCACCAAAAACGTACATAATATAGTCATATAAAATACCATAAAATATAGTTGGCCAACTTAAATAAAAATATAAAAAAGAAAAAAAAGAAAAAACAACTGCAGTACTTTGATATTTCTAAAGTCCATTAACAATATGCAAAATTCCAAAGTTAGTATATTCTAATTTTAGTATATTATACTGAATATATGTATTTGGTGTCGCTATAATGGCACTGATCCAGAGAATAAAGATATTATGTTATTTATGTCGAAAAATTAACAACCTAAAATTTATAATGAAAAGTACTATATTGCTGTTTGTCCCATCTCCCTCTCAGAAGAAGTTAATAAAAGTTAATCATAAAGTTATGTGTACCCCAAAATGGCAGCATTAAAAACTACAACTTGTCCCACAAAAAACAAGCCATCATATAGCTACATAGACATAGAAAAATTAAAAAAAATTCTTGGAAGGTGACGATGAAAAATGAAAGAAAAACGCTTGGTCAGTAAGGCCGAAAACAGAATGGTCACTAAAGAGTTAATCTGCCCCTGCTTCCTTCATTCTAACACACTGCACCTACACCAAACTCCCAGAAGTCCAATTGCAGATGGCAGGTGTGTATTTGAGTGTATTTGAATGGAAGAGACTAAGTGATTTGCCTGGTCACGTGACCCTCCATCAGCAGCCATTTTATGTACAGGATCCCCATGTGGACAGCACAAAAGACTTGTTTTAAAAGGAGCATGAAAATATAGAAAATGGTGCAGGGTATTAACCAAGGCTATATTAGGAAGTGCCATATAATATTACAGATTGATCAACAGTAGCCAGAAAATGGCCAACGCCTTTAGTGATGCAGAAAGGAAGCTAATACGAACTAAGCAAGTACAGAACACCAACCAGAAGTAAGGGAACCTTCTATGCTATCAGATCTTAGCTTTGGTTAATAAAATCTACCTCGAGAGGGGCGTGGCTTGGCAGCCGAGCGCGATTGCCACATGAATATTTAGCTCCTGCACTAATCGCCTTACTTCAGTGAACGATGCCCAATGCCTCTCCACGATGCCTAGAGGCAAAAAAACCTATGCCAGGCAGGGCAGGCTCGACTTCTATTTCGACAAAGACGTCGATGCTGCTCCGACAGGCCTGGTGGAGCCTCAGCATCACCACCACCTCCTGCTTTGGTGCCTCCTTATGTGCACAGGGAGCTCTGCAACCGGGAGCTCTGCGAGCGGAAGATTAGCCAGGTCATCTCCATATTTAGACCCCGCGAGGGCGCATACGCCATCTTCCCTCAACACGAGGAGTCCAGAGAAACAAAGGCCTAGACTTCAATCTGCCACGTCAGAGGAGGTGAGCACCGAATCCCCTGCTACTTGCTCTATTTCCTCCATATTGCAGAGGTTCCTCACCTCTGAACAGCCTGCCTCCAGCAATCTCCTGAGGGATATGTTAATAGCCTTTAGCGCTGCCCTCCACAAGGACTTTTCTTCACTATTAGTCCTGCTCAAATGCTCCATCTCGGGCCTAGAGGCCAGAGTCCTACATTTGAAGACTAAAATGGGAGAATTTGCCACATCTCATAATCAACTTATAGATAACCAAGAAGAAATGTCAGCAGATATTGACCGCATAAAGGCCAAGCTGAATGACCTAGAAGATTGCTCTAGGCGAACAATATAAAGTTTTGGGGGATCCCGGAGGAAATTGGGCCCTCTGACCTTATGGGCTATCTGAAGTCTCTTATGCAAAAGCTCCTACCCTCCTGCTCTGCCCAGGACTTGATCATATATCGGGCCCACAGAATTTCTACACCCCGACACCTACCAGAGACCACACCTAGAGACACTTTGGCCCAGATTCACTTTTAATGGATCAAGGAAGCGGTTCTGTCGGCAGCCCATCAGCTCTCGGAGATCCCAGCACCATATCAGACAGTGAAATTATATACAGACCTGTCTGCAGCTACACTGCAACAGAGGCATCTATTGGTTCCTGTCACTATAGCCCTACGAGAACACAACATTTATTACAAATGGGGCTTCCCAAAGCTCCTGCTCACTTACAATGGAAAACACCAAAGTATCGTCTCTGTGGAAGAAAGCCGCTGCCTGCTGGGATCGTGGAACATATCCTTACCATCTACAGAGGAGATCCATCAATCTCCTCCGCTGCATCTGATTTCTGAGTGGCACACAGTCAGTGCTAAAAGTGGTACCAAACACTGATTTTAGATTCACTCTAAATTGCACTGGAGTCTACTTTCCGTGCTTGCTCTGGGTAGCTTTTTGTTCTCCGGTTTCGAGCTTTCTGCTTCCTTTATTTTGTTTTTTATATGTTCAAGTTTGGTCTTTTAATGTTTTATACTTACTTGTACCATATTGTCTCAGATGACTATACTGTAAGTGGGACTGGAGGCGTGGTCGGATTACTGCTTTGTTCCCTTAAAGGGTTAGCTGGAGATCTATGCATTTCAGTCATTTCCCATGGTTCTTAATTTAGTTTCTCTGAACGTCAAAGGGCTTAACAGCCCACAGAAACGATCTTACATGTGGTTAGAGGCTCTACATCTTAAGACTGATATACAAGAATCACACATTGTAAGTAAAGATGCGCACAGGATTTGGCATCCACTGTATCCCCATGTCGTACAGCCTCATTACCGTAAAAAGCAGAGGAGTGTTATTATAGCCTTCAGTAACTCTATTGCTTTTTCACCTAGTACCACAATTTTAGATACAAATGGTAGATTCATTATTCTAGTGTGTACTGTGAAAAATATCCTATATACCATAGTTGCCTTCTATGCTCCAAATAAACATCAAATGCACTTTCTTAATAAAGTGATGGCTAAGATTGCAAAAGTAAGGAGAGCCCATCTTATCATTTGCGGAGATTTCAACTTAGTACCTGACTCTGAAGTGGATCCCACAGCGAGCACTAGAGTAATATACACCACTCTCAATTCCCTGCTGCGACGTGAGGAGTTGTACGACAATTGGAGGCTCCACCACGCATGTGAGTGAGACTAATCTTTTTTCTCGCCAGTGCACAACACTTACTCACATATTGACTTACTGTATTTCTTGTTAGCAGATCGCTCCTACAGCTGGCTACACAAGCCACTATTTGGACGATCAAGTGGTCCAACCACGCCGCTATATCCCTTTCAATACAAGAAATTTTCAACATTAGGGACTCCCTCTGGCGCTGAAGTCCCTATATTATTTATCTGTAACTCAATTTATAAGGCTGAATTGGCAGAGGCTATAGCTGAGTATTTCTGGTTAAACAGAGAATCGGTTTCTAGCCCCTATAGCCTATAGAATGCCCATCAGACTTTTGTCAGGGGAATATTTACCAAACTAGTCCATCAGGCAAAAAATAATAGGGAACAGAAAAAGCAAACTATACTTTCCCAGCTAACCTCCCTGGAATGCCTAAACAAGACCTCTTTCTCTCCAGAAAGAGCCACTCCAATCCATTCCCTGAGAATGCAACTTAGGGAATGTCTCCTTTTAACTTATGAGAAAAACTTAATATCAGTGAAAGCTCGATATTATTCTCAAGACAATAAGGCTTTTCATATAAGGGCAATTGCTCGCTTGCCACCTTAAAATGCGTGCCGCAAAGTCTAGAATTCCCCTCCTTATGCACTCAACCAGTGGCAGCAAGATCTATGACCCAAAAGCAAAGGCTGGCCAATTTGTAGAGTACTATTCTGCATTGTACAACCTCCAAGGTTCTCCTGAAACACGTGAAGTACTCCCTTCAGATATTTATACCTATTTGGAAAATCTGAACCTCCCATCCCTGCCTTCCCAGCAGAGGGACTTATTATCCCTTCCTATCACTCACTATGAAATTGTTAAGACTATTTCCTCCCCCTACATAAATCCCCAGGCCCAGATGGTCTATCTAATTTATATTTCAAAACTTTCCAAAACCAACTCCATCCCCACTTACTAACAGTATATAACAAGGCATTCCATGAAGGGTCTTTCCTGGAGGAAATGCTTGCGGCTACTATAGTGGCCCTACCAAAGCCCGGCAAACCCCCTGATAGACCCTAGAATTTTAGACCCATATCCCTTCTAAACATGGATCTAAAAGTATACGCCAAGATTCTCGAAACTAGATTGGCAAACATCTTACCCTCCTTAATAGATACTGACCAGACAGGATTTGTCAAAGGATGGCAAATTACAAACAACACCCGTCGGGCACTAACCTGGTTGATTACATTAATTGTAGGGGAGACGAGGCTTTGCTGGTTACCCTCGATGCTGAGAAGGTGTTTGACCAACTAAACTGGTCGTTCGCCTTCTCGGTACTGGGGACTATGGGCCTGGGAGGGGCCTTTATAACTGCTATACAGGCTCTTTATTCTAAGTCCTCAGCAAGAGTGTTCGTAAATGGAGTCTTGTCACCATCATTCCCTTTAACAAACGGTACATGCCAGGGGTGCCCTCTCTCGCCCCTGATCTTCATTTTAGCTATCGAGCCCCTTGCCCAGGTAATCAGACTTCACCTGGATATCACCGGCATCCACATAGGGGGTAAACAACATTGCATATCCCAATATGCGGATGATGTACTCCTAACACTATCCTCCCCTCAGACCGCCTTAGCGGCAGCCCTTTCCCCACTCAAAGAATATGGCCGCTTATCATATTACAAGGTCAATGAGACTAATTCCCAAATCTTTCCACTGAACATCCCAGACCAAACATTATATTCCTTTAAACAGGACTTCCCTTTTGATTGGAGAGAGGACAGTATACAATACTTAGGAATTGCTATTCCATCAGTGATGTCACGATTATACCATCTTAACTACATCCCTTTACTAGATACGATCAGGCAGGACACTGCTATGTATATCAAATATGAAATCTCATGGTTAGGTCGAATAGCGACTTTTCAAATGCAATCCTACCAAAACTTCTATTCCTTTTTAGGACTGTCCCTATAAAAGTCCCCAATCATTTATTTAGAAGAGCACATGGCCTACTTAATAACTTTGTGTGGTTAGGGAATAAACCATGGATTTACGCAGGCATTCTCACTAAAGCCAAAACTAGGGGAGGGTAGGCCTCCCAAACCTGCTGGATTGTTTTCTGGCAACCCAGACCCAGGCATTTAGAAAATTATGGATGCTAGACGCAAAGACCCTATGGGTAGAAATTGAATCTGCTCTAGCCCCCATTAAACACCTCAGAACTCTTCTTATCAACTGCATTTACTTTTCCCAACTCAAAACACCTCTTCTATGCTACTGGCCTCGGTCCATCACTGTATATAGGATACATATAAAGGAAATTAAATTAGGATTGATTTGAATAATAAAAATACCTGTTAACTGAAATAAGTTCATATGAGCATCAATAAATACAAAATATTTTTTAGGAGTATTTAGTCTTTTCTACCAAAGGAACAAACTAGTGTAGTTACCTCATCTTACATAGCTGGACACCACCAGATCCCCATTAACTATATATATATATATATATATATATTTATATATAGTGGGGTTTTGCTCTGGTAGATAGGGTACTGCCTCGGTACATCACTGGCGCACATTTCATCAAAAGAGCAACCATCAACCCTTTTCTTTCATGGATATATCCCCATTGCAGCTCGTGGAGTTCCACCTTCCAGATATGGACCTAGTCCAGTGGCGTTCACTGGGAATGCAACTTAAAAGCCAACAGTTGTGTCTCCAGTAGTCCACAGCACGCTTTAGGGAGCCTGTTTCTCCAGTGTGTGGCTCTCACCCCTCCAGCACGGCACAAAGCCTCAGATCCCAAAAACAGAGACATCTCTGCTGAGCCCAGCTGCCTATTTAAGGACAGCCAGGTGCTGCCAAAACCTGTACCAGCACTTAAAGGGGTTCTGCAGTTTGTTTAAACTGATGATCTATCCTCGGGATAGATCATCAGCTTCTGATCGGCAGGGGTCCGACATCCGGGACCCCCGCCGATCAGCTGTTTGAGAAGGCAGCAGTGCTCCAGCAGTGCCGCGGCCTTCTCACTTTTTACCACTGGCCCAGTGACGTCACGACTAGTATCAACTGGCCTGGGCGCGGCTAAGCTCCATTCAATTGAACGGAGCTTAGCCCCGCCCAGGCCAGTTGATACTAGTCGGGACGTCATTGGGCCAGCAGTAAACAGTGAGAAGGCCGAGGTGCTGCTATAGTGCTGCTGCCTTCTCAAAAAGCTGATCGATGGGGACCTCCGCCGATCAGATGCTGATGATCTATCCAGAGGATAGATCATCAGTTTAAACAAAGTGCAGAACCCCTTTAAACTCCGTCCGGTATTTGACCTCATCTGGCATGCTGGGAGGAAAATACCTGCCTTGTCAGACACAACCCCTCACTGTGTCGCTCTATATATATATATATATATATATATATATATATATATATACAGTATATATTCAGGTTACACAACCTGAAAGCACAAAACTTAACTTTCATAGAATTTATTTACATGCATTTTACAAGGGCAGCGTTATCTGATGAAATTGTTTAGATTGTGAGGCTCAACTTTGGAATTTAGTCATTTTTCTCCTTACTTCCACTTAAAGTGTCATTTAGTTTGTAATTTTGATTTACACTGAACTGTTTTTAATATTTATTGGCTCCTCTTCACATTTTCCCTGAACTCCAGACTGCCATAAAAAGTCTCTATAAGGAAGTAATCTTACTTCCATGCATTTAAATGCATTTTTTTCTTGTTTTTGTAATATTTAAAGTACTTAATAAATAACATCATGATGTATAAGTTATACTCAATGTTATTTTTAAGTAATATATTTGTCATTGATAGAGTAATGGTTATCTATCTAGCAAGGCACTGAAAAAGTACATATTTTATCTGTTTTCTATTCTAAACTACAAAGTGTTGCCTTTGACTAACAATTCTTTTTCTTATGGGCTGTATGTGTCGAAACCTTCCGGCAGTCATACTGGTACTGACATATTTTTTAAGGCTGTCATTAAGGAAAATGTGCCACTAACCATTATAAAGTTCAAAAGTAATTTTGATACTGGATTTGAAGCAATTAAGGTGAAATTCAATTGAGACACATTAGTCTGAAGACTTTGAACCCATTAACAACAGTATGACAGTTGTGTGAAAAAATAGGAATGACTCCAGACCTCTAAGAAAGTGCAAAAGGTAATAGGCCTAAATGTAATATACCAATTTTATGGCAAAATTGAAAGTGAATGAAAATGGAAAAAGTATTGCATTTTATTACATTTTTGCGGTTAATAACTATCACAAAGGGCTTCCTCAAGTCAAAGTAAATTGGGGCATAAGTGTTGAGGTGAGAACATCATCCAAGCTTTGGATCGGCCTTTCCTGACATTGTAGCGTGTTGAGCAAGCCCAGAAAGTGGATAGCAATGTATACAAGAACAGCATCAGAATGACAATAGTGGGGGATCAGTGGCAGACATGAGCGAATTTCTTGGAATTGGTGTCGGATTTGTCAAATGACATTTTTTTTTTTTTTTTTTATCGTATCTTGATTGTATTTTGAGTATTGAAATTGGTATATGGCATTCTGAGGTCTCCTAGGACTCCTAGGATTATTTTTAGATCTTTTTGTTATTTTTCTTTGCATTTTTTGTTTTAAAATTGTTTGCTCGTTCTCTACTCCCCCAACCCTTATAAATCCTTAATACAATAGCAAATAATGTCAAAGTGACACTGGTTAATGTCAGAAACAAATGGTTAGCAGTGTTAACAAACAGCACTGTCACGTGTTATGCGATTTCATATTAGAAAGCTTCCAAATATTTTCTCTCATTAAGGGCAGATGGTGTTTAAACACACAGCGGCACATTTACTAAAGCCCTGGCGGTGGTTCTGCCAAAGTAATGAAAAGGTGCAGCCTCTACATAACTTTGGCAGATCCTCCACCAGTTCTAAATGTAAGACAGCATCTGAACTGTCTTACATTTAGACCTTTTTCTATGCCTGAAACAGGCATAGAAAATGGTAAATGAGATGGGCGTGCCATCCTGTCCCCTTCCCCGCCCACACCACACCCACTTTGTTAGACCTGGCGTGAGCGGGGAGAAGCTGCAGATCGTGATGCAACTGGCTAGTTGCGCTGCAAATCTCCCCCTGAAATAGCAAATAGAACAGATTAGCTAGGATGATTTTTGGTCCACTGGACTTATGTACAGGGTGAAGTATTACACCTGCCTATAATAGAGATTCTCAGTAACTCTACATCAAATAGAATGGATTTGTTAGTAGTGATAAGAGCCAGGGGCAATATTCGAATTTGCGATATTTCACAAATATTTGGTAGAATATTCGTCATGTATTCGCAAATTCGAGATTATTTTCTTGATCGCGAAAAATCGGCAATGTAATATTTATGTAATGCGCACGAAATTCAGGCGTGGATCACTATAGCTACATTTTTTAAGCTGTTAGAAGTTTCCGGAGACTGGAGAAAATGGTTGGCACGGCAGAAAATGCTCCAATATAACAGTGCTCCAATATATTCGCGATTGCAAAATTGGCACTAATGATGCAAATATTTTGCCGCAATACATGCAACTTCACATTTTAACAGGTCTGACTACTTATTTGATTGGTGCACTAAGTATTGTTGTGAATAGAGATGGCCTTGCGGTTCGCCCGGCGGTCGTTTCGCGGTGAACTTTGCTCATTCGCTGTTTGCCGAACGGGCAAACATACGGTGATATTCGCGCCCGCCATATCCTTTTACATTGTGAAGTTTGACCCATGACACATCCATCAGGTGGTACAGGACAGCCAATTGAGACGTTTCAGCACATGGTCATACCCTCTACCTTATAAATAAACCTGATCTGGGCACCATTTTACATTCAGTGTTTTGCCAGTGTAGGGAGAGGTTGCTGTGTGGAGCAGGGACAGACTGTTAGGGACACAAAACGCTAGCTAATAGGGACAAAAAAGTCCTTTTAAGGACTGGTATAGGTGTGCTATCGATAGGTGTGACTTACTGAGGGGTGTAATATACTAATATTATACTTTCTAACATAGAAAGTATATTATAGTGCAATTGTATTGTGCAGCAGTTGTGTGCGGTTCTGCTGCGATACTGCAGCCACACAGAGTGCCAAACGCAATTGGAACAAATAATTTCTACTGGTGTGATTAATCAGTTGCCCCCCCAAAAACTGATTGAATCAAGGGTGCTATATACCAATAATATACTTTCTATATAGTGCATTTAGGTAGTGCAGCATTTGTCTGCGGTTTTGCAGCATTACCGCATCTAGACAGAGTGAAAAAAACTATTTGAAGAAATAATTTCAACTGGTGTGATTAACCAGTTGCCCGCCAAAAAAACTGATTGAAGCAGGGGTGCTATATACCAATAATATACCTTCTATATAATGCATTTAGGTAGTGCAGCATTTGTCTGTGGTTTTGCTGCATTACCGCATCTAGACTAGTGTTGAGCGTGAATATTCGAATAGCCAATATTTATCGTGAATATCGCAACTTCGCTAATTCGCTATTTTGAATATACACTCACCTAAAGAATTATTAGGAACACCATACTAATACGGTGTTGGACCCCCTTTTGCCTTCAGATCTGCCTTAATTCTACGTGGCATTGATTCCACAAGGTGCTGATAGCATTCTTTAGAAATGTTGGCCCATATTGATAGGATAGCATCTTGCAGTTGATGGAGATTTGAGGGATGCACATCCAGGGCACGAAGCTCCCGTTCCACCACATCCCAAAGATGCTCTATTGGGTTGAGATCTGATGACTGTGGGGCCATTTTAGTACAGTGAGCTCATTGTCATGTTCAAGAAACCAATTTGAAATGATTCGAGCTTTGTGACATGGTGCATTATCCTGCTGGAAGTAGCCATCAGAGGATGGATACATGTTCTCATTCCGTTTACGCCAAATTCGGACTCTACCATTTGAATGTCTCAACAGAAATCGAGACTTATCAGACCAGGCAACATTTTTCCAGTCTTCAACAGTCCAATTTTGGTGAGCTCGTGCAAATTGTAGCCTCTTTTTCCTATTTGTAGTGGAGATGAGTGGTACCCGGTGGGGTCTTCTGTTGTTGTAGCCAATCCGCCTCAAGGTTGTGCATGTTGTGGCTTCACAAATGCTTTGCTGCATACCTCAGTTGTAACGAGTGGTTATTTCAGTCAACGTTGCTCTTCTATCAGCTTGAATCAGTCGGCCCATTCTCCTCTGACCTCTAGCATCCACAAGGCATTTTTGCCCACAGGACTGCCGCATACTGGATGTTTTTCCCTTTTCACACCATTCTTTGTAAACCCTAGAAATGGTTGTGCGTGAAAATCCCAGTAACTGAGCAGATTGTGAAATACTCAGACCGGCCCGTCTGGCACTAACAACCATGCCACGCTCAAAATTGCTTAAAGGGGTTATCCAAGTTATATTTATTGATGACCTATCCTCAGGATAGGTCATCAATATCAGATCGGCGGGGGTCCGACACCCGGCACCCCCTCCGATCAGCTTTTTGAAGAGAAGGCATGTGGTGTCAGCGCTGCCTCCTCTTCACTGTTTACCTTCTAGCCGTTGCATCTGCAGTGGTGAGCAGGTGTAATTACACCCAAGCCGTCCCATTCATTTCAATAGGAAGGCTTGGGTGTAATTACACCTGCTCACCACTGCAGATGCAACGGCTAGAAGGTAAACAGTGAAGAGGAGGCAGCGCTGACACCACATGCCTTCTCTTCAAACAGCTGATCGGAGGGGGTGCCGGGTGTCGGACCCCCGCCGATCTGATATTGATGACCTATCCTGAGGATAGGTCATCAATAAATATAACTTGGATAACCCCTTTAAATCACCTTTCTTTCCCATTCTGACATTCAGTTTGGAGTTCAGGAGATTGTCTTGACCAGGACCACCCCCCTAAATGCACTGAAGCAACTGCCATGTGATTGGTTGACTAGATAATTGCATTAATGAGAAATAGAACAGGTGTTCCTAATAATTCTTTAGGTGAGTGTATTGCTATATATTCGCTATATCGAATATTCGTCATTTTTTAACATATGAAAACATGATTCCTCCCTGCTTCTTTCTTGTAGGTCAATGAGTCATTGGCCACAAGCAACTTAGGCGGAAGGAATCATGTTTTCATATGGAAAAAAAATGACGAGTATTCTAAAAAATGAATATACAGGTCCTTCTCAAAAAATTAGCATATTGTGATAAAGTTCATTATTTTCTGTAATGTACTGATAAACATTAGACTTTCATATATTTTAGATTCATTACACAACAACTGAAGTAGTTCAAGCCTTTTCTTGTTTTAATATTGATGATTTTGGCATACAGCTCATGAAAACCCAAAATTCCTATCTCAAAAAATTAGCATATTTCATCCGACCAATAAAAGAAAAGTGTTTTTAATACAAAAAAAGTCAACCTTCAAATAATTAAGTTCTGTTATGCACTCAATACTTGGTCGGGAATCCTTTTGCAGAAATGACTGCTTCAATGCGGCGTGGCATGGAGGCAATCAGCCTGTGGCACTGCTGAGGTGTTATGGAGGCCCAGGATGCTTTGATAGCGGCCTTAAGCTCATCCAGCGTGTTGGGTCTTGCGTCTCTCAACTTTCTCTTCCCAATATCCCACAGATTCTCTATGGGGTTCAGGTCAGGAGAGTTGGCAGTGGTTTTGGCACTGTGAGCAGGTGCCAGGTCGTGCTGAAAAATGAAATCTTCATCTCCATAAAGCTTTTCAGCAGATAGAAGCATGAAGTGCTGTTTCTGGTTCAAAAGTGGCGTGACCTGGGGAATGCGGCACCTGTAGCCAATTTCCTGCACACGCCTGTACACGGTGGCTCTGGATGTTTCTACTCCAGACTCAGTCCACTGCTTCCGCAGGTCCCCCAAGGTCTGGAATCGGTCCTTCTCCACAATCTTCCTCAGGGTCCGGTCACCTCTTCTCGTTGTGCAGCGTTTTCTGCCACACTTTTTCCTTCCCACAGACTTCCCACTGAGGTGCCTTGATACAGCACTCTGGGAACAGCCTATTCGTTCAGAAATTTGTTTCTGTGTCTTACCCTCTTGCTTGAGGGTGTCAATGATGGCCTTCTGGACAGCAGTCAGGTCGGCAGTCTTACCCATGATTGCGGTTTTGAGTAATGAACCAGGCTGGGAGTTTTTAAAAGCCTCAGGAATCTTTTGCAGGTGTTTAGAGTTAATTAGTTGATTCAGATGATTAGGTTAATAGCTCGTTTAGAGAACCTTTTCATGATATGCTAATTTTTTGAGATAGGAATTTTGGGTTTTCATGAGCTGTATGCCAAAATCATCAATATTAAAACAAGAAAAGGCTTGAACTACTTCAGTTGTGTGTAATGAATCTAAAATATATGAAAGTCTAATGTTTATCAGTACATTACAGAAAATAATGAACTTTATCACAATATGCTAATTTTTTGAGAAGGACCTGTATAGCAATATAGTGAATATATTCGTTATTTAGAATATTCGTATTTTTTTTTCAATGTGTACTGTTATTCCACTTTGGCATATTCCTCCCCGACAAGCATCCCCATCACCATGGGAACGCCTGTAGGTTAGAAAATACCATTGGATCAATTTTTTCCCTGAGATCGTGAAAACTCAGATCCGATGGTATATTCTAACCTACAAACGTCGGGGACACATGTCGGGGAGGAGTATGCCAAAGTGGAATAACAGTACACATTGAAAAAAAAAAAAGACGAATATAATAAATAACGAAAATATTTGCTATATTGCTATAACTTCGTTTTTTTAAATATTAGCCATATTCTAAAACAAGAATATATAGCAATATAGCGAATATTCATGAAATACAAATAACGAAGATAACAAATATAGCGCTATATTCTCTATATTCGTTAATTCTAGCAAGCCAATAGGAAAGTTGCCTATGGACAGCTCTAAGTTGGATTCGCAATGCAAATATATTACTTTGCCTATTTTTTGCAATAAATAGAATAATGACTCAGTATTCTATTTATTGCAAAAAATAGGCAAACTAATATTCTCGCATTGCGAATCCAACTTAGAGCTGTCCATAGGCAACTTTCCTATTGGCTTGCTAGAATTAACAAATATAGAGAATATAGCGCTATATTCGTTATCTTCGTTAATTCTAGATAGCCAACCAATAGGAAAGTTGCCTTATACAGTTAAACTCGCATTACGTGATTAATTAAATCGCATATTATTTGCGATAAATAGAATAATGCTGAATATTAAATTTCGACTAATATAAGACGAATATTCAATTGAATATTTGCGAAATGTTGCAAAATCGAATATGGCACCTCCTGCTCATCACTAATCTAGACAGAGTGAAAAACAGTATTTGAAGAAATAATTCTACTGGTGTGATTAACCAGTTGCCCCCACAAAAAAATTATTGAAGCAGGTGTGTTATATACCAATAATATACTTTCCATATAGTGCTTTTAGGTAGTGCAGCATTTGTTTGTGGTTTTGCTGCGTTAGCACATCTACACAGAGTGAAAAACGCTATCGGAACCAATAATTTCTACTGTTGTGATTTACCAGTTGCCCCCCAAAAAAACTGATTGAGGCAGGGGTGAGATATACCTATAATATAATTTATATATCGTGCATTTCTATTGTGCAGCATTTGTGTGCGTTTCTGCTGAGATACCACAGCTATACAGAGGGACAAACACTATTGGAACAACAAATTGCAACAGTTGTGATTAGAGATGAGCGAATCAAAGCTGACGAAGTCGAATTCGTTCCGAATTTTAGGAAAAATTTGATTCTGAACGAATGTGAATTTCCTCACGCTTCGTGGTAACGAATCACATTATTAGCAAGAGTGTAAAGTGTCCACATATAGCACATAGTGGGACACTGCATCAAGATGAAACGGGTGTGGATCAGCCAGGATTTCAACACACCAATGCCTGATGCATCAGACTAGATCATCCATGGTGCCACACCAACCTTTTGACAAACCTTTTGATGTTTGGCCTGATGCCAAACATCTGATGCCAAGTGCTCCTTCTTTCACCCAACATCTTCAGCGAGTACTAGTATTGCCACCCACCTCCACACTATGCCACCTTGCTACTCTGTGGCCTACTGATGCTGCCATGCCCACACCATGTCACCTTGCCACTCTGTGGCCTCCTGGTGCTTCCATGTCCACACTATGTCACAGTGCCACTCTGTTGTATCATGCTGCTGCTGCCATGTCCACACTATGTCATCTTGCCACTCTGACCTCCTGATGCTGACATCTCCACAGTATTTAACCTGGCCACTCGCTGGCCTCCACATACTGCTGCCAACTACATACTCTGTGATTGTGCTACTCGGTGGCCTCCTCATACTGCTGCCACCTCCACACTGTCATTGTGCCACTCTGTGGCCTCCTGATGCTGCCGCTACCTCCAGACTTTGTCATTGGGCCACTGTGTAGTCTCCTCATGCTGCTTTCACCTCACCACTTTGTCATAGGGACACTCTGTGGACTTCTCATGCTGTTCACACCCTCCCCACTTCATGACTGGGCCACTATTTTGGCTTTCAGCTTGGCTGACAACATCATTTATTTGACCTTTCTTATGATCTGTCAGAAGGAAGGAATAATCAGACGCACAACAAAACCTGGCTGTCTGTGTAGCAGCTGTAAGGCATGTATGGTCCCATCAGAATTGGCTTATGATTTGGTAGAAAAAAGCAGGAGTGGGTACAAAACACAGAAGACATGCAAATATTAAATTCATGTGTTATCTCTGTTTTAGATCCAATCCTGTTTTTATTGGCATTAGCAATACTGAGCAAATGCTGACCGGGTGAAGGCATATGCTCCAAAGACAGGATCCGTTTTTTGTGGGTTATTGTTCTGATGGATCAGAGGAAGGGCAAATTAATCAGTGACATCAACACAAACTTACTGCTGACATTCTCTCCACTCTGTCAGGGAAGCTCTACTTGTATAAGCGTGTAATAGAACAGGTTCTGTAGACATCTATGTGGAATCAGCTGACAAGGGTGTAAAAGGAGTGCACTTCTTCTTGACACTAACATCGACTCAAGAGTTCATACTTGAGTTATTAGGCCCTTAAGGACTCAGCCCTATTTCACCTTAAGGACTTGGCCATTTTTTGCAAATCTGACCAGTGTCACTTTAAGTGCTCATAACTTTAAAACACTTTGACTTATCCACGCCATTCTGAGATAGTTTTTTCGTCACATATTGAACTTCATGACACTGGTAAAATGAAGTAAAAAAACTAAATTTTTTTGCATAAAAAAATACCTAATTTACCCAAAATTTGGAAAAATTTGCAAATTTCAAAGTTTCAGTTTCTCTACATCTGTAATACATAGTAATACCCACAAAAATTGTGATGACTTTACATTCCCCATATGTCTACTTCATGTTTGAATTATTTTGGGAATGATATTTTATTTTTTGGGGATGTTACAAGGCTTAGAAGTTTAGAAGCAAATCTTGAAATTTTTCAGAAATTTACAAAAACCTAATTTTTAGGGACCACTACAGCTCTGAAGTCACTTTGTGAGGCTTACATAATAGAAACCGCCCAAAAATGACCCCATTCTATAAACTACACCCCTCAAGGTATTCAAAACTGATTTTACAAACTTTGTTAACCCTTTAGGTGTTGCACAAGAGTTATTGGCAAATGGGGATGAAATTTGAGAATTTCATATTTTTGCCAAATTTTCCATTTTAACCCATTTTTTCCACTAACAAAGCAAGGGTTAACAGCCAAACAAGACTGTATCTTTATTGCCCTGACTCTGCCGTTTACAGAAACACCCCATATGTGGTCGTAAACTACTGTACGGCCGCAGAGCGGGGCGTAGAGTGAAAGGTGCGCCGTATGGTTTTTGAAAGCCAGATTTTGCTGGACTGGTTTTTTGACACCATGTCCCATTTGAAGCCCCCTGATGCACCCCTAGAGTAGAAACTCCATAAAAGTGACCCGATCTAAGAAACTACACCCCTCAAGGTATTCAAAACTGATTTTACAAACTTTGTTAACCCTTTAGGTGTTGCACAAGATTTAATGGAAAATATAGATACAATTTCAAAATTTCACTTTTTTGGCAGATTTTCCATATTATTATTTTTTTTACAGTTACAAAGCAAGGGTTAACAGCCAAACAAAACTCATTATTTATGGCCCTAATTCTGTAGTTTACAGAAACACCCCATATGTGGCCGTAAACTACTGTACGGCCACACAGCGGGGCGTAGAGTGAAAGGTGCGCCGTATGGTTTTTGGAAGCCAGATTTTACTGGACTGGTTTTTTGACACCATGTCCCATTTGAAGCCCACTGATGCACCCCTAGAGTAGAAACTCCATAAAAGCGACCCCATCTAAGAAACTACACCCCTCAAGGTATTCAAAACTGATTTTACAAACTTTGTTAACCCTTTAGGTGTTGCACAAGATTTAATGGAAAATAGAGATACAATTTCAAAATTTCACTTTTTTGGCAGATTTTCCATTTTAATATTTTTTTTTCAGTTACAAAGCAAGGGTTAACAGCCAAACAAAACTCATTATTTATGGCCCTAATTCTGTAGTTTACAGAAACTTCCCATATGTGGCCGTAAACTACTGTACGGCCACACAGCGGGGCGTAGAGTGAAAGGTGCGCCGTATGGTTTTTGGAAGCCAGATTTTGCTGGACTGGTCTTTTGACACCATGTCCCATTTGAAGCCTTCCTGATGCACCCCTAGAGTAGAAACTCCAAAAAAGTGACCCCATTTTAGAAACTACGGGATAGGGTGGCAGTTTTTTTGGTACTAGTTTAGGGTACATATGATTTTCGGTTGCTCTATATTACACTTTTAGTGCGGCAAGGTAACAAGAAATAGCTTTTTTGGCACGTTTTTTTTTTTTTGTTATTTACAACATTCATCGGACAGGTTAGATCATGTGGTAATTTTATAGAGCAGGTTGTCACGGACGCGGTGATACCTAATATGTATACAATTTTTTTTATTTATGTAAGTTTTATACAATGACTTCATTTTTAAAACCAAAAAGATGTTTTAGTGTCTCCATAGTCTAAGAGCCATAGTTTTTTCAGTTTTTGGGCGATTATCTTAAGTAGTGTCTAATTTTTTGCGGGATGAGATGACGGTTTGATTGGCACTATTTTGGGGTGCATATGACTTTTTGATCGCTTGCTATTACACTTTTTGTGATGTAAGATGACAAAAAATGGCTTTTTTTACACCGTTTTTATTTTTATTTTTTTACGGTGGTCACCTGAGGGGTTAGGTCATGTGATATTTTTATAGAGCCAGTCGATACGGACGCGGAGATACCTAATATGCATACTTTATTTTTATTTATGTAAGTTTTACACAATGATTCCATTTTTGAAACAAAAAAAATCATGTTTTAGTGTTTCCATAGTCTAAGAGCCATAGTTTTTTCAGTTTTTCGGCGATTATCTTGGGTAGGGTATGATTTTTGTGGGATGAGATGACGGTTTGATTGGTACTATTTTGGCGTACATGCGACTTTTTTGATCACTTTTATTACCTTTTTTGGGAAGTAAGGTGGGCAAAATTTCAATTTTCTCATAGTTTTTATATATTTTTTTTTATGGCGTTCACCGTGCGGGGAAAGTAACATGACCGTTTTATAGATCAGGTCGTTACGGACGCGGCAATACCTAATATGTGTAGTGTATTTTATTTTTTTATTTTTATTCAGTGCTAAATGTTTTTTTTTTTTTCTTAACTTTTTTCACTTTTTTTTAACATTTTTTTATGTTCTGATGTCTGTATAATACAGTACAGAACACTATATAGGGTTCTGTACTGTATTTTACTTACACTGAACAGATCTATGCCTTTAGCACAGATCTGTTCAGCACCATGGACAGCAGGACGCCAGAGAAGGCGCCCGGTTGCCATGGGAACCTTCCCCGTCTGCCACAACTTCGCAGACGGGGAAGGGTGAGCACGGGGCACGGGGCCCGATGGGAGAAGGAGGGAGTTCCCTGACCGATGACAGATAACCTTTTCCATACCGCGGTCCGTACGGACCGCGGTATGGAAAGGGTTAAACGGCTGACATCTGCACAGATGTCAGCCGTTTATACCAGGGTGTCAGCAATGTTCTGACACCCTGGTATAACCACTAGAAGCCAACGATCATTCAAGGGGAGGCGGCGGCGATCGCGATCCCGCCTGCCGCACCGCCCGCCTCCCGCACCGCCCGCACTGCCTGCGACACCCCCCCCCTGCACCTCCCACCCTACATTAATCATGCAGGGGTGCAGGGGGAGTGCAAATCAGCATTTTGGGCATTTTAAAAGTTTCTGATACCCGCGGTCAGGGACCGCGGGGATCAGAAACTGCAGAAATCGCAGCAAACAGCAGGTCTGAATTGACCTGCGGTTTGCTGCGATCGCCGATACGGGGGGCTCACATGACCCCCCCTGGCGTTGTGACAGAATGCCGGCTGAATGATTTCAGCCGGCATCCCGTTGCGATTAACCCCCGCGGCCTCGGAATGCCTATTTAAATTTAGGACGTACCGGTACACCCTGAGTCCTTAAGGACTCGGGAAATAGGCCGTACTGGTATGCCCTGCGTCCTTAAGGGGTTAAGTATACTTTCTTATAATTTTAATCAAGTTTTGGTTTAATAAAATCAGTGTTAAAATATTTAATAAATGTAATAATAAAAATAAAAATTTAATGTTGCGTAAGACAGGAGAGAATCGGACAGTCTTCTGTTTATTCAACGACTTGGTGTTGCGATGGAGAAAGCATTAAAAAAAAATATAATGACTCTCCACCTGGAGCCGAATCCTGTCAAGATTGATGCAAGTGCGGTATTGGCTGCTCATCCAGCAAGATACTTCTGGGGGAACCTGCCTGGCATGCTTAGGCCTCTACTAGCGACAGACAATGAGAAGAAGACAAAGCTTCAAGATTGCTTGGAGTCCGGAAGAGTTGCGAATTTAATCACGATTCAAACCAACCAGGGCCCAATCTCTTCACTTTATTTTGTAGGTGTGTAGAACCCGTGTGGGACCCCCACGCTGCAGATTGATCATGGAGGCACCCAATTTTATAATACAGCCAGGTCCATAAATATTGGGACACGGACAAAATTCTAACATTTTTATCTCTATACACCACCACAATGGATTTGAAATGAAACGAACAAGATGTGCTTTAACTGCATACTGTCAGCTTTAACTCCTTAACCCCGTAAGGACTTAGGGCGTACTGATACGTCCTGTTTCCCGAGTCCTTAAGGACCCAGGGCATACCGGTACGTCCTGTGTAGTTTTGATCACTGCCGCACGGCCGGCAGTGATCGGAACAGGGTGCCTGTTGAAATCATTCAGCAGGCACCCTGTGACAATGCCTAGGGGGGTCCTGTGACCCCCCCGCATTACCGATCGCTACAAACCGCAGGTCAATTCAGACCTGCGGTTTTTAGCGCTTATGCAAGTTTCTGATCCCTGCGGTCTTCCCGCTGTATGGAAGAGGTAAAGAGGGAGGAGCTCCCTCCCTCTCCCATCGGGGGGCTGCTGTGCCTTTGCAGCCCCTGGACAGGATAAGGTGACAGAGGGAGGGAGCCCTCCTCCCTCCCCTTCCCCGTCTGCTCAGTTGTGGCAGACGGGGATGGTTCCCCTGTCAAAGGTGCTGAACAAATCTGTGCTAAAGGCAGAGATCTGTTCAGACAAAGTGTGAGTGAGATACAGTGCAGTACACTATATAGTGTACTGTACTGTATTATACAGACATCAGACCCACTGGATCTTCAAGAACCAAGTGGGTCTGGGTAAAAAAAAAAAGATAAAAAACACATTTATCCCTGATTAAAAATGAAAAAAATAAAATTCCCTACACAGGTTATATATCACCGCGTCCATAACGACCCGATCTATAAAACGGTCATGTTACATTTCCCGCACGGTAAACGCCATAAAAGATAAAAAATAAAAACTATGATGAAATTGAAATTTTGCTCCCCTTACTTCCAAAAAAGGTAATAAAAGTGATAAAAAAAGTCGTATGTACGCCATAAAACCATCGTCTCATCCCGCAAAAAATGAGACCCTACTTAAGATAATCTCCCAAAAACTTAAAAAACTATGGCTCTCAGAATATGGAGACACTAAAACATGATTTTTTTTTTGTTTCAAAAATGATATTATTGTGTAAAACTTACATAGATAAAAAAAAGTATACATATTAGGTATCGACGCGTCCGTATTGACCGGCTCCATAAAAATATCACATGACCTAACCCCTCAGATGAACACCGTAAAAAATAAAAAATTAAAACTGTGCTAAATAAACCATTTTTTGTCACCTTACATCACAAAAAGTGTAATAGCAAGCGATCAAAAAGTCACACGCACCCCAAAATAGTGCCAATAAAACCGTCATCTCATTCCACAAAAATCATACCCTACCCAAGGTAATCGCCCAAAAACTGAAAAAATTATGGCTCTCAGACTATGGAAACACTAAAACATGATTTTTTCTGCTTCAAAAATGAAATCATTGTGTAAAACTTACATAAATAAAAAAAAGTATACATATTAGGTATCGCCGCATCCGTGACAACCTGGTCTATAAAAATATCACATGATCTAATCTGTCAGATGAATGATGTAAATAACAAAAAATTTAAAACTGTGCCAAAACAGCTATTTCTTGTTATCTTGCCTCACAAAAAGTGTAATATAGAGCAACCAAAAATCATATGTACCCTAAACTAGTACCAACAATACTGCCACCCTATCCCATAGTTTCTAAAATGGGGCCACTTTTTTGGAGTTCCTACTCTAGGGGTGCATCAGCAAAACCTGCCTTCCAAAAACTGTATTGCATTCCTTTCCTTCTGCGCCCTGCCGTGTGCCGGTACAGCTGTTTACGACCACATATGGGGTGTTTCTGTAAACAACAGAATCAGGGCCATAAATATTGAGTTTTGTTTGGCTGTTAACCCTTGCTTTGTTACTGGGAAAAATGGATTAAAATGGAAAATTTGCCAAAAAATTGAAATTCTGAAATTCCATCTCCATTTGCCAATAACTCTTGTGGAACACCTAAAGGGTTAAAATAATGACATTTTTAAAATCAGTTTTGAATACCTTGAGGGGAGTAGTTTCTTAGATGGGGTCACTTTTATGGAGTTTCTACTCTAGGGGTGCATCAGGGGGGCTTCAAATGGGACAAGGTGTCAAAAAAAACAGTCCAGCAAAATCTGCCTTCCAAAATCCGTATGGCATTCCTTTCCTTCTGCGCCCTGTTGTGTGCCCGTACAGTAGTTTACGACCACATATGGGGTGTTTCTGTAAACTACAGAATCAGAGATACAATTTCAAAATTTCACTTTTTTGGCAGATTTTCCATTTTAATAATTTTTTTCCAGTTACAAAGCAAGGGTTAACAGCCAAACAAAACTCATTATTTATGGCCCTGATTCTGTAGTTTAAAGAAACACCCCATATGTGTTCGTAAACTGCTGTATGGGCACATGGCAGGGCGCAGAAGGAAAGGAATGCCATACGGTTTTTGGAAAGCAGATTTTGCTAGAATGTTTTTTTTTACACCATGTCCCATTTAAAGCCCTTTTGATGCACCCCTAGACTAGAAACTCCAAAAAAAGTGACCCCATCTAAGAAACTACACCCCTCAAGGGATTCAAAACTGATTTTAAAAACGTAGTTAACCTTTTAGGTGTTCCACAAGAATTAATGGAAAATAGAGATACAATTTCAAAATTTCACTTTTTTGGCAGATTTTCCATTTTAATATTTTTTTTCCAGTTACAAAGCAAGGGTTAACAGCCAAATAAAACTCATTATTTATGCCCCTGATTCTGTAGTTTACAGAAACACCCCATATGTGGTTGTAAACTGCTGTATGGGCACACGGCAGGGCACAGAAGGAAAGGAATGCCATACGGTTTTTGGAAAGCAGATTTTGCTAGACTGGTTTTTTTGACACCATGTCCCATTTGAAGCCCCCCTGATGCACCCCTAGATTAGAAACTCCAAAAAAGTGACCCCATTTTAGAAACTAAGGGATAGGGTGGAAGTTTTGTTGGTACTAGTTTAGGGTACATATGATTTTTGGTTGCTCTATATTACACTTTTTGTGAGGCAAGGTAACAAGAAATAGCTTTTTTGGCACAGTTTTATTTTTTTGTTATTTACAACATTCATCTGACAGGTTAGATCATGTGGTATTTTTGTTGAGCAGGTTGTCACGGACGCGGCGATACCTAATATGTATGCAATGTTTTTATTTATGTAAGTTTTACACAATGATTTCATTTTTGAAACAAAAAAAATCATGTTTTAGTGTCTCCATAGTCTGAGAGCCATATTTTTTTCAGTTTTTGGGTGATTATCTTAGGTAGGGTCTCATTTTTTGTGGGATGAAATGACGGTTTGATTGGCACTATTTTTGGGTGCATATGACTTTTTGATTGCTTGCTATTACACTTTTTGTGACGGAGGATGACAAAAAATTGCTTTTTTTACACCGTTTATATTTTTATTTTTTTACGGTGTTTACCTAAAGGGTAAGGTCATGTGATATTTTTATAGAGACGGTCGATATGGACGCGGCGATACCTAATATGTATACTTTTTTTATTTATCTAAGTTTTACACAATAATTTAATTTTTGAAACAAAAAAAATAATGTTTTAGTGTTTCCATAGTCTAAAAGCAATAGTTTCTTCCGTTTTTGGGCGATTATCTTGGGTAGGGTATGATTTTTGCGGGATGAGATGACGGTTTGGCGCTATTTTGGGGTGCATATGACTTTTTGATTGCTTGCTATTACACTTTTTGTGATGTAAGGTGACAAAAAATTGTTTATTTAGCACAGTTTTTTTTTTTTTTTTTTATGGTGTTCATCTGAGGGGTTAAGTCATGTGATATTATTAAAGAATCAGTTTTATTACCTTTTTTGGGAAGTAAGGTGGGCAAAATTTACATTTCCTCATAGTTTTTATTTTTTTATTTTTATGGCGTTCACCGTGCGGGGAAAGTAACATGACCGTTTTATAGATCAGTTCGTTACGGAAGCGGCAATATCTAATATGTGTAGTGTATTTATTTTTTATTTTTTATTCAGTGATAAATGTGTTTTTTTATCTTTACTTTATTCTCTTTTTTTTTATTTTTTTTTGACCCAGACCCACTTGGTTCTTGAAGATCCAGTTGGTCTGATGTCTGTATAATACAGTGCAGTACACTATATAGTGTATTGTACTGTATTTTACTTACACTTTGTCTGAACAGATCTATGCCTTTAGCACAGATCTGTTCAGCACCATGGGCAGCAGGATGCCTGAGAAGGCGTCCTGTTGCCATGGGAACCTTCCCAGTCTGCCACAACTGAGCAGACGGGAAAGGGAAAGGAGGGGGGCTCCCTCCCTCTGTGACACCATCCTGTCTGGGGGCTGCAAAGCACAGCAGCCCCCCGATGGGAATGGGAGGGAGCTCCCTGACTGTTAACCTTTTCCATACAGCGGTCCGTACGGACCGCGGTATGGAAAGGGTTAAACGGCTGACATCACAGCACAGATGTCAGCCGTTTATACCAGAGTGTCAGCAATGTGCTGACCCTCTGGTATACCCACTGGACGCCAATGAATATTCAAGAGGAGGGGATCGCGGTCAGGGACCGCGGGGATCAGAATCTCCAGAAAGCGCTGCAAACCGCAGGTCTGAATTGACCTGCGGTTTGCTACGATCGCCGATATGGGAGGGTCCCCCCCGGCGTTGTGACAGGATGCCCGCTGAATGATTTCAGCGGGCATCCTGTTCCGATTAACCCCCGCCGCGCCGCAATTGCGTTTTAAACCCATGACGTACCGGTACGTCATGTGTCCTTAAGGGGTTAATTTGAGGGTATTTACATCCAAATCAGGTGAACGGTGTAGGAATTACAACAGTTTGCATATGTGCCTCCCACTTGCTAAGGGACCAAAAGTAATGGGACAATTGGCTTCTCAGCTGTTCCATGGACAGGTGTGTGTTATTCCCTCATTATCCCAATTACAATGAGCAGATAAAAGGTCCAGAGTTCATTTCAAGTGTGCTATTTGCATTTGGAATCTGTTGCTGTCAACTCTCAAGATGAGATCCAAAGAGCTGTCACTATCAGTGATGCAAGCCATAATTAGGCTGAAAAAAACAAAACAAACCTATCAGAGAGATAGCAAAAACATTAGGCGTGGCCAAAACAACTGTTTGGATCATTCTTTAAAAAAAGGAACGCACCGGTGAGCTCAGCAACACCAAAAGACCCGGAAGACCATGGAAAACAACTGTGGTGGATGACCGAAGAATTCTTTCCCTGGTGAAGAAAACACCCTTCACAACAGTTGGCCAGATCAAGAACACTCTCCAGGAGGTAGGTGTATGTGTGTCAAAGTCAACAATCAAGAGAAGACTTCACCAGAGTGAATACAGAGGGTTTACCACAAGATGTAAACCATTGGTGAGCCTCAAAAACAGGAAGGCCAGATTAGAGTTTGCCAAATGACATCTAAAAAAGCCTTCACAGTTTGTGAACAACATCCTATGGACAGATGAGACCAAGATCAACATGTACCAGAGTGATGGGAAGAGAAGAGTATGAAGAATAAAAGGAACTGCTCATGATCCTAAGCATACCAACTCATCAGTGAAGCATGGTGGTGGTAGTGTCATGGCGTGGGCATGTATGGCTGCCAATGGAACTGGTTCTCTTGTATTTATTGATAATGTGACTGCTGACAAAAGCAGAAGTGGACTATTATGCAATGGCCAAGTCAATCACCAGACCTGAATCCGATTGAGCTTGCATTTCACTTGCTGAAGACAAAACTGAAGGGAAAATGCCCCAAGAACAAGCAAGAACTGAAGACAGTTGCAGTAGAGCGTCTGGTGATGTCTATGCGTTCCAGACTTCAGGCTGTAATTGACTGCAAAGTATTTGCAACCAAGTATTAAAAAGTGAAAGTTTGATTTATGATTATTATTATGTCCCATTACTTTTGGTCCCTTAACAAGTGGGAGGCACATATGCAAACTGTTGTAATTCCTACACCGTTCACCTGATTTGGATGTATATACCCTCAAATTAAAGCTGACAGTCTGCAGTTAAAGCACATCTTGTTTGTTTCATTTCAAATCCATTGTGGTGGTGTATAGAGCCAAAAATGTTAGAATTTTGTTGATGTCCCAATATTTATGGACCTGACTGCATATATGGAATCATTTATATAATAAAATGTTTAATAAATTTAATAATAACATAAAAATTCTTAGGAGAGAATCGGCCAGTCTTCAGTTTATTCAACGATGTGGAGGGTGTTGCGATGGAGAAAGCATTCCAAAAAAAAACAATTGCTCTTCACCTGGAGCCGATTCCTGTCAAGATTGATGCAAGTGCGGTATTGGCTGATCATCCAGCAAGATACTTCTGGGGGAACCTGCCTGGCATGCTTAGGCCTCTACTAGCGACATACAATGAGAAGAAGACAAAGCTTCAAGATTGCTTGGAGCCCGGAAGAGTTGCAAATTTAAAGGGGTTCTGCACTTTCATTTAACTGATGATCTAGTCGTGACGTCAGTGGGCCGGCAGTAAACAGTGAGAAGGCCGCGGCGCTGCTGGAGTGCCGCTGCCTTCTCAAACAACTAATCGGCGGGGGTCCCTGGTGTCGGACCCCCGCCGATCAGAAGCTGATGATCTATCCAGAGGATAGATCATCAGTTAAATGAAAGTGCAGAACCCCTTTAATCACGATTCAAACCAACCAGGGCCCAGTCTCTTCATCAGGGGTTCCCAGTCATCATGGAATGGAAAGGAGGGCACTCTTATTATAGTTAATACATTTAATAATAAAATGTTTGATAATTTTTGTAATAAAAATTACATTTTTCCTAACACAGAAATAAAAAAATTTTCTTAGGAGAGAATCAGCCAGTCTTTCGTTTATTCAACGACGTGGAGGGTGTTGCGATGGAAAAAGCATTCCAAAAAAACAATTCCTCTACACCTGGAGCCGAATCCTGTCAAGATTGATGCAAGTGCGGTATTGGCTGCTCATCCAGCAAGATACTTCTGGGGAACCTGCCTGCCATGCTTAGGCCTCTACTAGCAACAGAAAATGAGAAGAAGACAAAGCTTGTTCTTTTCTGTACATTGAATGAATAATTTTTGGGGCCTGTACCCCACTGGCCTGCAGTAAAATTGATATCTAATGACTGTCTCGTCTAATATACCTCCAGCCACATAATCACTTGATGTTTTCTCTCCAGTGAATGCCTAATGTTTTGGGCCTGTACTCCCGTGGCCTAAAATAAAAAATTTCTAGGCTACAGCAGGGCACATTTTTGAGAGTTTCAATTTAAGATACATAAAAATGGCCCCTTATTAAAAAAACATATTTTTTGTGGGAATTTTAGCCATTGATCCCCCTCTGGTATGTCACTGTCCATGTTGTGGGACGATTTGTGCACTTCTTGTAAGTATTTGGGGGCTGCAAATATGAGCTGAAGGTTTTTCAGGTTCGCCTATCATTAAAGTGAATGGGGCCCACCATGAACTTGCGGTTCGCAAACATTTGATTGCGTTTGCGAACCGTCCCTGCCGATGTTCGTCCATCACTGGTTGTGAACTTGTGACATCACAGCACTATGTATGTATGTATTAATTCTACGTGGCATTGAATCAACAAGGTGCTGATAGCATTCTTTAGAAATGTTGGCCCATATTGATAGGATAGCATCTTGCAGTTGATGGAGATTTGAGGGATGCACATCCAGGGCACGAAGCTCCCATTCCACCACATCCCAAAGATGCTCTATTGGGTTGAGATATGGTGACTGTGGGGGCCATTTTAGTACAGTGAACTCATTGTCATGTTCAAGAAACCAATTTGAAATGATTCGAGCTTTGTGACATGGTGCATTATCCTGCTGGAAGTAGCCATCAGAGGATGGATACATGTTCTCATTCTGTTTACGCTAAATTCGGACTCTACCATTTGAATGTCTCAACAGAAATCGAGACTCATCAGACCAGGCAACATTTTTTCCAGTCTTCAACAGTCCAATTTTGGTGAGCTTGTGCAAATTGTAGCCTCTTTTTCCTATTTTTAGTGGAGATGAGTGGTACCCGGTGGGGTCTTCTGTTGTTGTAGCCCATCTGCCTCAAGGTTGTGCGTGTTGTGGCTTCACAAATGCTTTGCTGCATACCTCGGTTGTAACGAGTGGTTATTTCAGTCAACGTTTCTCTTCTATCAGCTTGAATCAGTCGGCCCATTCTCCTCTGACCTCTAGCATCCACAAGGCATTTTTGCCCACAGGACTGCCACATACTGGATGTTTTTCCCTTTTCACACCATTCTTTGTAAACCCTAGAAATGGTTATGCGTGAAAATCCCAGTAACTGAGCAGATTGTGAAATACTCAGACCGGCCCGTCTGGCACCAACAACCATACCACGCTCAAAATTGCTTAAATCACCTTTCTTTCCCATTCTGACATTCAGTTTGGAGTTCAGGAGATTGTCTTGACCAGGACCTAAATGCATTGAAGCAACTGCCATGTGATTGGTTGACTAGATAATTGCATTAATGAGAAATAGAACAGGTGTTCCTAATAATTCTTTAGGTGAGTGTATATCACTATATTCTAAATATTCACAAATTCTCAAAGTGCCGATATTCGCGATTAATATTCGCTATTTGAATATTCGCGCCCAACACTATTTAGTAGTATGATTTTTTTTTTCCACTGCACACTTATGTACAGGGCGAAGAATTACACTTGCCTGTAATGCAGATGCTCAGTAACTCTATAGCAAACAGAACAGATTAGCTAGGATGATGTTTGGTCCACTGCACACTAACTGTATGTACAGAGCAAGGAATCACACCTGTCTGTAATATGGACACTTAGTAACTGTACAGCAAACAGGACAGATAGGATAATTTTAGCTATGATGAATCTTGGTGCACTGCACATTTATGTACATGGCAATAAATTGTTGCAGAGTCTGTAGTTCAGCAGTCTCCTATGCTCTCCCTCCACTCTCCCTGCACTCTCCATGCAGTCTCCCTGCACACTCTGTTAACAGTTTGAACTTTGCAGCAACATTGTCCTTAGTGAATAGGCATCTTGTCATGTCACTCCTTATGATCACCTCACAGGAAAATGCCGGTGACAGAGCAAGATTAACATTTTATAGGGCTCTGCCTTGCTTTGACATCTCAGGGGAATGACTATCTGTGTATTAACTGGCTGCACAACATTATGGGTGATCTCATATTCCTGGGCTTGTCTCCTCTACACTTACTTTCACTTTCATTTTCGGGGAAACTGATTTGTTACCATGAAGCATGAGGAAATTTGAATTCGTAGAGAATCAAAGTTTTTGTAAACTGCTGACTGAATTCAGCTTTGGATGCTTTGCTTCACTCAACACTAATGGCCAATGGGATGTTTGATGTTTGATGCACATTAGCAAGTGATTGGCTGTGTGGCCACTCTTATCCAGTCTGATCAGCTCTAACACAGCATGGCAATGCTTGACTTTATACAAATGATAGGATGGATGGGGATTTGGAGCCTTGTTTCTGTCAGTGAGGGAGGATTGTATGGATAAGGAGGATATGGAGGAGGTAGATAAGTGCCTGGTGTTTCAACCAGGCCAATAGCACCTAGTCTTGTTGCTGCTGTACTGCCTCACTGTCAAAAACATTGACCCAGTGGTAAGTGAAAGACATGTACTGTCCCTACCCATAACAGCTGCTCCAGGTGTCCACAGTGGCATGCACTTTGCTGCATGCAAAGAATTCCAAGGAGTGGCCCACGTTCTCCACCACATGATAGTACAAGATGCCATAGGAATATTTTTGGGGAGAAATTAAGATACCTAAATGTAAGATACCTAAAAAAAACTGAATCCCTAAAGGAAGCAGAATCCACTAAGTGTTATGGTAGCGACTACACTGTCAGCAACTTGGCTAGGTGGGAGTTAAGATTGCCCACCAGGGTTGTGTGGAGAGATGTTTACTGGCCACACATTCCGTTATTGATAGCTGATAATCGAGCGGAGGAGGAAAAGTAGTCTGAGTGTGAGAAACAGTAACTGATAATGACTATGACAAGGACATGGTACTGCACATGGATGCAACCTGGCTTCTGAAGGAGATCTGGAGAAGGAGGACACTCTTGATGCACTAGCTGGTGGCCATTTTTCCCACAGTAACTACTTATGTGGGAATATGCTACATGTGCTGCAATGGGGCAATGGTGCCTTCACTTATGTTTGAATGCTCACAGCTTATACGTATTTTCCTGCAGATCTTACACAAGGTAATGCTTTTGTCTTTTGGCAGTGTGAAGTAAAAGCTGCCAGACAGGCGATACTGGCACACTTCACACAGAGCTAGAGAAAGCATGGCTACTGTGGCTTATACTGAACCTGTGCCCACAGTATAAGCGGCATCACCGGTCCCTGAGCTGACCATATCTGAAGCAAATATGACCCTGGCAGTTTTTTGGAGGTTCTGGCCGTACATTGCCTATGCTCTTTATTGCTACCATGGACATGGCCACCACCCTCCAGCTCTAATGTTACCTCCACTTCACGACCCCGATCTGGCTCCCAGGTCATGTCCAACACAATCATCATCATCTCCACCCTTTGTGCCACTTTTATCAGACTGCAATATCTCACTGTGTGCTCCTTGGCCCCCCTCACAATTCCCTGCTCTGTATTTGCCCTGAGTGCTTCTATCACTACCACTGCCCATACCGCCACCACTGTGGCTACATGTGTCACTAATACCACCGCCAACATAGCTACAGTATGCATTGGATCCCCCGCCTCTGCCTGAACCTTTTCCTCATGGCAGTCCAAATGCTGACTGTTAAAAGTCATCAACAGGGAGGCCATCTTGAGGATGAAACTGCAAGACTTCTCTGAGGAGGAAAGCTGTGATCTGACATCCACATCATCTTGCTGTGACTGAGAAGACGAGTAAGCCATCCAGTCTACAATCTCAGTGAATTTACAGTGAAGGAGTTTAAGCATGCATGGGATAGGCATAAGGCCATCCTTCATATAAGATAGGGCCAAGGGCTAGTCATAGTATTCAGTATATTGGGCAGACTAGATGGGCCAAATGGTTCTTATCTGCCGACACATTCTATGTTTCTATGTTTCTCTTTGTCCTCAATAATAATGTGGCAACTTTCAGAAGCCAGGGAGAACTGTGGCCTGCTACTACTACCTAATTTTTTTTTGCCTTCCTCTGGATCAACTTGCAGAATAACAGGCTGAACGGGCTGAACAGATGTCTTTTTTCAGCCTTACAACCTATGTTACTATGTTACTGCTACTACTAATACTACTACTATTGGCTTAATGGCTGGTGCTGCTACTACCCAAATTCGGACTATCGGATGATGAGACCTTAGTCTTTCATTTTGCACTCTTCTGTTTTTCAGATATTTTATTATGTGGCCTATAAATTAAACTAACTGGTGTCCTATAAAATGAAAACTCATGGGTTTGGTTCAGAAATTTTAAAACTGTATTAGCAAAATTGCAAGTGTTTTTTTCAATCATTTAAAGAGAGAGGTGCAAATACAATTATTTTTATTTATTTTACTCTCTAGAACCCCAGCACTACAAGGCATTAGTGCTAATCACTGAGCCACCATGCTGCCCTAGTATTAATTAATTGGTATTAATAACTTACTTTGCTAATAATGGAGCTTTTACAGTAAAATGGGTTTGAAATACATGGTCTTATGCAGTAATGCATTCACTAACACAGGTATAACAATGTAATGTTTGTAATAAAATGTCTTTGAACTATGCGTTCACTAATATAGGTATAACAATGCAATTTTTAAGTAAAATGTGTTTGAACTACACGGTCTGATGCAGTAATTCAACTCGTATTTTGCAGTGAAAATAAAATGTGTTCAATAACATGGGTATAAAAATGGCGATAATGCAGTTTTTGCTTTTGCTGTAACTACTTGTTATTTTGCAGCAATACAGTATTCAAACAAAGTTTTGACCGAAGCAACTTCGCATTTAGGAGACAAAGCTTGCTTCTCTCATTACTATTTAACTCCATAATCATATTCAGGAAACAAAATTTTTAAAAATCTACACCTAGAAACTAAAAACTAATTACTATCTGGTTTTAACTGGCATAAAAATGATAGGTGACACATTTCCGATAAAGGGATATGGATACTCACCCTCATTCTTCTGCTGTGCGCACACAAACTGGCCCTGAATTCCTGGAATTCTCTTTATTATGTGAATGCGCTCATGAGTCCTTTCAATATATTTCATGATCTGATCTGGCAGCAGTACAAATGTAGTTAGTTGATACACCCCCTTTAATAGATTAATTTATTCATGGCCAATTATTGTGTCCGAGCATGGACCCACCTTCGGAACTTTGTCTCATTATAAGGGCATTTTTACTTTAGTGTGTTTGGACCCTTTAGATATTGACTGCTGCACTTATGTGTAGTATAGTGATGTTATACATTTTATTCATGGTACCTGAGTGGGACTAATAGTGATAGAAGTCTCACCGATATTTCAAGATTCAAAGCTGCCAGTGGCCCACAGTGTGAAGTGTGGGGAAATATCCTTTTAAAATATAGCTTTTATAAGATATGCGATAAAATATACACCAAAGGATGCATCAACAATACAAAACATATATAAGGGGTTTCTGTGATAGATGCCCCACTGCTGGTGAAGCTGAGGTAAGCAATGAAACTGCTGCGCCTGAGTGTACGCACGCAGTCTTACCTAAAGCAAAGGTAAGTATTAAACCGGCCGCGCCCTGTGGACGCAATCAGTCTCACCTGACCAACAACAATACAAGACCTAAAATACAGGGGGTTCCTAAATAGATACCCCACAATGATTGATACAATGGTAAGTATAGAACACTGCTGCGCCTGTGTGGACGCGAGCAGTCTTACCTGACCAACCAGGTGACCAGGATCAGGATGACGGGGAATGATGCTGTGATGGAACTGGGTGTAGAACAGAGATGCAGTCACGGGAGCGTGAATACTGTGCCCTAATTAGCCCTATACACTTGGTAGGAAGGGGGCTGCTCCCATACTGCCTGTCTACACAGAGCACTCGTCCTGAAAAGGACGACCCCGTCAGGATACCTGTCCCTAGTTATGGACCTGGTCACTAGTCTAACAACAAAAATTATAACTACAGACCTCCCGACGTGGCACGTTTCTGTCGTGTCGACTCCTCAGGGGGATTCAGTACATGTAGAAAAAAGAAACAGGGTGTACCACCTTAAACTGCATATAGCAGGTAAGCATATCCTGCAGTAAAGTGGTTACACTACAAAGGTAAGCTCAACCACTCAATGTAGGAGCCTGAGGGCAGACATCCAAGGTGCAGGATTGTCATGCTGCAGGGGGATAGATGCTCCTCCGCTTGTTGGTGTGTGAGGATATAGTGATCCTCGCCAAAGGTAATATCCCTATGGTTTAGGGGGTTCCTCAACCAATACCAGCCACACTGACACATACCTTGTTGGAGTTTAAATAGAGCCCAAACGCGCCTCTTCTTGGGAGACTGCCCTGTCAGCATCTGCGTCGGCGTCTGACGTCACGCGCATGCGCCGCGACGCACCAGACGCCGCCGCCCATACCACATGATTATGGCGGCCAATCCGATCCAGGGGCGGAGGGTGTGAGCGGTTACCTAGGAGACTGTGTCAACAGGAAGTAACCACACAGCACAACTCATAATAGAGGCGTCTGTGATAATGCTATGACACAGAATCATAGCAAGATTAGACTGACATTTTTTGCAGGAAATACAAGAACACGGACAGGTTACAGAGAATTACAAACATGAGGCAAAGTGGATTTGAATTATATTTGACATAGATGTTACAGATGTATTCATCCCATCACTTAGAACGGGATGTCACCGTTGACCTGGGATATATCCTTTTTAAAGGGGCCATCACCGCAATCTATATGAAGCACCCATAATCAAGCCTTTCATTAAGGCCACGAGGTGCAGTTGTTTTGAGATGGAATATCCATCTGGATTCTTGTTGAAGCAACCGCCTGTCCCAGTCGCCCCCTCTCAGGGGGGGTTTAACAAGATCGATACCCAGGAACTTCAAGGAGGCTTTACCATTATGCACAGTATGTACATGTTTTGAAATTGGGGTATCTCGTTTGTGTGAGATATCCCCTATATGCTCCCCTATCCGTCTCCTGAGTTCCCGTATCGTCTTGCCTACATATTCAATCCCACATTCACATTGGATCCGGTAAATGACCCCTCTAGATTTACAATTAATGAAATGTGGCATTGAATATGTCAAGGGGGGAAATATTGTGGTCATGGACTCGGCGCACTATAAGAATATGTGCAGGAACATACTGTCAGATAAAGGGACATATGAAGTTCTGAATCACGACCCTACTGAGGGTTATAGGCGGGAACTGAAAAATATTTTGGATGAGGCGAAAACCTCCAATGTCATCACTGCCGAGGAATTTGCCTTTCTATTTCCTTTGCATCCCCGCAAATCTACATTCTATAGTCTCCCCAAAGTGCATAAGGGGGTCAGTCCTCTGAAGGGGAGACCCATAGTGTCGGGGGTGGACAATCTCAACCAGAATCTTGGTATTTATATTGATCAGGTATTGGCACCCTTTGTTACAGCTCTCCCCTCCCATGTCAGGGACACTACTAACCTCCTTAAACGTTTGGAGGGTCTGACATTGGAGGAGACATGCCTTCTTTCCAGCATTGATGTTGAGGCCCTCTATTCATCTATACCGCACAATTTGGGCCTCACCGCAGTAGAACACTTTCTACGATCACGGGGATGTCAGTATCGCGCCCACAGCCAATTTGTCCTGTGTCTTCTTGAGTTTACCCTAACACGTAATTTCTTCACCTTTGACGGGAGGACCTACCACCAGCTCAGGGGTACAGCGATGGGGAGCCCGTGTGCCCCGTCGTATGCAAATTTATTCCTGGGCTGGTGGGAGGAAACCATCATTTTTAGGGAAGAGGAGGCGTTGGATACCTACGAAATTGGCTTGTGGGCGCGATACATTGATGACATCTTTATACTGTGGAATGGTGAACAAGGGACCTTTGAAACCTTTGTCCAACATATCAACCAGAATAACATAGGCATGCGTTTTACGTGTGAGTCGCACCCTACATCACTGCCATTCCTGGATATTAAAATCTCCAAGAATGCAAGGGGGGAACTTGACACGTCAATTTTTAGGAAGGAGAGCTCCACGAATTCCCTCCTGAGATGGGAGAGTAACCATCCTCTCCCACTCAGGAGAGGAATTCCTAGGGGCCAATACTTGCGACTACGACGCAACTGCTCAGACAAACATGATTTTATCCACCAGGCAGCCGATTTAAGGTTGAGATTTTTGTCCAGGGGCTACCCCGACTATGTGTTGAGAGCAGCGTTTCAGTCAGCCCTGTCTCGTCCAAGAAGCTCGTTGCTCACCCCTAACCCACCGTCCACCTCGCAAACCAAGATCATGAGAATAATCACCAATTTTGATAGGGGGTCCCAACAAGTCAGACAGATTATTAAACGTCACTGGGAAGTCCTCAAAATGGACCCTGACTTGAAAGATGTCTTGGGTGATCAACCACAAATCACCTATCGTAGGGGACCAAATATCCGTGATAAACTCGTGCACAGTCACTATGCACCTGATCGCACTAAGACCACATGGCTGCGATGTAGGATCCAGGGTTGTTACAGATGTGGTGATTGCATAGCGTGCAAGCGCATACAAGTCACCAAATCTTTTGTGAGCAATGTTACAGGCAAAACATATTCAATCCCACATTTCATTAATTGTAAATCTAGAGGGGTCATTTACCGGATCCAATGTGAATGTGGGATTGAATATGTAGGCAAGACGATACGGGAACTCAGGAGACGGATAGGGGAGCATATAGGGGATATCTCACACAAACGAGATACCCCAATTTCAAAACATGTACATACTGTGCATAATGGTAAAGCCTCCTTGAAGTTCCTGGGTATCGATCTTGTTAAACCCCCCCTGAGAGGGGGCGACTGGGACAGGCGGTTGCTTCAACAAGAATCCAGATGGATATTCCATCTCAAAACAACTGCACCTCGTGGCCTTAATGAAAGGCTTGATTATGGGTGCTTCATATAGATTGCGGTGATGGCCCCTTTAAAAAGGATATATCCCAGGTCAACGGTGACATCCCGTTCTAAGTGATGGGATGAATACATCTGTAACATCTATGTCAAATATAATTCAAATCCACTTTGCCTCATGTTTGTAATTCTCTGTAACCTGTCCGTGTTCTTGTATTTCCTGCAAAAAATGTCAGTCTAATCTTGCTATGATTCTGTGTCATAGCGTTATCACAGACGCCTCTATTATGAGTTGTGCTGTGTGGTTACTTCCTGTTGACACAGTCTCCTAGGTAACCGCTCACACCCTCCGCCCCTGGATCGGATTGGCCGCCATAATCATGTGGTATGGGCGGCGGCGTCTGGTGCGTCGCGGCGCATGCGCGTGACGTCAGACGCCGACGCAGATGCTGACAGGGCGGTCTCCCAAGAAGAGGCGCGTTTGGGCTCTATTTAAACTCCAACAAGGTATGTGTCAGTGTGGCTGGTATTGGTTGAGGAACCCCCTAAACCATAGGGATATTACCTTTGGCGAGGATCACTATATCCTCACACACCAACAAGCGGAGGAGCATCTATCCCCCTGCAGCATGACAATCCTGCACCTTGGATGTCTGCCCTCAGGCTCCTACATTGAGTGGTTGAGCTTACCTTTGTAGTGTAACCACTTTACTGCAGGATATGCTTACCTGCTATATGCAGTTTAAGGTGGTACACCCTGTTTCTTTTTTCTACATGTACTGAATCCCCCTGAGGAGTCGACACGACAGAAACGTGCCACGTCGGGAGGTCTGTAGTTATAATTTTTGTTGTTAGACTAGTGACCAGGTCCATAACTAGGGACAGGTATCCTGACGGGGTCGTCCTTTTCAGGACGAGTGCTCTGTGTAGACAGGCAGTATGGGAGCAGCCCCCTTCCTACCAAGTGTATAGGGCTAATTAGGGCACAGTATTCACGCTCCCGTGACTGCATCTCTGTTCTACACCCAGTTCCATCACAGCATCATTCCCCGTCATCCTGATCCTGGTCACCTGGTTGGTCAGGTAAGACTGCTCGCGTCCACACAGGCGCAGCAGTGTTCTATACTTACCATTGTATCAATCATTGTGGGGTATCTATTTAGGAACCCCCTGTATTTTAGGTCTTGTATTGTTGTTGGTCAGGTGAGACTGATTGCGTCCACAGGGCGCGGCCGGTTTAATACTTACCTTTGCTTTAGGTAAGACTGCGTGCGTACACTCAGGCGCAGCAGTTTCATTGCTTACCTCAGCTTCACCAGCAGTGGGGCATCTATCACAGAAACCCCTTATATATGTTTTGTATTGTTGATGCATCCTTTGGTGTATATTTTATCGCATATCTTATAAAAGCTATATTTTAAAAGGATATTTCCCCACACTTCACACTGTGGGCCACTGGCAACATTTTATTCATGCAAGGCTATAAAAAATATGGTTTTACAGGACATGCTATGGCTTTTACATATGGCACCAAATGTTGCTTTAATGTTTAGGTGATTCGATTCAGGATAATTTTTAGAGAGAGAGAGGCATTAAAAAGGAAAGAATAGCGAGGGTAGAGTGAGATAGACAAATACATTTTAAAAAAAATTGCTTTTGTGTTTCCATATTTTAAGGGGTTCTGCACTTTGTTTAAATTGATGATCTATCCTCTAGATAGATCATCAGTATCTGATCGGCAGGGGTCAGACACCGCCGATCAGCTGTTTGAGAAGGCAGCGACGCTCCAGCAGTGCTGCGGCCTTCTCACTGCTGGCTCAGTGATGTCACGACTAGAGTTGAGTGAACCCGAACTGTAAAATTCGGGTTCGTACGGAACTTAAGGTTTTTCGGCACCCGAACCCGAACATTTACGTAAAAGTTTGGGTTCGGGTTTGGTGTTCGGCGCTTTCTTGGCGCTTTTTGAAAGGCTGTACAGCAGCCAATCAACAAGCGTCATACTACTTGCCCCAAAAAGCCATCACAGCCATGCCTACTATTGGCATGGCTGTGATTGGCCAACTGCAGCATGTGACCCAGCCTCTATTTAAGCTGGAGTCACGTAGCGCCGCCCGTCACTTTGCTCGGATTAGTGTAGGGATAGGCTGCAGCTGCTGTGATGGAGAGATCTTATGAAGAACTGCTTCTTTACTCAGCGATTTACAGCAAATGTGTTTTGTGGGTGCAGTGCACAATTGTTTTAAGCCTGCCTTGAGCCAACTACTACTGAAAGCGAACTTTTTTTCCTTCAGTTAGTCAATATCAATACATAATCGGCAGCCATTTTATGCAACGATAGTGCACCAGCACAGGATATCTGCATGTCTGCAAGTCCGGAAATACTGCTTTGAGACACTGGGGTTAAAAAAAAACCTTTTTTTCATATAGTGCACATCTAGGATTAGACGTGCATAAGTAAGTGTCACATTTAGGCCAGAAATACAGCTTTTTGCTTACTGGGGTGGAAAAAAACCCATCTGTTTCATATAGTGCACATCTAGGATTAGACGTGCATAAGTGAGTGTCACACTTAGGCCATAAATACTGCTTTTTGCTTACTGGAATGAAATAAAAACATCTGTTTCATATAGTGCACATCTAGGATTAGACGTGCATAAGTGAGTGTCACATTTAGGCCAGAAATACTGCTTTTTGCTTACTGGGGTAAAAAAAAAAATATCTGTTTCATATAGTGCACATCTAGGATTAGACGTGCATAAGTGAGTGTCACATTTAGGCCAGAAATACTGCTTTTTGCTTACTGGGGTGAAAAAAACCCAATCTGTTTCATATAGTGCACATCTAGGATTAGACGTGCATAAGTGACTGTGAAATTTAGGCCACAAATACAGCTTTTTGCTTACTGGGGTGAAAAAACCCTCTGATATGCTACACAACTGGGATTAGACGTGCATGAGTGACTGTGAAATTTAGGCCGCAAATACGGCTTTCTTATTCTGGGGCATACTTGTCACGAATCAGAGTGAGGGTAACTCTAATCCGTGTGATGTTAAACGTAAAAGGAAGCTGCTTGACCAGGACAACAGAATTAGGGAGCAGGTCACCTCCTATGCGTCCCTAACTCTGACCCTGACTCCTACTGTATGAGCCAACCCAGATGGTAGGAGGGCTCATACTCAGGAACCTCGGGTCCCTACTAGCCCTCAAGGGATCCCTGAACTAGGAGCTGAGTAAGACAACTTGTTCCTCCTGGACACGGACGAACAGGAGTCTAAACTGGCCAAGCTGCAAGGGAAGAGAAACATAAACAGCCTATGGATATGGCAGGTGAGTGAAACGACTTCCACACCTACCTGCCACAGACACACTGACTGGATCCCGTGCTCAACTGCTGATGTCCAAACCAAACATAAAAGGACACAGCACACACACATAAACACACAGGAACCCATATCCATAGCTGCAGTAATAATAGACACCACATAAACATAAAATAACATCACGCATAACGTTTTATGACCACAAGTGTGGCCCTCACTGGCAGATGGTATAAGAAACCAGGAGGATGACTCCAGCTACAACAAGGCTGGAGTACCCCTCAGCTACAGGTCTCAGCAGAGGCTAAATAGCCCAAATGGCCACACCCACACAGACACACACTGGAAGGGGAATTAACCCTTCCAACACCAACCAGGGAGGTGAAACCACTTAAAGGGGAAGTGCACACATACCTAAACCTCGTGCACAACAAACAGGGAAAGTGCACACATAAAAATCACACTCCACCTGTTACCACCAGCAAATGGCATGCGTGGCAATCATGTCCTGGGAATCAGCCAGCAGGCCGAGACACTGCCACCACATGCACACAACACCACACATTGCCGCGGACAACCTCAAGTGAAGGGAAAATGTCTGAGTGCACACCATACAGACCAGAGGCACACCTATATAGCCAGGTTGCCAGGTGTAACCGCATGCACTTGACAGCAAGGTGCCTAGCAAAAGCTCAGGCTGCTATACTGTCAATACAATCATGTATGGCAACATACAAGCAGCCCTCACCATGTGGTTGACAAGAAAACCAAATCGCAGGCAACTGCATGCGGGTCTAGGAGTCACGACCATAACCATGGTCGTGACAATACTGGGGTGAAAAAAAAACACCTGTTTCATATAGTGCACATCTGGGATTAGACATGCATAAGTGAGTGTCACATTTAGGCCAGAAATACAGCTTTTTGCTTACTGGGGTGAAAAAAAACCATCTGTTTCATATAGTGCACATCTAGGATTAGACGTGCATAAGTGAGTGTCACATTTAGGCCAGAAATACAGCTTTTTGCTTACTGGGATGAAAAAAAACATCTGTTTCATATAGTGCACATCTAGGATTAGACATGCATAAATGAGTGTCACATTTAGGCCAGAAATATAGCTTTTTGCTTACTGGAGTGAAAAAACCCTCTGATATACTGCACATCTGGGATTAGACGTGCATAAGTGACTGTGAAATTTAGGCCACAAATACGGCTTTCTCATACTGGGGCATACTGGGGTGAAAAAAACCCATCTGTTTCATATAGTGCACATCTAGGATTAGACGTGCATAAGTGAGTGTCACATTTAGGCCAGAAATACGGCTTTTTGCTTACTGGGGTTATAAAAACCCTCTGATATACTGCACATCTGGGATTAGACGTGCATAAGTGAGTGTCATATTTAGGCCACAATTACGGCTTTTTGCTTACTGGGGTTAAAAAAAAACTCTGATATACTGCACATCTGGGATTAGACTTGCATAAGTGAGTGTCACATTTAGGCCACAAATACGGCTTTTTGCTTACTGAGGTTAAAAAACCCTCTGATATACTGCACATCTGAGATTAGACGTGCATAACTTCCTGTGAAATTTAGACCACAAATACCGCTGTCATATAGAGTTATTTTTTTTTTTTACTGCAATACTCTACATCAGAGTTTTTATTGGCGGTTAATTATTTTTAACAGACTTAACCACTTTTTACTTTGCTTGGTGAACGCTAACTAGGTAGTGGCAGCTAATCCGAGATGTCTGTCGGGTGCTGAAACCTTTTAAAGAGGCCACAAAGTTTGTTAGCAGGGACAACTGTGGCATGAACGATGTCCTCCCTCTCATATTTAGCTTAGAAAAGATGCTGACGCTCATTCAGCAGTCGACCACAATGGTGAAAAAGCATCTGAAGCTTCTTGCTGTCTGCCCTATGGCTCTTGGAGACACACAAAGGGAATCTGTCAGGGAAGATGAGGATGACAAAGATGAGAATCAGGAAGATGAGGAGCTGCCACTGCAAGAGGAGGAGTCTGGGGTGGAGGAGCAAGAGGACAATGATGATGGTGGCACCGGCTCAGGCACCCAATCGTCTCAGTAGGGGGCAGAGCCAGAAAGAAGTGGCTTTAAATTTCTTTAATGCGCAGCATAAATGTACGTGATTACTGCGCCAAAACCGTCATTTTATCACAGTCAAGGCTATGCTAGGGCTTGCATCATGCCACTCATGCCTGAAGGTCAGTTTCCTTATACTCACTTTTAGTGTTGAATCGAAGTATCCAAAGTGAACATTGATCCAAATTTCAAGAAAGGACCTGCGGCGAGCAGGATGACCTCACCACATGATCCCGCTGGGCACACGGGGTTATGTCATCAGTGAAGATGTCACCGCGTGCACCCAGCGTGATCATCACGCTCGCCGCAGGTCCTTTGGCTGATTTTCTTTAATCAAGACGGGAGCGGATGACCTCTCCACGAACAAGTGTGAGTATAATTGTTTTAACCCCTGATTAACCTTTGACATCTTAATGTGAGTCACAGATGCTGCAATCAGTGTTGAAAAGTGGCATGCGAGGGGTTAAATGAGGGGGTGCGATTGCTGTTCTCCATCATTTGCGTCTGCTCCATACAATGGAAAGCGATTTGTCATGAATCAAATTTCTTGTTGAAGTCTGGCGAAGCAGCCAAATTAAATGCTTCAAAACTTTGCTCATCTCTACTTACTTTCCACTTACTTTCCACAGGGTTGAAATTTACAGTATTTTTTGCTTTTTTAAGATGCACCTTTTTCCCCCAAAAAAAGTGGGGGGGGGAATGGCAGTGCATCCATTATGGAAGTGCTCACTAGTGTGCATTAGGTGCCGGGAGCGGGAAGTGAAGTGATGCTAGTGCTTCCGGTACTCACAATTCCTGGTCTTCCTTCCTGGGGCCTATGCTGCAATGTCCTGATCCCATACAGTGTCAGGACGTATTGCATCCTGATGCTGCGTCCAGTCAGGTGACAGTGCAGCGCAGGCCAGATAAACCATGGGTGCGTGACTGCTGCTGGAGATGGAGAGGAGCCGCGGTGCAGGAGAGGTAAGAGGAGTTTTTTTTATTTTATTATGATCTAAGGTCTGATGGTTCTGGCATGGAACTCTAATTGGGGGGTCTGACATTGAGGGCTGATCTGAGGTTTGATGGGAGGTCTGACAATGAGAGCTGATCTTATGTCTGATGGGGGTCTGAAATAAAGTGCTGATATGAGTTCTGATGGGGGTCTGACATTGAGAGCTGATCTGAGGGCTAATGGGGGTCTGAAATAAAGTGCTGATCTGAGGTCTGATGGGGGTCTGACATTGAAGTCTGATCTGAGGTCTGATGGGGGTTTGAAATAAAGGGCTGATATAAGGTAGATGGAGGTCTGATATTGATATCCTGATATTTATGGGGGTTTAATCAGAGGATCTGATATGAGGTCTGATGAAAAATATTTTTTTCTTAATTTCCTCCTTTAAAACCTGGTTTGCGTCTTATCATCTGGTGCATCTTATAAAGCGTAAAATATGATATATGTATTTTTTAATTTTTAATTTATGGTGCATCATAAATATATGTGATTACTATGTCAATACCAAAATGTTATCACAGTCAAGGCTATGATGGGGCCTGTATCATGCCACTGCCACTAATGGCTGAGGGTTACGGTTCAAATTTAAACATTTACATTTTTTTTGTCGGGGGTTTTGTTTAAGGTGCAGGATAAATGTACGTGATTACTGTGTCAATATCAACATTTTCAAGTCAAGGCAATGCTGCATCATGCCACTAATGCCTGAGGGTCATTTTTCATGTACTCACTCTCCACAGAGTTGAATTTTATAAAACAAAAGTTTGAGGCGGGTTAAATTTCTGTAAAGCATAGCATAAATGGATGTTATTAATGCATCAATATCGACATTTTCACACTCTCAGTCACGTCAATGCTGGGGCCTGCATCATGCCACTGCCGCTAATGACTGAGGGTCAATTTCCATGTACTCACTTTCCATATTGTTGAATTGGAAGTTTATAAATTTTTTGGGGAGAAAGTAAAATTTCCTTAAAGAGTAGCATAAATGTATGTGATTGCTGTGTAAATACTCAAGGCACAGTCAATGATGGGGCCTGCATCATGCCACTGCCACTAATGCCTTAGGGTCAGTTTCCGGTTGACATTCCGGGTCAAATTTCTTTTACGCACAGCATAAATATACAGGTGAAACTCGAAAAATTAGAATATCGTGCAAAGTTCATTTATTTCAGTAATGCAACTTAAAAGGTGAAACTAACATATGAGATAGACTCATTGCATGCAAAGCGAGATATTTCAAGCCTTTATTTGTTATAATTTGGATGATTATGGCTTACCGCTAATGAAACCTCAAAGTCACAATTTTGAGGTCCCCTTTTCTCAGGGGATATGGATTAATTAGCTAACTAGAGTGTGACACTTTGAGCCTAGAATATTGAACCTTTTCACAAAATTCGAATTTTAAGCTGCATTAATGCAATTCCTTTTAATTTGCATTACTGAAATAAATGGACTTTTGCACGATATTCTAATTTTTCGAGTTTCACCTGTACATGATTACTGGGTCAATACCAACATTTTATTACAGTCAAGGCAATGCTGGGGCCTGCATCATAACACTAATGCCTGAGGGTAATTTTCCATGTGCTCACTTTTTTTCACAGAGAAGGAGGGGGGTAGGGGGTGCGAACACGGTGAAAATTTGTAAAAAAATGTTTCAGGAGATGTTTAACACGGTTGAAATTTTTCATTTTTTTGAGGCAGCAGGTTACATTTCATGAGGTGGCATATGTATCTGATTACATTATTAATACTAACATTTTCTCACAGTCCAGGCAGGATGTATGTGATCATCTCTAATACTAATGCAATTTTTGGGGATTTTCTAAACTTTTTTTTACTATGTTAAATAGTCCCATAAAGGAATATGAATATGTGATCTTTTAATTGCTTACATAGCACTGCACTACTTATGCAGTGCAGTGTATTTTGATTGCATGTCAGTTTTCTACTGACAAGGTAGCCTATTAGATCATGTCTCCAGCAGAGTCTACTGCAGTGACCGGGCTGCAGGGGCAATATGTGAGTGTTGGTGGGCCGATGGTGGTAGTAGTTGTTTAGTCACTGTTCTGTAGAGCTCCCTGGGCCGGTTTGCAGTGAATAGACGAACAGCACTAGTTCCTTCGGGGCACTCTGTTGTCCAGAGACACCCGCCAGATGGTGGTTGAGAAGCCCTTGGTGGAATGGTTTAAGGTGCCGTGGAGGCAGGGTCCCTGGTGTTCGTGAAGCCAGCACCGTTAGGTGCAAAGGAAGGTGGTATAAAGGATGAAAGGATGAGGAGTCAATGGTTGTGAACAATGGAATTTTTACTTGATCAATTGTCTCAGGGTAGTTACTGCAGTACATTTATATAGCAAAAGTAGTAATCCAAATATTGGCTCAGCTGTAATCCTAGTAACAGGCTTGGCATAAGTAGCTTGCAGAGTTTCCTTCAGCAGGTAGGAGAGTTTCCTTCTTATATCTGTCTACACTATGTCCACACTTTAGCAGCCAGGTACTGGATATAATAAATTCTTACTTGTAATTAGCAAACCACAGGGCGGTCTCCCTGACGGCAGGCATGAATTCTCTGCTCTATTATTTGCACTGGTTGCTTTCAGAAACACTGATCCACCATATCCTCAGAGGTATGTGGCAATGGACAACCTTGCGCATAGTCGTCCGGCTGTGTCCAGGTGCTTCTGCTGGTCATTGGTTCTGTGGAGTCCGTAAGCTAAGGCTGCTTCTATCTCCACTAGACTTACTCTATATCCATAATTCACTCTGGTCTGTGCTAGGTAGTTATGGACAAACATCGGCTGGGATGATTCGCAAAAGCGATCGCGCGAACGCAATAAAATGTTTGCGAACCGCAAGTTCGTGGCAGGCCCATTCACTTTAATGGCAGGCGAACCTGAAAAACCTTCAGGTCATATTTTCAGCCACCAAATACTTACTACAAGTGCACAAATAGTCCCACAACATGGACAGTGACCTACTAGAGGAGGATCAATGACAAAAATTCTCACAAAAAATATGTATTTTAATCATGTGCCATTTTTATGCGTCTTAAAGGGAAATTCTCAAAAATGTGCCCTGCTAGAGCCTCGAAAATTTTTATTTTAGGCCACAGGAGTACGGGCTCTAAAAATTAGGCATTCACCTGACATAAAATAAATTGTGATTATGTGGCTCGAGGTAATATCAATTTTACTATAGCCCACTGAAGTACAGGCCCCAAACATTAGGCATTCACCATACAGAAAAGATCAAGTGATTATGTGGCTGAAAGTATATTAGACGGTCATTGGATATCAATTTTACTGCAGGCCAGTACAAATAAATGCCAAATACATGTTTAAAAGAACTAAAGCCTCTGTCACGAAAGTCAACGGGCTATCACTGGTATTGTTCTTTTTCCTTTTTACATTTGTGCCCATTATGGATGTATACCTTGTGGCCTTACTGCCCTGACTTTTTGACTATTATGTTTTGGGTCTTATGGGTTAATTTAATACTTGTTTATTTACCACTGATGGCTGACTGACTCTGCAGTTCTTCTCCTTCTCCTCATTTAGGATATCATTTGCTGCTATTAAATGTATTGTATATTTTATTCTGTGTGATTAATAAAGATATCATTTTGATAATCTACGGAGGTTTGTCTACTATTTGGTGTTGTCAATACAAATACATGTTAAATAAATATGTTTAAAAGAACTAAAAATATAAAATGGGATTAAAAACATGGCTAACAAAATCCCCCCTCTTGAATAAACCCCAAATAATAATATATGAAATTCAATAACACGTGGTCATCATATGTGTGGAATTCCTCAGAGGCCCCAACAATTAGGCATTTACCGTACAGAAAAGATCAAGTGATTATGTGGATGGAGGTATATTAGATGGATACCAGTGAAGTATAGGCCCCAAACATTAGTCATTCACCGGACAGAAAAGGTCTTTTATGCTGCTGTATTTACATAAGACAGGGACCATTCTTTTTCTGTGTAGTGGCGGATATGTGTGGGCTGGCATGAGGAAATTCAAAACATGATCGTCACAGGTGTTGAATTCATCCGAGATCCATGCTTAATTCATTTTTAAAAATGTGAGGTACTCCACACTGTCATGAGCTAGGCGAGTGCGCTTATCGGTCACAATCCCCCCTGCTGCACTGAACATCCTTTCGGACAGGACACTTGATGAGGGGCAAGCCAAAAGTTCCATGGCAACTTGTGCCAGCTCTGGCCACAGGTCAAGCCAGCACACCCTGTAGTCCAGGGGTTCCTCCCTTCTTAGAGCGTCAACATCGGTTGTGAACCCAATGTAGTCGGACACCTGTTGGTCTAGGCGTTCCCTGAGGCTAGATACGGAGGACGGCTGTCGATGGGTTGGCTTCAAGAATGATCTTATATCCAAAATGACCAACACATCTTCAAACCGCCCTCTTCTTGCATGCGCGGTAGGATTGGTACCCGCAACTGTTTCTCTGTGGGTGGAAATTCTTCTGCCAACGCCCCCAACAGCAGAATGCAGCATCTCTCACAGCAAGGCCTGGAAATGATGCATTCTGACAACCCTCGGTGATGCTGGTTACATGTCCGCCAATTTGTGTTTGTACCGGAGGTCTAAATACGTTGCCACCCAGTACTGGTCCTTGCCCTTTATGCTTTTTTTACGGGGGTCCCTCTTCAAACACTGGAGCATGAAGGCCCCCATTTGCACTAAATTTGAAGCAGTGAAGCGCCCTGGTAGAGATGGCCTTGCGGTTCACCCGGCGGTCGTTTGCGATTCGCCGAACATGCAAACATATGGCGATATTTGTGCCCGCCATATTCTTTTACATTGTGAAGAACTTTGACCCATGTCACATCCATCAGGTGGTACAGGACAGCCAATTGAGACGTTTCAGCACATGGAAATACCCCCTACCTTATAAATAAACCTGATCTGGCCGCCATTTTACATTCAGTCTTTTGCCAGTGTAGGGAGAGGTTGCTGTGTGGAGGAGGGACAGGCTGTTAGGGACACCAAACGCTAGCTAATAGGGCCACAAAAGTCCTTTTAAGGACTGGTATAGGTGTGCTATCAATAGGTGTGATACACAGAGGGGTGTGATATACTTATAATATACATTTATAATGAGTTAAAAACACATAGATAGATCTAGATAGTGATCACCTGGAAGTCAGTGGCTTAGGGGCTAGGGGATTACTAGGGCCATTTTTATATAGGGTAATGTTCCGGACGGGGTCGCTCTTATCAGGGCGGGTGCTCTGTGGTTAGGCTATCAGGGCCAGAATAGCATCCCCCTGTAGGGCAATATCAGGGACAGTTCTTTGCCCACCCTGTCCTTCAATACCACATCATCATCTAGCCCAGGGATAGATGTTTTTTTCTTTCCCTCCGGGATTCATTGATGTGCACTGGAACCCCCCGGAATGTGGTAGGACAATAAGCCCTAAGGCTCTACTCACACGTCCGCAAAATGGGTCCGCATCGTTACACAATTTTGCGGAACGGGTGCAGACCAATTCATTTTCAATGGGGCCAAAATGTGCTCTCCGCATTTGCAGATCCGCATCCACATTTGCATCCGTGCTTCCATTTTTCGCAAAAAAATAAAACATGTCTAGTATAGCGTCGGCGATGTGCGGTCCGCAAATTGCGGAATGCACATTGCAAAATGTCCTTATTTTGCGGATCCGCAATTTGCGGATCTGCAAAACACTTACGGACGTGTGAATGGACCCTCAAAGTAACATTATTAAAGGTTACATTTTATCTTTATGTATAATCTAATGGATTGCCTTCCTTGTACAATGTTATAATATACTTTCTAACATAGAAAGTATATTCTAGTGCATTTGTATTGTGCAGCAGTTGTGTGCGGTTCTGCTGCGATTCCGCAGGTATATAGAGGGACAAGCGTTATTGGAACAAATAATTTCTACTGGTGTGATATACCAGTCGCCACCCCAAAAAAATGATTAAATCAGGGTGTTATATACCAATATACTTTTTTTATAGTGCATTTAGGTACTGTATAGTGCATTTGCGCATGCGGATACGCGAAAATTATATTGCCGATATTTCGCATTGAAAAAAATTATGAATGGAGATTGCAAATTCGAATAATATATCTAGTATGTCACTGTCCATGTTGTAGGACTATTTGTGCACTTCTAGTAATTATTTCTTGGCTGCAAATATGAGCTGAAGGTTTTTCAGGTTCGCCTGCCATTAAAATGAATAGGATCTGCCGCGAACTTGCAGATGTTCATCCATCACTATGCCCTGGCTGCTGCTCATCGCCCAGGAGAATGTCATCCTCGGTCTCCTCCACCCATCCACAGACAACACCAGTGATCCCCAAAAAAAATTAAGCCTCCTCTTCTTGCTCCTCCTCCTCCCCCCAGGCACCATCCTCCTCTGACTCCAGACTCCTGCTAACTTGTCTCAGATAGAGTAGCCCCCCTGGGAATTCATTCAGCATTGTGACTTCCTCATCTTTCAGCTCCTGCTCCTTGACAGCTTGATCAATGACACGACACAATGCACCCTCTAGAAAGAAGGCGTAAGGCACTATGTCACTGATGGCATGACTGACCAGTTTGGTGATCTCATCAAATGGCCACAAAAGTCTGCATGCATCGAGCATCAGCAGACACTGGCGCGGTGAAAAGAAACCAAGCTCCCCAGAACCTGTCCTGCAGCAGAGATCGTACAGGTAGTCGTTAATGGCACGTTGCTGCTGGAGCAGCCTATCAAGCATAAACAAGGTGGAGTTCCAGCGGGTCTGGCTGTCACAAATCAGATGTCTGACAGGCAGGTGGTGTCGCTGAACATCAGCAAGGCGAGCCGTGGCCGTGCAAGATCTTCTAAAATGGCCAGAGATTTTCCTGGCCTGCCGCAAGATGTCCTGGACCGCGGGGTATTTGGCAACGAATAGCTGAACGACTAAGTTCAGGACGTGTGCAATGCACAGCACGTGTGTCATTTTGCCCTGTTTCAGTGCACTCAGCAGATTGGCACCGTTGTCGCACACCACTTTACAAACTGTCAAATTGAGTGAGGTTAGCCACTGATCGGCCTGTGACCGCAGAGCTGAAAGCAGTGCAGGACCGGTGTACCTCTTGGCTTTCAGGCACAAGAGCCACAGTACAGCACTCTGGGGAGCTTGGGGGGTGCAGTAGAAGAGGTGGTAGCAGTGGAAAAGCAGGAGTTAGCTGAGGAGGAGACAGAGGATGAAGTAGGAGGAGGAGAAGAAGAGGCAGGCCTGCATGCAATCTGTGGCGTTAACACCAAATCCACACGGGCGCCACGGGTTGCATGCTTGACGCCCATCAGAAGGTTCACTTAGTGGGCAGTACAAGTTATGTACCTTCCCTGCTCGTGTTTGCTAGACCACGTGTCTGTGGTCAGATGTATCTTGGCACCGACACTGTGTGCCAGAGATACATTCACTTGCCGCTGAACGTAGCCATATAGCTCTGGGATGCCCTTCTGGGAGAAATATTTTCTTCTGGGGACATTCCATTGCAGTGTGCTAATGGCTACAAATTTTCCAAAGGCCTCCGAGTTCACCAGTTTATATGGCAGTAGTTGGCGGGCTAGCAGTTCCAACAAGCCAGCGGCCAGCCGTTGGGCAAGAGGGTTATTCAGCGTCATCAACTTTTTACGTTTAAACATTTGGGCCACGGAAGCCTGCCTTTTGCCAGATGAACGCGACGACGGCACAATGGAAGGTGGAGTGGAGGACAAATGGGAGGAGAGAGGAGAAGGAGAAGAGGCAGGATGAGGAGCGCCGGGAGTGTGGCTTTGTGGGTTCTGACGGTGTTGCTACCACTGGACTCAGTGATGGGAGGCCAGGTGCCTTCTTAAGGCGGTCATCCCTAGGTGAGTGTTGGGCTTACCGCGACTTATGCATTGACAGCATAGGCTGCAGATGTCAACACTATTGTCAGCAGCTGACACGTTAAGAAAAGCCCACACTGCGGAGTCATGTGCCTGCGTCCTGGAAGCGCCAGATGTGACCGTGCATGGTGGATGGCTCGCTCCATATACATTTGCAGTCTGTTTTTTGCCTCCTGTGCACTGCGAGTTCTACCTGCTTCTCCTCCTTCTACCTCCTATATGCTGCTCTGTCTCTCTGAACTCCCCTCCTCTGTCTCTCTTGTGGGCACCCACGTGAAGTACATCGACACGTCATCATCGTCACCTTCACCACCACTGACATTAGAGATGTCGGAGTAGACAGCAACAGTGAGGACCTCTGTCCTTGGACTGATCTGGGTACTGTCGTCAGACCGCTGGGTGGCGGCCGTTGCTACCTCCTCTTCCTCAACCGATGCCAAGAATGGCTGCGCATCGGTAAGGTCTGGGGATGGATGGGAAAATAATTCCTCTGACTTGAGTGGAGGGGCTATGGTGGTGGTGGTGTCTTTGGTGGTGCACACAGCAGAGAGTGAGAAGGGTGCAAATACAGAGGATGAGAAGGGTGCAGAAGCGGAAGACTGAGTGAGCCACTCAACCAACTCTGGTGCGTCCTTTGACGTAATCGCACGCACCTTCTCCTACTTCCCACTTAGGCTCCGGCCTGGTGCACCTGCCCGACCCCTACCACCCCTGCGGAATGGCCTGCCTCTTCCTCTGCCTGTCATTTTCAAAAGTACCCTGTGACAAAGTCGCTATAGAAGAGCAGTATTTGTGAAAGCAGGTATATCACAGGCCTCGATCAATATTTGGTGGAAGCCGGTGTATCAATCCCCTCTGTTAGTATTTCGTGGAAGCAGGTATATAGAACACCTTAATGAGTATTTGCTGGAAGCTTATATATCAAACCCCTTAAAGCGAACCTTTCACCTGCATTTCACTTAATAAACTATCAAAAGTACCTTATAGATCATCCTCATTGTGTTATCATACAGTCTTGTCCCGCTTTTCTGCCATGTATATGCATGAAAAAATCGCCTTATAAAGTACTCTTCTGCAGCTCCACAAGTCACGTTAGAAGTCAAGGGGGTAGCCCTTCCTTCACTTAAGGCTATAACACCCCTGCCCTAACCCCGCCTCTATGCAGTCTAATTGACACCTGGCCGTCGGACTCAAGCGCGATCCTGTAACTAAATCGCGCATGCGCCATCCCTGATGCCTGCCTGTCTTCTCTTCCTCACGCGCGCGCCCCAATCTTCACGCTCCATGCGTCCACGTGATCACTGTTGACTTGCCGCAGATCGCAAGCCAGTGATCATCTGGAGCATTGTTATCATATTCAGCAGGTATTATATGTCAAAAACTGTGCATATTTCATGGGGCTATCTATCTATACATAGATATACACATGTGACCAACCCAGATTTAATTAGATGGCTATCTTGAAGACAGGCAGGCATCGGGGACGGCGCATGCGCGATTCAGTTACAAGATCGCGCTTGAGTCCGACGGCGCATGCGCCGCCTGTACAAGCGTGGTCCCGGCGACTGAGCCGGGTGTCAATTAGACTGCATAGAGGCGGCGTTAGGGCAGGGGAGTTACAGCCTGGAGTGAGGGAAGGGCTACCCCCTTGACTTCTAACGTGACTTGTGGAGCTGGAGAAGAGTACTTTATAAGGTGATTTTTTCATGCATATACATGGCAGAAAAGCGGGACAAGACTGTATGATAACACAATGAGGATAATCTATAAGGTACTTTTGATAGTTTATTAAGTGAAATGCAGCTGAAAGGTTCGCTTTAATCAATATTTGGTGGAAGCTGGTGTATCGCAGGCCTTAAACAATATTTGGTGGAAGCCGGTATATCAATCCCCTCTATCAGTATTTTGCGGAAACAGGTATATAGAACCCCTTAATGAGTATTTGCTGGAATCTGGTAAATCAAACCCCTTTATCAATATTTGGTGGAAGTCGGTGTATCGCAGGCCTCAATCTATAATTGGTGGAAGCCGGTATATCATTCCCCTCTATCAGTATTTTGTGGAAACAGGTATATAGAACTCCTTAATAAGTATTTGCTGGAAGCTTGCATATCAAACCCCTTAATCAATATTTGCTGGAAGACGGTGAATCGCAGGCCTCAATCAATATTTGGTGGAGGCCAATATATCAATCCTCTCCCTCATTATTTTGTGGAAACAGATATATAGAACCTCTTAATGATTATTTGCTAGAAGCTGGTAAATTAAACCCCTTAATCAATATTTGGTGGAAGCCAGTATATCAATCCCCTCTATCAGTATTTTGTGGAAACAGGTATATAGAACCCCTTAATAAGTATTTGCTGGAAGCTGGTATATCAAACCCCTTAATCAATATTTGGTCGAAACCGGTTTAACGCAGGTCTCAATTAAGATTTGGTGGAAGCCGGTATATCAATCCCCTCTATCAGTATTTTGTGGAAACAGGTATATAGAACCCCTTAATAAGTATTTGCTGGAATCCGGTAAATCAAACCCCTTTATGAATATTTGGTGAAAGTGAGTGTATCCCAGGCCTCAATCTATATTTGGTGGAAGCCGGTATATCAATCCCCTCTATCAGTATTTTGTGAAAACAGGTATATAGAACCCCTTAATGAGTATTTGCTGGAAGCTTGTATATCAAACCCCTTAATCAATATTTGTTGGAAGCCGGTGTATCGCAGGCCTCAATCAATATTTGGTGGAAGCCAATATATCAATCCTCTCTCTCAATATTTTGTGGAAACAGGTATATAGAAACCCTTAATAATTATTTGCTATAAGCTGGTAAATCAACCCCCCTTAATCAATATTTGGTGGAAGCTGGTGTATCGTAGGCATCAATCAATATTTGGTGGAAGCCGGTATATCAATCCCCTCTGTCAATATTTTGTGAAAACAGGTATATAGAACCCCTTAATGAGTATTTGCTGGAAGCTTGTATATCAAACCCCTTAATCAATATTTGTTGGAAGCTGGGGTATCGCAGGCCTCAATCAATATTTGGTGGAAGCCAATATATCAATCCTCTCTCTCAGTATTTTGTGGAAACAGGTATATAGAACCCCTTTATGAGTATTTGCTGGAATCTGGTAAATCAAACCCCTTTATCAATATTTGGTGGAAGTTGGTGTATCGCAGGCCTCAATCAATATTTGGTGGAAGCCGGTATATCAATCCCCTCTATCAGTATTTTGTGGAAACAGGTATATAGAACTCCTTAATAAGTATTTGCTGGAAGCTTGCATATCAAACCCCTTAATCAATATTTGCTGGAAGCCGGTGTATCGCAGGCCTCAATCAATATTTGGTGGAGGCCAATATATATATCCTCTCTCTCAGTATTTTGTGGAAACAGGTATATAGAACCTCTTAATGATTATTAGCTGGAAGCTGGTAAATTAAACCCCTTAATCAATATTTGGTAAAAGCTGGCGTATCGTAGGCCTCAATCAATATTTGGTGGAAGCCAGTATATCAATCCCCTCTATCAGTATTTTGTGGAAACAGGTATATAGAACCCTTTATGAGTATTTGCTGGAATCTGGTAAATCAAACCCCTTTATCAATATTTGGTGGAAGCTGGTGTATCGCAGCCCTCAATCAATATTTGGTGGAAGCCGGTATATCAATCCCCTCTATCAGTATTTTGTGGAAACAGGTACATAGAACTCCTTAATAAGTATTTGCTGGAAGCTTGCATATCAAACCCCTTAATCAATATTTGCTGGAAGCCGGTGTATCGCAGACCTCAATCAATATTTGGTGGAGGCCAATATATCAATCCTCTCTCTCAGTATTTTGTGGAAACAGGTATATAGAACCTCTTAATGATTATTTGCTAGAAGCTGGTAAATCAAACCCCTTAATCAATATTTGGTTGAAGCTGGTGTATCGTAGGCCTCAATCAATATTTGGTGAAAGCCAATATATCAATCCCCTCTATCAGTATTTTGTGGAAACAGGTATATAGAACCCCTTAATGAGTATTTGCTGGAAGCTGGTGTATCAAACCCCTTAATCAATATTTAGTCGAAGCCGGTGTAACGCAGGTCTAAATTAATATTTGGTGGAAGCCGGTATATCACTCCCCTCTATCAGTATTTTGTGGAAACAGGTATATAGAACCCCTTAATCAGTATTTGCTGGAATCCGGTAAATCAAACCCCTTTATGAATATTTGGTGAAAGTCGGCGTATCGCAGGCCTCAATCTATATTTGGTGGAAGCCGGTATATCAATCCCCTCTATCAGTATTTTGTGGAAACAGGTATATAGAACCCCTTAATGGGTATTTGCTGGAATATAAAACCCCTTAATCAATATTTGGCGGAAGCCAGTGTAACGTAGGTCTCATTTAATATTTGGTGGAAGCCGGTATATCAATCCCCTCTATCAGTATTTTGTGGAAACAGGTATATAGAACCCCTTAATGAGTATTTGCGGGAAGCTTGTAAATCAAATCCCTTAATCAATATTCGTTTAAAGCCGGTGTATCGCAGGCCTCAATCAATATTTGGTGGAAGCCAATATATCAATCCTCTTTCTCAGTATTTTGTGGAAACAGGTATATAGAACCCCTTAATGATTATTTGCTGGAAGCTGGTAAATCAACCCGCTTAATCAATATTTGGTGGAAGCTGGTGTATCGTAGGCCTCAATCAATATTTGGTGGAAGCCAGTATATCAATCCCCTCTATCAGTATTTTGTGAAAACAGGTATATAGAACCCCTTAATGAGTATTTGCTGGAAGCTTGTATATCAAACCCCTTAATCAATATTTGGTGGAAGCTGGTGTATCGCAGGCCTTAATCAATATTTGGTGGAAGCTGGTATATCAATCCCCTCTATCAGTATTTTGTGGAAACAGGTATATAGAACCCCTTAATCAGTGTTTGCTGGAAGCTGGTAAATCAAACCCCTTAATCAATATTTGGTGGAAGTTGGTGTATCGCAGGCCTCAATCAATATTTGGTGGAAGCTGGTATATCTATCCCCTCTATCAGTATTTTTTGGAAATAGGTGAATTACACCTCTCAATAAATATTTTGTGAAGCCGGTGTATCACACCCCTCAATCAATATTTTGTGGAAGACGGTGTATCACACCCATCAATCAATATTTTATGGAAGCAGGTATAGCAAACCCCTTAATCAGTATTTTGTGGAACCAGGTATATCGCACCCATTATTCAGTTTTTCTTGGGGCAACAGTTATATCACACCAGTTGCAATTAGTTATTCCAATAGCGTTTGTCCCTCTATCTAGCTGTGGTATCTCAGCAGAACCACACACAACTGCTGCACAATACAAATGCACTATAATATACTTTATATGTTAGAAGGTATATTATAGGTATATCACACCCCTCAATCATATTTTTTTGGGGGGGCAACAGGTATATCACCCAATTTGCATAACTATTAGTTTTTCCAATAGTGTTTGTCCCTCTATTTAGGTGCAGTATTGCAGCAGAACCGCACACAACTGATTTCCCAACTGGTTCAGGACCCGACTAGAGGGACGGCCATACAGGACTTAGTATTAACCAATTGACCTGACAGAACAACAGAGGTGCAGGTTGGCGGACACCTGGGAAATAGTGACCATAAATTAATAACCTTCCAATTATCCTTCAAACGAGCGTTTCTACTGGGAGGAACAAAAATACCATAGGCCATAGGCCTAACTTACTGGGACAAAATCCTTAAAAATTAAAATACAGCCACAAAATGGGATATTTTTAAAAAGCATCCTAAAATCTAATTGTGAGAGGTACATACCTTATGGAAATAAAAGGTTAAGGAACAAGAAGAAACCAATGTGGATAAATAGAACTGTAAAGAAGGCAATAAATGACAAAAAGAAAGCATTTAAATCACTAAAACAGGAGGGTAGCGAGGAAGCACCGAAAAACTATAAGGAAAAAAAAATGAATATGTAAAAAACAAATAAAAGCGGCCAAACTAGAGACCAAGAGATTAATTGCCAAAGAGAGCAAAACTAACCATAAAATGTTCTTCAATTATATAAATGGTAAAAAGTATAAATCTGAAGGTGTCGGCCCTCTACAGAGCAATGAAGGGGGAGTTGCAGAGAGCAACGACGAGAAAGCAAAGCTATTAAATATTTTTTTCTCCACTGTATTCACTGAGGAAAATAAACTGTCAGATGAAATGCAGAATGTAAAAAAAAAAATCCCCATTAAAAGTGCCCTGTCTGACCCAGGAAGAAGTACAACAGCGACTTAAAAAGATTAAAATAGACAAATTGCCTGGGCCAGATGGCATACACCCCGTATCCTAAGAGAATTAAGTAATGTCATAGCCAGACCCTTATTTCTGATATTTACAGACTCTATACTGACAGGGAGTGTTCCATAGGATTGACGCATAGCAAATGTGGTGCCAATATTCAAAAAGGGTCCAAAAACAACCCCGGAAACTATAGGCGGGTAAGTTTAACATCAGTTGTGGGTAAACTGTTTGAAGGTTTTCTCAGAGATGCTATCTTGGATGATCTAAATGAAAACAAGCAAATAACATCATATCAGCATGGCTTCATTAGGGATCGGTCATGTCAAAATAATTTAATCAGTTTCTATGAGGAGGTAAGTTCTAGACTTGACAGCAGCGAATCAATGGATGTTGTATATCTGGACTTCTCCAAAGCATTTGACACTGTACCACATAAAAGGTTAGTATATAAAATGAGAATGCTCAGACTGGGAGAAAACATCTGTATGTGGGTAAGTAACTGGCTCAGTGATAGAAAACAGTGGTTATTAACGGTACACACTCAGATTGGGTCACTGTCACTAGCGGAGTACCTCAGGGGTCAATATTGGGCCCTATTCTCTTCATTATATTTATTAACGATCTTGTAGAAAGCTTGCACAGTAAAATATAATTTTTTGCAGATGACACTAAACTGTGTAAAGTAATTAACACTGAAGAGGACACTATACAGCTACAGATGGATCTGGATAGATTAGAGGCTTGGGCAGAGAAGTGGCAGATGAGGTTTAACACTGACAAATGTAAAGTTATGCACATGGGAAGGAATAATGGAAATCACCCGTGCATACTAATTGGTAAAACACTGGGTAACACTGACATGGAAAAGGATCTAGGAATTTAAATAAACAGCAAACTAAGCAGTAAAAACCACTGTCAGGCAGCTGCTGCCAAGGCCAATAAGATAAGGGATTCCATCAAAAGGGGCATAGATGCCTGTGATAAGAACATAGTCCTACCACTTTACAAATCACTAGTCAGACCACACATGGAGTACTGTGTACAGTTCTTGGCTCCTGTGAACAAGGCAGACATAGCAGAGCTGGAGAGGGTCCAGAGGAGGGCAACTAAAGTAATAGCTGGAATGGGGCAACTACAGTACCCTGAAAGATTATCAAAATTAGGGTTATTCACTTTAGAAAAAAGATGACTGAGGGGAGATTTAATTACTATGTATAAATATGTCAGGGGGCAGTGCAGAGATCTTTCCCATCACCTATTTATCCCCAGGACTGTGACTGTGATGAGGGGACATCCTCTGCGTCTGGAGGAAAGAAGGTTTGTACACAAACATAGAAAAGGATTCTTTACGGTAAGAGCAGTGAGACTATGGAACTCTCTGCCTGAGGAGGTGGTGATGGTGAGTTAACTAAAAGAGTTCAAGAGGGGCCTGGATGTATTTCTGGAGTGTAATAATATTACAGGCTACTACTAGAGATGGGTTGGTGATCCAGGGAGTTATTCTGATTGCCTGATTGGAGTCAGGAAGGAATTTTTTCCACTAAAGTGAGGAAAATTGGCTTCTACATTACAGGGGTTTTTCCCTTCCTTTGGATCAACCTGCAGGATAACAGGCTGAACTGGATGGACAGATGTCTTTTTTCAGCCTTATAAACTATGTTACTATGTTAGTCAACAGCACAATGATTCACACTACTAGACTTGAATACCTGAAGTTTTTATTGTTTATTTTTCAACTTCTTCCTGCATAACAGTGTAACTATACTCCAAAGTGAGGGCTAACTGTGTGCCATATATATAGTTATTGGATCTCCCATCAGTCGTCTTTTTTCTAAAGTGAATAACTCTAATTTTGATAATCTTTCAGGGTACTGTAGTCTAGATATATGTTTGAGTCCTTGCAACTTTCATGGAAGAAACCTGGAATTTAATCTTTTTAATCCTTGAAGGGGTTGGCCTCTTTCTGGTTTTGGGTTGTCCACACAGAGGTCCTGTCCATAAGATGGCTGCTGATGGAAGGTCATGTGACCAGGTAAATCATCTCCATGTGATGTCTCCTCCATTCAAATACACTGCACCCACCATTTCTACTTGTTCTGTTGGGAGTTTAGTGCAGATGCAGTGTGTCTGAATGAAGGAGACATCACATGGAGATGATTTACCTGGTCACATGACCCTCCATCAGCGTCTATCTTATGGACAAGACCTCAGTGTATACAGCACAAAAGACTTCGCAAACAAGGGAGCATACTTTATGGGGCAAAATTTCAACAAAGGTTATATTAGAAAGTGCATATAGTCATCTCAAAAACACATTGGTCAACAATAACCTGAAAGTGTCCAAAACCTTTAATTTTGTATTACTTGGAATTAGAAAATGACTATTGTGAGGCCCAAACTAAATTATGTCATCTAAATTTGCCCAGTTATTAGCATATAATTAACAATACTATGAGACTATTAGAAAGAAATAAGTAATGTACTGTAATAATGCACAAAGTTCATAAAACTGAAAATAATATGATTTCATTCTATTATTTTAGTACGTGAATGATGAAAACATAACATAAAAAAACATAATGAAACATATACATCAATAAAAAAAAAATAATCTTGACTAATGAGGCCTCAAACCTACAGAACAAAAGGACTAGATAGGTTACTATTGAATATTTTGTTCTTGATTTTTTTCAATAAGTATCAAATTCCAAGGTTTTGGTACCTGAAATTACAGTTTCCATGGCAATGTTCAAGATTTTAGCAGTTGTAAGACTTTTTTTTTACATAAGAGTTCAAAATAGCTACAAAGTAAAATAAAAAGTTCACATCAAAGATAATAATATAATTCAAACAGCTAATTATATTTTTTTGGAGGAACTACTTCCATAAAGGCATCCAGTTATAAATTACTGGATAAATACCTCTAGATTAGGATGATTAAATATTAATGGCTTTTGATTGCCACAATTTGATATCAGGAACATATAATTTTCTTGTTTAATAAACTATCAGTGATGTTTAAAAGCTGGAATAAACTGTGAGCTTTTGGACTTTACATAAAAAAAGTTTTAGAAATAACATTTTCCAAAAATTTACAAAACTTAACTCTTTTAAATGGTATATAGGATGTAAACAAATAATACTACTGCAAATAAAAAAATATTATCATATGCAGTTACTGAAAATTGTAAACCTAGACCAATATTCTGAATAATAACACCAGTCCAATAACACTGCAAGATCATGAACACAAATTACCACCACATAGTGACTTAATACAACCATACTGAATAGCATCCACTATACTAAGATGTAAATAACCACTGTAGATTGACTTCATAGTGGTAGAAACCAATTCTACACATGCGCTCGGCAGGGTATACAGTATATGTGCATACAGAACAGTAATGTGCATGGACTTAGAGGTGACCTCCTCTATGATATTTGGACGCATTCACTTTCCCATATCTTCTTCATCCAGCCCAGGCTGCCATAAAGACTTACTCAGAAATCTCAGTAGTTATACTCCTGTTTGTGCCCCATAATAATAATCATGTCTCCCTTGTGTCCCCATACAACATTAAGGTTCTCCTTGAGCCTTTTACAACATCAATGTCCCCCTTTGTGACCCATACAATAGGGATCTCTGTCTTTAGACCACTATATATTCTATATATTAGTTACATCCACCTCTGTGTGCTAATACAGTAGTAATATCTTATTACTGTCTCGTACAGTCCCATATCACAGTAATGCCCCTTGTGTGTCCCCTATATAACAGTACAGTAATATCCCCCTGGGAGTCCAATATAACAATAATGTCCCCCTCTGTGCTTCCATACAAATGAAATGTCACAGTTTGTCCCCAAGTAGTTAATCATATGTGACCCCTTTAAAACAATACAAATTAAAACTAAAACTCACCTAGCCCTGTTTCCACGATGATCCCTCCTTTTATGAATGGTCCAGCGTAGTGTGATGCTCTTGGCCTACTCAGATCTTTTGCATTCTAGGAACTACCTCTGGTAGGCTTAAAGCATCATGTGGATTACCAGAGAAGTGCTCTGACACGGCCTTTAGCATCTGCATACTAATGATGCAGATACAGTTGAAAGTGGTGCGTGCCGACATTTGGAGTGGGTCCAGCCCCACATCACCCTCTGGCCTGGTCCTGCAATCACAGTCTTTATGCCTCTAATCTGTGTGCATTATCATGGGCCTGAGATCCATCTGGACCTGGGAAATTGCCCTAATTATGTATATTTTGTTTTAAAAGAGAGATACAGTAGAAGGTGCAAGTATCATGATGAAATGACAGTTTCCATAGGAGTGTAATACTACCTCCTGCTCAGGAGAGAGGGGCCAGGAGGAGATCAGTGCCTGAGTGAACATAAGGGGTATCTGTCTAACACTGTACGTAGGAGAACATGTGATTGGCATTTTATATAGGAGCGCACATGTGTGATGGGACTGGTTGCTACAACCCCCAAACGATTATGAACTGCACTTCCTTACCTGAATTCCGAGCTGAAATGTACTATTGTACTGGGGATGGATGTTCCAGAAAGGTTAACTGGGACAATTTCTGCCATACTGTATTTGATAATTGGCCCTGTTTATTTATGTGTGTTGTAATCAGTGTTGCCTTGAAGAAGCTCTACTTTTAAAAGTACTTGATGTAATGAGTATCCAGGTCTGTAATAGTGGGCATACAAATCACCTAATCCCAATCCAATCACATAATCCCAGTCTCTGGTGCAAACACTGAGCATAGCACCACAAAGCTTTAGTTCTGAGGAGAGCAAAAGGTGATATATTTAAGCAGTTCCCAGCTTCAAGACATGGGCAGCACAGTTGGCAGATAGAGAATTTCTGCAATTGTCAGGGGATGCTTTGGCTGGCTACATGTACTAACGGGATCTGATCTCACCAACCTGATCTGGTCTGTTGGACAAGGTTTTATGTTTAGCTGGCAATACCCGCTACCGCTGTGCGTCTGTAATCCTGTGGGATAACATAGTAACATAGTTTGTTAGGCCAAAACAGACATCTGTCCATCCAGTTCGGCCTGTTATCCAGCAAGTTGATCAAGAGGAAGGCAAAAAACCCCTGTGAGGAAGAAACCAATTTCAGTAATTTAAGAGGAAAAATTTCTTCCTGACTCCAAGCAAGCAAACAGCATAACTCCCTGGGTCAACGACCCTTTTCCATAAATCTTAATAACTATAAGGCTACTTTCACACTGGTGTTTTTGGCTTTCCATTTGTGAGATCCGTTCAGGGCTCTCACAAGCGGTCCAAAACGGATTAGTTTTGCCCTAATGCATTCTGAATGGAAAAGGATCCGCTCAGAAAGCATCAGTTTGGCTCCTTTCAGTCTCCATTCCGCTCTGCCTGCAGCGTTTTGCTGTCCGCCTAATGAAGCGAAGCCAAACGGATCCGTCCTGGCACACAATGTAAGTCAATTGGGACAGATCCATTTTCCATTACGGATCCGTCCCCTATTTACTTTCAATGGTGTTCAAGACGAATCCATCATGGCTATAGAAGACATAATACAACCGGATCCGTTCATGATGGATGCATGCAGTTGTATTATTGTAACGGAAGCGTTTCTGCAGATCCATGACGGATCCGCAAAAAACGCTAGTGTGAAATTAGCCTAACCGGTAATATTATTACACTCCAGAAACACATCCAGGCCCCTCTTGAATTCCTTTATTGTACTCACTATCACCACCTCCTCAGGCAGAGAGTTCCATAGTCTCACTGCTCTTACCGTAAAGAATCCTCTTCTATGTTTGTGTACAAACCTTCTTTCCTCCAGACGCAGAGGATGTCCCCTAGTCATAGTCACAGTCCTGGGGATAAATAAATGATGGGATAGATCTCTATACTGACCCCTGATATATTTATACATATTAATTAGATCTCCCCTCAGTCGTCTTTTTTCTAAAGTGAATAACCCTAATTTTGATAATCTTTCAGGGTACTGTAGTTGCCCCATTCCAGTTATTACTTTAGTTGCCCTCCTCTGAACCCTCTCCAGCTCTGCTATGTCTGCCTTGTTTACAGGAGCCCAGAACTATACACAGTACTCCATGTGTGGTCTGACTAGTGATTTGTAAAGTGTCAGGTCTATGTTCTCATCACGGGCATCTATGCTCCTTTTGATGCAACCCATTATCTTATTGACCTTGGCAGCAGCTGCCTGACACTGGTTTCTACAGGAAAGTTTGCTTTCCACTAAAATTCCTATATCCTTTTACATGTCAGTGTTATCCATTGTTTTACCAATTAGTATGTACTGGTGACTTGCATTATTCCTTCCCAATCTACATAACCTTATATTTGTCACTGTTAAACCTCATCTGCCACTTCTGCCCAAACCTCTAATCTAATCTATCCAGATCCATCTGTAGCAGTATACTGTCCACTTTTACACAGGTTAGTGTCATCTGCAAAAATGTCTATTTTTACAAGCCTTCTGAAAGATCATGAATAAAAATATTGAAGAGAATAATACCCCTGAGTATGTACCATTAATAACCACCCTCTGTTTTCTATCACTGAGCCAGTTACTCACCCACATACAGACATTTTCTCCCAATCTCATTTTATTTACTTGCCTTTTATGTGGCACAGTATCAAATGCTTCAAGTCAAGATATATGACTAGTGATGGACGAACATCTGCTGGGACGGTTAACGAACGCGATCGCGCGAACACGATCAAATGTTCGTGAACCACAAGTTCGCGGCGGATCCCATTTATTTTAATGGCAGGCGAACCTGAAAAATCTTCAGCTCATATTTGCAGCCAAGAAATAATTACTAGAAGTGCAAAAATAGTCCTACAACATGGACAATGACATACCAGATGTATTATTCGAATTTGCGATCTCGATTCATAATTTTTTTCAATGCGAAATATCGGCAATATAATTTTCGCATACGCTCATGCGCAAATGCACTATAGAGTACCCAAATGCACTGTAAAGAAAGTATATTGGTATATAACACCCCGCTTTAATCAGTTTCTTTTAGAGGGCGGCTGGTATATCACACAAGTAGAAATTATTTGTTCCAATAACGCTTGTCCCTCTATATACCTGCAGTATCAGAGCAGAACCGCACACAACTGCCGCACAATACAAATGCACTAGAATATACTTTCTAACATAGAAAGTATATTATAACATTGTACAAGGAAGGCAATCCATTAGAATATACATACAGATAAAACGTAACCTTTAATAATGTTACTATGAGGGTCCATTCACACGTCCGTAAGTGTTTTGCGGATTCGCAAAACACGGACACCGGCAATGTGCATTCTTCAATTTGTGGACCGCACATCGCCGGCACTATAATAGAAAATGCCTAATCTTGTCTGCAATTGCGGACAAGAATAGGACATTTTTTTGCGGAAACGGAATCATGGATGCGGAAGAGCGGATCCGCAAATACGGATGCGGACAGCACATTCCAGCCCCATTGAAAATGAATGGGTCTGCACCCGTTCCGCAAAATTGCGGAACGGATGCGGACCCATTTTGCGGACGTGTGAATGGAAAAGATATCCCTCAGAATGAAAAGTTAAGCAAAAAGCATAGATGTGGTAGGCAATAACAAGTGCTCGGCAGCACTAAATCAGGTGCTCGGCGGCACCAAATCAGAAACTATATGTCCTACCACAATCCGGGGGGTTCCAGTGCACATTCATGAATCCAGGAGGGAAAGCAAAAAACATCCATCCCTGGGCTAGATGATGATGTGGTATTGAAGGACAGGGTGGGCAAAGAACTGTCTCTGATATTGCCCTACAGGGGGGTGCTATTCTGGCCCTGATAGCCTAACCACAGACCACCCGCCCTGATAAGAGCGACCCTGTCCGGAACCTTACCCTATATAAAAATGGCCCTAGTAAGCCCCTAGCCCCTGGTCCCCTGACTTCCAGGTGATCACTATATAGATCTATGTGTTTTTGACTCATTATAAAAGAATTAGTATATCGCACCCCTCTGTGTATCACACCTATCGATAGCACACCTATATCAGTCCTTAAAAGGACTTTTGTGGCCCTATTATCTAGCGTTTGGTGTCCATAACAGCCTGTCCCTGCTCCACACAGCAATTTCTCCCTACAATGGCAAAACACTGAATGTAAAATGGCGGCCAGATCAGGTTTATTTATGAGGTAGGGGGTATGTCCATGTGCTGAAACGTCTCAATTGGCTGTCCTGTACCACCTGATGGATGTGTCATGGGTCAAAGTTCCTCACAATGTAAAAGAATATGGCGGGCGCGAATATCTCCATATGTTCGAATGTTCGGTGAATCGCGAACACGCAAAGTTCGCCGCGAACCGACCGCCGGGCGAATCGCAAGGCCATCTCTATATATGACATCCATGGACTCACACCAGTCAAGTCTAAAATGTACCTCCTCAAAAACTGATTAAATTAGTTTGACAGAACCGATCCCTCATGAAGCCATGCTGATATGGTGTTATTTGCTTATTTTCATTAAGGTGCTCCAAGATAGCATCCCTTAGAAAACCTTCAGTTTACCCACGACTGATGTTAAACTTACCGACCTATAGTTTCCAGGCTCTGCAACATTCCCTGTCAATATAGAGTCCTTAAATATCAGAAATAAGTGTCTGGCTATGACATTCCTTAATTCTCTTAGGATACGAGGGTGTATGCTATCCAGTCCTGGCGATTTGTCTATTTTAATACTTTTAAGACACTGCTGAGCTTCTTTCTGAGTGAGACAGGCCACTTTTAATGGGTAGTTTACTTTGATATTCTGCATTTCATCTGACAGTTTGTTTTCCTCAGTGAATACAGTGTAGAAATAATATTTAATAGATTTGCTTTCTCCTCATCACTCCCTACAACGCGCTCCTGCTGCTGGCTTCCTCACTGCGCCTGTGCCAAAGGAAGGAAGCCGGCAGCAGGAGCACTTCCTTCACTCACTGCGCCTGCTCTGAATACTAAACGAGATGGCGCAGGTGTGGGATTTAGGCCTCTTTCACACGGGCATCATGTTTTTGGCCCGGATAAGATGCGGGTGCATTGCGGGAAAATGCGCGATTTTTCTGCGCGAGTGCAAAACATTGTAATGCGTTTTACACACGCGTGAGAAAAATCAGCATGTTTGGTACTGTTGTGCATTTTCATACGTATACAATATAATCTAATGACATTATAACCAGAATGAATACTCATTGCCTTTAAGAGAAAATCAGCCTGAACCAAAGTTCTATTATGTGGCTGAGGAAGCCAAGATGAGTTCATGGCAAGTTCAGTTTATGTAAAAATAATTGTGAACATGAACGGACATTGTATTTAAAAGTTAGTGCTAAAGATATGGGCTTATCTATGGGGAGTAAACTAACTTCCTCAGACATGTCTGTCTGAAGGGAACAAGGTTGTTTCATGGATAAGCCATGACGTGATAAGGATTCATATCCTTGAGGCACACCTGCTATATGAGGTTCAATTTATATATTCATAATTATATTATATATATATATATATATCTCTGTATGGTATATTTAGTTTACAACATATTTTAATCAATAATTCATATAATGTGTTATCTATGTGTAACAATGTATTGATTTATATATATGTTATACCATGTATTCATCATTTAGAATGTATTGTAGAAGGTACAGAAACATTGAAGTAAGTTTATGTTAATTGGATTTCTGAGAAGAGTAAATGTTATTTCAAAACAATAGTTATACATGAATGTAGATAATTGAGATGTACAAGTTCCGATGCCAAGCATCAAAGCTGTTATATAAATTTTTATCAACTTAACGTATATTTCAAAAAGATAGGAGAAAACAGCCAACTCCAACAAGTCCAGGATATAGATAATTAAAAGGGTCAGGAAAAGACCTTCCTCCATGATGTATATTAAAAAGGTCAAGAAGGCCATGTGAATGTATTATTAGATATTTAGTTTTAAATGCTTAAAAGTTGTGATGTTCATCTGCAGTACCACAGTGCCATCCGGAGCCAGATGGACAATATTATTTCATTATTTGTTCTATGCCATATTAGGAGTTAATATGACATTATTGTATTATTAGCATGCGAATACACCCACCTTACCTGATTGGAAATCCCTACTCTAAAGGGGATGATTCTTAGATAAGGGGGGGAATAATTACTCGTGTGCGGAGCAGCAAGGGAGATCCATAGAGCCATAGAACCATTGATCCATCCATCCATTCATTCAATCAAAAATAAAACTTTACCAGAAGAAACTTGTATTATTTTTTTGGGATTACTAGGAAAGTTCTTGAGAACTGGTCCCATCTGAACTCTGTCTACCTTTGACCCGGTAACGTATATTTGTGTTTAATACTCGTGATATTAATAAGATATTTCTCTCGGTATATAGCCAAGAGTTCCCATACTGTGGGAATAAATAGTGTTAGGCGCCTCCATAATGCTGATTGTTCTCTTAGCAAAGATGCATATTGTTAATGGAAGATCTGACATTATTTGAAAAGAGGACTAAACCCTTGGAAAGTTATTTATCCATAGTCTGATTGCCAAGCTGAATATTTTATCATATTAATATCATATATTTTTGATTGGTCATAGGAAAACAGAGTCAAGGGATAACAGTTATTTTTCTGTATAATCCGTGTTTTATTGTTATAGCCTGTTTGATAAACAGAAGATCCTAAGTTTCTTTTAGTATATGAGTCCGTTTGATAAAAGTATGACACTGGTCGTCATAAATCACTAAGTCAAGCTGTGCTGACCAGATAGGGGTGTGTTAGCACCACTGTGTGGTACATTTTGGGTATTATTTTGTAACTTCATCATTTGTTTTGCAATTGTATTGATTTTATATTCTGTTTTATAAAAAACGATCATATATTTTTGCATATACAATTGTCCCTTTCACTGCTTGCAGAAATCAAATTAAGATACTTGATAAAAAGAACTTAGAGGCGTGTTTATGTCTGCCCGAAGGATAATATAATTTTTCTGTTTTTTTTTTATCCTCTCTTTTATATGAAGATTTTTTTTAATATAGAAGATATATGACAGTACCCAGACCCGAACCCGGACTTCTTCACAGGGTTTGGGATCGGTGTTGTGTAGATTTTATTATTTTCCCTTATAACATGGTTATAAGGTAAAATAATAGCATTCTTAATACAGAATGCATAGTACAATAGGGCTGGAGGGGTTAAAAAAAAAAAATGTTTAACTCACCTTAATCCACTTGCTCGCGCAGCCCGGCTTCTCTTCTGTCTTCTTCTTTGAGGAATAGGACCTGTGGTGATGTCACTGCGGTCATCACATGATCCATCACCATGGTGATGGATCATGTGACGGACCGCATGATGACCGCAGTGACATCACCACAGGTCCTTTTCCTGTGCACAGCAAAGATGAAGACAGAAGAGAAGCCGGGCCCATGCGAGCAAGTGGAAGGTGAGTTAAATTATTTATTTATTTTTTAACCCCTCCAGCCCTATTGTACTATGCATTCTGTATTAAGAATGCTATTATTTTCCCTTATAACCATGTTATAAGGGAAAATAATAATGATCGGGTTTCCATCCCGATCGTCTCCTAGCAACCGTACGTGAAAATCGCACCGCATCCGCACTTGCTTGTGGATGCTTGCGATTTTCACGCAGCCCCATTCACTTCTATGGGGCCTGCGTTGCGTGGAAAACGCACAAAATAGAGCATGCTGCAATTTTCTCGCAACGCACAAGTGATAAGTTAAAATCGCCGCTCATGTGCACAGCCCCATAGAAATGAATGGGTCGGTATTCAGTGCGGGTGCAATGCGTTCACCTCACGCATTGCACCCGCGCGGAAATCTCGCCCGTGTGAAAGGGGCCTTACTGGACACTGAGGAGAACTCGAAAGTCAATCAACTGGACCTGGGCGTGCCAAAGGGTGCGTAGACCGAGCCTCTAGGTGCTGAAGCAACGCCCTAATAGCACCTAGAGACTCATTAGCATATTTTAAAAGTCTTTATTTTAAGAGAACGGCGGCAGGCAGGGAGTTATAAAGCATACTGTTATGTACTGCTGACAGTAGCACATCGCTAATGTCAGACAGCTACATAACGCTATTTCTCATGACAGAAACCCTTTAATCTTAAATCACACACTTAAGAAAAACACACACTTGAAATCAAACATGCAAACACTCCCAAACTTGAGTTTTTTCTCTGCTTATATACAGTATGTGCTTCTCTCAGACAACTCCAAACCAGACTGCCAATTTTTTCCCTTTCAGATTCAAAGGACTGAGCTGAACACAAGCTGTTTAACCTCTGCTGATTAGACAACCACACCCCTAATTACTTACCGGTAGACTAAACTACTGAGCAAACCAATATGCGCTAAATGCAAAAAATGTATTCACAGTATACAAGAATGTACTCACAGTTTTCTCTGAGCTGCCATGCAATAAACCTGGCAGCAAAAACAAGTTACAGTATCTAAGCTATACTATACTGCTCTGACTTGCTATAAAGTCCAATTAGGTCAGTCACAGACACTCAGCAATGTGCAGAAATGATTTATCCGGCTCTCATAGATACTCACTCACTTAATCTTAAAGGAGAACTCCCGCAAACATTTTTATTCTGTGACCTGCTAGAAAGGTACATGATGTAATCTGTGGTGTAATCTTCTTACCAGTGACTGTATTTGTGAGTTATCCCCTCCCTTCTGACCCTCAGCTCATCAGCAATAGGACTTTGTAAATAACAAAGCATCTTATGTGTGGACAGTAAGTCAGTTTTTCTATTTATTCTTATGGGATCCTCAATGTTGGTGTCATAGGAATGACTAGAGAAGTAACTGATTTCCTGCCCTGTGTCAGTTGGAGATCAGAGAGTTGGTCATATGACACAGCTAAAAATGAGAAGGGAAAGGATACCTCACAAATACAGTCACTGATAAGAAGATTACTTTCACCACAGATTACATTATTTATCTTTCTAGCAGGTCAGAGATTACAAATTTTTTCACACTCTGAATACAAACACACACTTGAAATCAAACACACAAACACTCCCAAACTTGCATTTTTTTGTCTGCTTATATACAGTAGGTGCTGCTATCAGAAAACTCCAAACCATACTGGTGATTTTATTTCCTCTGGATTCAAAGGGGTATTTAGTATTTAAAGCAAAAGTATTGACAGGTACTATATGTACTCTAGAAAGGGACTACAGGAACAGAGGATGGTCCTCACCAGAGGTATTCATGAACAGGAAGAGGTTCCAGAGAATCCATAATTAGGGATGAGCGGACCCATGGATGTTCGGGTTCGCCAGGTTCGGCCGAACTTCAGGTCAAAGTTTGGGTTCGGTACCCGAACTTGACCCGAACTCAAACCCGAATCCCATTGAAGTTAATGGAGACTCTAACTTTTGTGCACTAAAATGGCTGTAAAATAGTCATAGTAAGGGCTAGAGGGCTGCAAAAGGAAGAAAAATGGGGCTAAGAGCAGGACAATTGCCTTGCAAACAAATGTGGATACGGAAATGACTTAAAATAACATAGACTAGAAATAAAATAAAAAATAATAATCTTGAACTAGGAGGCGGAGGTCAAAGTGGAGTATGAGGTTGAGGAGGCGGTAGACATGGCAGTGTAGGTGGAAGCGGAGATGGAGGAGTAGAAGATAGCCTAGCCATGTTTTTGTTTTGTTTGTTTTTTCCTTTTTTAATTTATTTATTTTTAATAAATTTGGGAAGGCCCCAAAACATTGGTAAATGGAAAAGAGAACGCAAAGATAAAGTGCAATTCTAACAAAGGCTGGGTGTGGCAGGTATACTTATCTATTCAGCACAAGGGATGGACAGGTCCTGTGGGATCCATGCCTGGTTCATTTTAATGAATGTGAGCTTGTCCACGTTGGCTGTGGACAGGCGGCTGCGCTTGTCTGTGATAACGCCCCCCGCCATGCTAAACACACGTACGGACATTACACTGACCGCAGAGCAGGCCAGGACCTCCAAGGCGTAAAGGGCAAGCTCAGGTCATGTGCCCAATTTGGAGACTCAGAAGTTGAATGGGGCAGACCCATCAGTCAGTACATGTAGGCGCGTGCACACGTACTGTTCCACCATGTTGCTTAAATGCTGCCTCCTGCTAAGACGTATCAGCTGGGGGTTTTGGTTGTGGCGTGCTGACAAAGTTTTTACACATTTCGGCCATGCTAACCCTCCCTTCTGAGGTGCTGGCGGTGCCCCAGCTGCGTTAATGATTTTTTCTTCCTCCTCTTCTGCCTTCGCCTTGTGATTCCACTGAGCCCCCACTGTCAGGTGGGAATGCCATCAGTAGCGCGTCTACCAGCATGCGCTTGAACTCGCGCATCTTCTGATCACGCTTCAGTGACAGAATTAAGGATGGCACGTTGTCCAGCAGGGTGGTCACCCAGTAATCCGCAGTGGTTAGAATGTGGGCAACTCGGCGGTCATTGCGCAGACAATTGTGTACTTGGCCTCTGTTGGTGCAGGAACCCACCCTCCGAGCCACTTGTAAATGACTGGCCTGATAACCTTGGAAATTATCCCTCTTCCTCCATCTCTTCCTCCTGTGCCACATCTTCTTCAATCATCGCCCAAAGAGTTTTTTCAAGGAGACATAGAAGTGGTATAGTAAAGATGAGTACAGCGTCATTGACACTGGCCATGTTGGTGGAGTACTCGAAACAGCGCAACATGGCACACACCTCCCATATGGAGGCCCACTTGTTGGTGGTGCTGTTCCACAGAGCGATTCACCCATGCGTGCTGCATCTAAAACTCCACTATCGCCTGCTGCTGCTCGTACCGTCTCTCCAGCATGTGCAAGGTGGAGTTCCACCTTGTGGGTACGTCGCATATGAGGTGGTGAGTGTGGGAAGGCCAAAGACAGGCGAGCAGCAGCAGGGTGAGAACGCCTAAAGCGCACACAGACGGCCCTCAATTCCTGCGGCAGCTCTGACATATCGGGGTAATTGTTCAGGAACATCTGCACCACCAAATTCAGCACATGCGCCAGGCAAGGGATGTGCGTCAAACCGGCTAGCACCAGAGCTGCTACAAGATTTTGTCTGTTATCGCACACCACCAGACCAGGCTTGGGGCTCAGCGGCACCAACCACTCATCGGTCTGTTGTTCCATGCCCGTCCACAGCTCCTGCGCCATGTGGGTTTTTTCCCCCAAACAGATTAGTTTCAAAACAGCCTTCTGTCGTTTCCCCCTGGCTGTGCTGAAGTTGGTGATGAAGGTGTTATGCTGACCAGATGAGGATGCGGTAGAGGAGGAAGCGGAGTAGGAGGAGGAGGCAACAGGAGGCAGTGAGAAATGCCCTGCAATCCTCAGTGGCGGTAAGACATGCGCCAAACTGCTATCCGCCTCAGGCCCAGCTGCCACTGCATTTACCCAGTGTGCAGTAAGGGAGATATAATGTCCCTGCCCATGCTTACTGGTCCACGTATCGGTGGTTATGTGGACCTTGCCACAGATGGCGTTGAGCAGTGCACACCTGATTTTGTCCGCCACTTGGTTGTGCGGGGCAGGGATTGCTCACCTGGAAAAGTAGTGGTGGCTGGGAATCACGTACTGTGGTACAGCCAGCACCATAAGGTTTTTAAAAGTCTCCGTCTCAACCAGACGAATGACAGCATTTCAAAGGCCAGGAATTTTGAAATGCTGGCATTCAGGGCTAGGGATCATTGGTGGGTAGGGGAGTACTTCCTCTTTCTCTCCAGTGTTTGAGGGATGGACAGCTGAACACTTCCATGGGACATTGTGGAGATGCTTGGTGACGGTGGTGGAGGTGGTGGTGTTGCTGCCACATCATCTGTTTGCAGGGGCACTCCAGAGGGGGAGGAAGAGGCCGAGACTGCAGCAGGAGGAGCCTGAGATCTTTCCTGGTTTTTGAGGTGTGTACTTCACTGCAGCTCATGCTTTGCATTTAGATGCCTGGTCATGCAGATGGTGCTCAGGTTTAGAACATTTATGCCTCGCTTCAGGCTCCGATTGCACAGCATGCAAACCACTCGCTCAGTTTCTGGGTGCAGTGGGCAGTAGCAGGCGTACTGGCTAGGGGACGGCCACTCTGCTTTTACACCCTGCTCCCTCTATTGCTGTGTGGCTGGCACTGTGTGACCACCACCACTTCCTCCTGCACACGTCACTCGCATGACCTTGATTCCATGTGGGGTCTAGGACCTCATCATCCTCCACATCATCTTCCACCCACTCCTCACCCCTGCCCTCCCTGCCGGTCTGCACACTGAAGAAAGCCACAGCAGTTGGCACCTGTGTTTCATCATCATCAGAGACATGCTGCGGTGGTCCTCCCATGTCCACATCCTGAAACATAAGTGGTTGGGCATCAGTGTACTCAATCTCTTCCACTTCTGGGCAGTGCTAGGTGGATGGCCCAGAGAAACCCTGCCAGCAGAGTCATCAAAAATCATAAGAGACTGCTGCATGACTTAGGGCTCAGACTGCTTGGGTGATTTGCAAGGGGGTGAGGTGAAAGACAGATGCCCATGGGCTGCAGGTGCCAACTGCTCTTTCAGCAGGGGACCGGGTGGGAGACAATGTGAAGGAACTGGAGGCACTGTCAGCCACCCAATCTACTACTGCCTCTACTTGTTCTGGCCTCAACATTTGTACACCGGTATTCGGGCCTACAAAATAACTCTGAACGTTCTGTCGCCTATGTGCACCTGAGGAAGGTGTTTCATTTGGGCATGTAGCTGGCACAGATCGACCACATCCTCTCCCTGCAACAGGAGCTCCACCAACACCAGCAGCACCACGACCAGGGCCATATCCCTTATTTGATGCTCTCCTCATTCTTTGAGGTCACCCACTGAACTAACAGACAGATTAACTATATTAATTTCCCTGTCACAGATGCAGTGCAGGTGTACCTCACACAAAAAATGGGTATTTGTCACCTGCTGAACTAACAGACGGATTAACTACACTGCTCAAAAAAATAAAGGGAACACTTAAACAACACAATGTAACTCCAAGTCAATCACACTTCTGTGAAATCAAACTGTCCACTTAGGAAGCAACACTGAGTGACAATCAATTTAACATGCTGTTGTACAAATGGGATAGACAACAGGTGGAAATTATAGGCAATTAGCAAGACACCCCCAATAAAGGAGTGGTTCTGCAGGTGGTGATCACAGACCACTTCTCAGTTCCTATGCTTCCTGGCTGATGTTTTGGTCACTTTTGAATGCTGGCGGTGCTTTCACTCTAGTGGTAGCATGAGACGGAGTCTACAACCCACACAAGTGGCTCAGGTAGTGCAGCTTATCCAGGATGGCACATCAATGTGAGCTGTGGCAAGAAGGTTTGCTGTGTCTGTCAGCGTAGTGTCCAGAGCATGGAGGTGCTACCAGGAGACAGGCCAGTACATCAGGAGACGTGGAGGAGGCCGTAGGAGGGCAACAACCCAGCAGCAGGACCGCTACCTCCGCCTTTGTGCAAGGAGGAACAGGAGGAGCACTGCCAGAGCCCTGCAAAATGACCTCCAGCAGGCCACAAATGTGCATGTGTCCCCTCAAACGGTCAGAAATAGACTCCATGAGGATGATATGAGGGCCCGACGTCCACAGGTGGGGGTTGTGCTTACAGCCCAACACCGTGCAGGACGTTTGGCATTTGCCAGAGAACACCAAGATTGGCAAATTCGCCACTGGCGCCCTGTGCTCTTCACAGATGAAAGCAGGTTCACACTGAGCACATGTGACAGACGTGACAGAGTCTGGAGATGCCGTGGAGAACGTTCTGCTGCCTGCAACATCCTCCAGCATGACCGGTTTGGCATTGGGTCATTAATGGTGTGGGGTGGCATTTCTTTGGAGGGCCGCACAGCCCTCCATGTGCTCGCCAGAGGTAGCCTGACTGCCATTAGGTACGGAGATGAGATCCTCAAACCCCTTGTGAGACCATATGCTGGTGCGGTTGGCCCTGGGTTCCTTCTAATGCAAGACAATGCCAGACCTCATGTGGCTGGAGTGTGTCAGCAGTTCCTGCAAGACGAAGGCATTGATGCTATGGACTGGCCCGCCCGTTCCCCAGACCTGAATCCAATTGAGCACACCTGGGACATCATGTCTCGCTCTATCCACCAACGTCACGTTGCACCACAGACTGTCCAGGAGTTGGCAGATGCTTTACTCCAGGTCTGGGAGGAGATCCCTCAGAAGACCATTCGCCACCTCATCAGGAGCATGCACAGGCGTTGTAGGGAGGTCATACAGGCACGTGGAGGCCACACACACTACTGAGCCTCATTTTGACTTGTTTTAAGGACATTACATCAAAGTTGGATCAGTCTGTAGTGTGTTTTTCCACTTTAATTTTGAGTGTTACTCCAAATCCAGACCTCCATGGGTTGAAAAATTTGATTTCCATTTTTTTATTTTTGTGTGATTTTGTTGTCAGCACATTCAACTATGTAAAGAACAAAGTATTTCAGAAGAATATTTAATTAATTCAGATCTAGGATGTGTTATTTTTGTGTTCCCTTTATTTTTTTGAGCAGTGTATATTAATTTCCCTGTCACGGATGCAGTGCAGGTGTACCTCACATAAAAAATGGGTATATGTCACCCACCAAACTAACAGATGGATTAACTATATTAATTTCCCTGTCATAGATGCAGTGCAGGTGTACCTCACACCAAAAATGGGTATATGTCACCCACCGAACTAACAGATGGATTAACTATATTAATTTCCCAGTCACGTATGCAGTGCTGGTGTACCTCACACCAAAAATGGGTATATGTCACCAACCGAACTAACAGATGGATTAAATATATTAATTTCCCTGTCATGGATGCAGTGCAGGTGTACCTCACACAAAAAATGGGTATATGTCACTTACCGAACTGACAGACAGATTAACTATTATTTTTTTGTGTCAGGGGTACAAAGATGGTGCATTGCACTCACAAAAAATCGCTATAGGTCACCCACAAAATTAATAGCCAGATTAATTATTATATTTCTGTGTCAGGGGTGCAAAGTTGGTTTATTGCACCCACAAAAAAATCACTGTAGTTCACCCACAGAATAAATAGCCAGATGAGATTCCTAACACTTCAGCTGCCTGCTTCCTGTCCCTGCACTACTCAGGGCTGATGGGCGGTGCTACACGTGATCCAGCTTGTATAGAGGCTGGGTCACATGATGCACCGGCCAATCACAGCCATGCCTTTACTAGGCATGGTTGTGATGGCTTATAAGTGCCCACAGCTTAAAAGCTTGTTGATTGGCTGCCCTGCAGTCTTTCAACAAGCTTTATTAAATACCTGAACACCGAACTCAAACCCAAACTTTTTCTGCAAAGTTCGGGTTCGGGTCCGGGTACCCGAACTCGCATATTTCGGTACGGACCCGAACTTTGCAGTTCAGGTTCACTCAACACTATCCATAACCTTTCTTAAATTAAGTGTGTATTGTCAGGTAGGTCCTGGAATTGCTACTACCACAACCAAGTGTGTTAAAAGTATTAGATTCTGTCATTCACAAGCAACAGGCAAGCACTGCACCCATATGTATCTGCAACTGCCATGCATTATGTCTATATATGTCTGTACTTGCCAATTATCATGCTCATATACAGTATGTGTCTGGAACAAAGCATTATGCTCACACGTCTCTGTAACTGCCAAGCATTATGCCTATATCTGACTGTAACCACCAAACTTTGTATCTACTTGAGACTGTAACCACTAAGCATTGTGCCTCTTGCTGGAATAATGTTCAGTTCCAAGTTCAGCTAAAGGATCAGCCTCATTGCTCCGCCTTCCTTGAGTGATGACCCAGAATCAGAGCTCAGCTTCAGCAAGCCGTTCCATCTTTGGTCTGATATATTTTTTGGTCTGTTTATTTGAATAATGTTAGATTTGATGTCAGATATAAACTTTACTCCCTTGCTTTTCCATGTCTCCATGTGTAATCCCAGAATGTAGTTTTCCAGCGTCTCAATGGGAATAGGGTCCATCACCACTGACCCCAGCCTGTCAATTGAGGATGGGCCTAAGTGCCATGTTGCTATAGTGGCGGTGACCGTGGAAGGAGCTTTATCAGCTACTGAGGATAATTGAATAGGAAAAAAAGTGTATCACCTTCATGTTAGTAATGGGTGATAAACTGGCTTCAATTTGTGACCACAATTTTTCTGATGGGTTTTGTCTCCAAAATTTAGACTGGTCTATCAAGAATGAGTTGGTAATGGAATAGATATGGAATGCCCATGGCCCCACATGTCATATGTTTGGTTAGTGCAGTAAGAGCCACTCTAGGTTTCATGTGGTACCAAATAAAGGATGACATTTGTTTCTGAAAAGGGCCAAAAGTTACTGTACGTAGCAGGTATAATATTTTGGGGAGGATAAGCATCTTATATAATACTATCCTGCCCATCCAGCTTGTTTCATACTTGTCTAGTCGGTCTAGTTCCTTTTGTAATAGACCATGGAGAGGGGGGAAGTTGTCTGATATCAGTTGCTTGGTTGTTGGTGTAATATTTACTCCTAAATATGGGATGGAATTTGATGTCCATGGGAATGGGAACATTCTTGAGATACTGTAGATTACTTATGATCTTGTGAGAGGTTGAGACCCAGCATTACGGACTTGGTAATATTTATCTTGTAGTAGGAGACTGCACTAAACTGATCTAAAATATTTTTCCCTGCTGGCATAGAAGAGTGTGGGTTAGATAACATTAATATTAGGGATGAGCGAATCGACTTCGGATGAAACATCCGAAGTCGATTCGCATAAAACTTCATTTCAATACTGTACGGAACGGGAGCTCCATACAGTATTAGAATGTATTGGCTCCGATGAGCCGAAGTTATTACTTTGCAAAGTTTCACAAGACTTTGCGTAATAACTTCATAAATTGATTTCTACTGTAAAAAAACATTTCCCGAACTTGGGTTCGGTTCCAAATGGTACCTTGGAACCGAACTCGAGTTCGGGAAATGTTTTTTTACAGTAGAAATAAATTTATGAAGTTATTACGCAAAGACTTGTGAGACTTCGCAAAGTAACTTCGGCTCATCGGAGCCAATAAATTCTAATACTGTACGGAGTTCCTGCTCCGTATAGTATTGAAACAAAGTTTCATGCAAATTGACTTCGGATGTTTCCTCCAAAGATGATTCGCTCATCCCTAATTAATATGACATCATGTGCGAACAGATTTATTTTGTGAGAGGAGGATGTGGTAGAGATGCCTGTCACCATTTATGTAGTCCTAATTTTCTATGCTAGTGGCTCCATAACTATGGCAAATATCAGAGGAGATAAGGGGCATCCTTGACATGTGCTAATACCTGTGCCAATGGGTATGAATATAGTGCCATTATGGCCAACAGAATAGGGCCTAGCGAGAGAAGCAGAGAAGGTAACTTCAATCTGTTTGCCTGATATACCAAGTTAATAATGCTCCTGGTACTCTCTGGTGCTTGATGGCCTGGAGTGAAGCCCACCTAATCTCCCTTTATTAGTGAGGGTAAAAGTGGTAGGAGCCTGTTAGCCAGTATTTTTGCATAAAGTTTTATGCTGGAGTTTAAAAGGAATATTGGGCGGAAATTAGCTGGGATATTCAGGATTTTGCCCGGTTTTGGCAAGGTAATGATATTAGCTCTTAGCATTTCTGCAGGAAATTTACCTTTTGACATGGCTAAGTTAAAGACCTCACAAAGATTAGAGTTAGAGTTTCCCCAAATTGTTTGAAGTATTCCCCTGAGAAGCCATCAGGGCCTGGTGCTTTTCCTAGTTTTATAGTTTTAATTGCATTAGAAACCTCTTGTTGGAAAATTGGTGTGTTTACAGATGAAATTTGAGTGGGGTTTAGTGTTGGCAAGTACACTGATTGGAGAAAGTTATTAGTGTTTTCTGTTGAGGGTTGGAGCACCGACAGATCCTCTTGAAGATTATATAGGTCATGGTAATATGTGCAAAATGCCCTTGCTATGTCTTAGGGGTTAGTTAATTTGTCAGTACGGGTTCCAGATTGGAGAGCCGTGATTCTCGATTTAGAACAAGCAGTTTTAATTCTGGACGCCATTAATTTGCTAGCTTTATTATGGGAGGTATAGTATGACAGTCTTAGATTTCTTGTTTGATCAAAGATTTCTTGTTTGTTTATCAAATGTTTGGGCCAAATATTTCTTTAGGCTTATTCACTTTTCCACAAGACTTTAATAAATTAGTGGCGAAGGGTTCTGCTTATCAGTGGATTCTAGGTGGGCAATTTTAGCTAAGAGGTCCCGGAGTTCACAGGGTTCTTGTTTTATTGAAGCGGGCAGTTTGTTGGATTAGAAGTGCTCTCATACATGCTTTATGAGCGTTCCACGGGGTAAATGGGTTAGTTGAGGAACTGGAATTAATAGTAAAGAATTCCTTTAAGTATGTGGAGAGAGATTGTTGGATCTTTTCTATTGTAAGGATAAATGGTTCCCAAATATACGTGTTAGCTGGATGAGCAAGAGTCCTTAATTCAAGTGATATGGGAGCATGGTCAGACCAAATAATGTTATGTATCTTGCAGGACAGAATGTCCAGCAGAAGCCACTTACAGAGAGTAAACATATCTATTCTGGTGTATATAGTATGTCGGTGGGAATAATACGTATAGTCTCTTTCATTGTCACGTGTGCACCTTCACCCATCATAAAGATCCTGTTGGTTTAGCCAGGTGCCCAGACATGGGGAGTGCATATTGCACCGAGACATGGAGTCCACAGTTGGATTATTTACTATGTTAAAGTCACTGCAAAGCAAGAGCTTGCCTTGTATTTTATGTCATACTTTTTTCATTAGTAAATTCAGGAAAGAGATATGTGCTGAATTTGGTGAGTATACAGTACATTGCCAATAGTGAGCAATATATTGTTGATGACATAACTCAGCCAACATATCTTCCCTTGGGATCCACTGTCACCCCTTTTTCCACATATGTAACTGAGTCTCGAATCGCTATACACACTCCCGCCTTTTTTGGAGGGGCATTAGAACAATAGATATGAGGATAATGTCCAAACTTTGGTTCATGACCTTTCTTAAAGTGAGATTCCTGTATACATAATATGTCAGCTCCCAGTGTTTTGGCTTCTTTCCAGAGTAGAGACCTTTTATAAGGGCTGTTGAGGCCCATAACGTTCATGGTTACTATCTTAATAGACATTTATTTCCTTAAAAAAAGCTGTTTCCCCAATATTTCTCCCTTATCACCATCAGAAATTATGTAGACCACAACATAGTAGAAGAGTGCAGAATCAGAGCCTTGAGGTGATGGTGCACAATAGGCCCGAATATGTAAAGAAGCCCTTGGTGTACCCTAAAGAAAACTGTAGCATAAAAAATTAACTGAAACATGTAAAGAAATATTGTTAATAAACATAAACATTTGTGCGCAGTGTGTGAAACTGCACAAACCATGGGGTTGGTTTGTAAGAAGAAGGATCAGTGTCCTGCAATGAGTTGCAGTCGTTATCTCATATGTCCTTTGCTGATGTGAACCATCCTGAGTGCATTCTCTGTGGAGAGGGATTGAGAGGTCCAGATGGTGAAGAAGCAGTGATCTGTAGGCCCCAGTTCTACAGCAGCTCCATTTTTTTTTCAGATGGAGATGACGTGAAGGTCCCCATTCCTAGAAATGAGCAGCTTCACGTGGAAACCCCATTTATATGGGATTCCATGTTGCCAAAGATTTTGTGTTATCAGTAGCAGTTTCCTTCTTGTCTGTAATGTTAGTTGCGAGATGATGTGAACAAATTGATGTCCTGGAAAGGATCAGGCAGTTTAAATTGCTTTCCGGCTGATTGCATCAGTTGTTCCTTAACATAGTAGAAGTGTATGCAAGCAATCATATCTCGCGGCACATGTTCAGGCAGAGATTTTGGTTTTGGAAGTCGGTGGGCTCAATCTATAATAAGGTCTGTTTCTGTGATATTTGATAAGTGTTTTTATATATTTAGATAGGTCGGATGGCAGAACCGACTCTTATCCTCAATGTCTGCCATTTTAGGTCTCGCACTTTCCAATTCCTCCGCCAATGTGTGCATCCACTAGGCTATTATGTGCCATAGAGAATTCTCCCATTTTGTTTTCTACATGATCCACCCATTCACCCAGACTATCTACTGTGCTAGAATTAGCAGTAATACCTTGAGTTATGTCCTTTTGTGTCGAACTCCTCAAGGCCAACATGGCGCTTTTCATGAAGGCCTCTGAGGCCACTTGGTTAGAGGATGATATCTTGCTTAATGCATCATCAGTGCTCACCTCTATTGCTAAGTCTGGTACATCGCTATCCGCGGTGAAAGACAGGGTGGTGTCCCACCTTGAATTCTGCTTGGCCGGGCTTGCGGTTGTTGAGGCTGGACGGGAGCCGTTGGTAGGTAGTTAAGGCCTATCGTCCGCTTCCTCACAAGATGGTGGAGCCGCTTTTGGGGATATGCCTCTCTTATGTCCCATCAGCGGTATGTTAGGCTGTGAGCGCGGCGAGGAGGAATTAGAGCTGGAGCCCAAGGTGTTGTCCTAGCGTATGGGTAGGTACAGCTTTGTCTTGGTTGAGTGCCTTCGGCCTCTTCTCCGTGTCTGAGGCCTCACGTGGTGCTGCGTCTGCTGTTATGGCATCCCACTTGCCATTTCCCGCCTGGATGAAGAAGGCAGTGAGGAGTTTTGAGGTTACTTTCTTACCCCTTAGCGTGATCCTGGGTGGTAGGCAGTTGTGTTTGTTCAGTTTGAAGGAAGTAATGGTTCGTGAGATCACTTTGGATGTCGCTTTTCAGGATGCCTGTGAGGAACACAAGAGCTAGGCAGCCATCACGCTCCCTGTCCAGGCCATGGCCCCCCATTTTTGTCTGATATTGACCTACTGTATGCTAAGGAGAAGTCATCCATATACAGAACTCAGACAAGCCATTTTAGGCCCAAGTGCTGATTTATTTTACACCTATCATAATGTATATTTTGTAGATACTGGCTTACACATGCAAATCCTCTGGTCCAGTTATTATCTATACAAGATTGATGATGAGAGCTGGTGCCACGGTATAGTGGCAACCCTTAAGGGGGATATTTATCATAAGGGAAAAATCTGAAGTCTCTGTTGGAGTACTTTATGCCACATTTATCAAATGTCTAATGTTACTTGATAAATTTGGCATGTCCTTAAACCTAACACTTTTGTCTAAAGAAGCTACCCCAGTTTCCTTACTGCACCCTCCTCCTGGAGTGAGATTGTGAGTTTAAAAAAAAAAACATAGCTAACCACACCCACTTTTCCACCCATATTACAAAACTGGATTGAGTGGTATAAAAATGCAAAAAGTCGCAAACTTTTGCTCAAGTGAGTGTAAAAAGTCGCAGAAGCCTTATTTCATAAATCAGGGCCAAGATTTTTAATTGTCTCTGCCAATGTACAGCTTAGGAACGTGTTTAACCATGAATGTCATATATAAATGACATGACTTATGAGCTAGAAGATTATACAAGCTAAGATCTTCAGAAATATGTGCAGTATTTTTTTTTATAAAAAGTAATATATTATGCATAAAATATGGCAAGTGTTGCTCTCTTAGCATGTACTTGACATAAAATAAAATATCTGTTAATAAGGAAAATGTTGTCAGATGGCTGCCACATATTGAAATACTAAAAGTATATTAAGATCATGTCGCAGTGAGACACAATGCAGTTGTCGGTTAAAAGCAAGCATCTGAATGAAAGAGTAGGATAATATGACAATCAGATAAATAATTAAAAATCACTGTGATTATTAGAATGAATGCATTTGTCATATGAACCAGATGATGAAGAATTAAATATCTGTCACTGAGGTCTGTGTTTAACAAAAAGACTGTCAAAGCATATGAAATGGAGATGTTACTTATTACTGCAAATAATAAAACAAGCAGTCTATGAAATTGTAATTATGTATTTTTTAATTGCAAATGTTATTCATAATATAAAACTGAGGTTTGCCATTTATTTTCAGTAACGCTGAGTTTCTTATGGTGAAGATAAATGCCCGAACATTCCCACTGTTTTTAAACTCTCAACTGGACATAACCTCAAGTAAAGCTGAGACACTCTACAGGTATGAAAGACCTGTAATTCAAGGTTTCATGTGACTTCTCATCCAGGATTACTGCAGTGAAACTTGGAAAGGAAAAAATATCTGCTATGCATTTTGACAGCAAAATGATATTGAACTATAGTATCTGCAGTTAAACACAAAGTTAGGTAGAGATTCCATCATTTCTGCTCCTACCTTACATGCAAAGATATTTTGTAGTGATTGAATCAATCATCTCAAAATGGCCATAATCTTGCCCCCACTGTTTCTTAGTCTTTGACATTTTCTGCATGTCCCTGAAACAATGTAACATTTTTACATCGAACATAATGAATCTCTTTAATTTTTGATTGGTAAATGGCCTGCAGATTGGGGTTAAATAAACATTGTGTCCTATTGCAGATCAGGGATGCTCTCCAGCCAGTTATCTTACAGTCAGACACAGAATAGTGAGGAGAAGGAAGGACGCGATGGAGGGGGGTCAGTGAATCCCTAAAACACAAAGGGAAAGTTTCTTTTTACAAGTTTCTTTTTTCATTCCTATTTTCATATGGGAAATCATATGATCACTTTTTGTGTGTGTGTGTGTGTGTGTATTCTGCATACAGTATTTTTGTATTTCTTTAAGTACTAAAACTCTGGTAATAACAGTTAAAGGCGTAGTCTCACTTAACGGTTGCAATGTAAATGGCATTTATAATGTAGATAAAGTTAATACAAGGATTACTAATGTATTGTGATTGTCCATATTACCTCCTTTGCTGGCTTGTTTCATTTACGGACTCAACTGAAATACTTACTGTATACTGTATCTTGTTCTTGGGAAGGTTAGTTTCCTGGATTTTTACTACAAACAAAATTTCTCAGATGGCCATGAATGCGTCTAGAGTGGGGAGAGGGGAATAAACTCCTGCTAGAGTCTTCAGTGGCTTATATCTCATAGGAGCAAAGGATCTGTATCTCCTATCAGGGAACCTCTGGGATGCCCCCAAACACATTCAATAGTCAGCCAATCGTACCAAAATCATTTGATCCACTTAAATCTAATGTGTACCTTCACTCTCAAAATTCTCTATTGCATAATTTTGTTAATCAGACAACCATTTAATCTGTTTTTTCTCTTGGATAAAACATTGCATTTAAATCCGAGTTTTAATATAGTTTTCGATACTATGACTGAGGCATGTTGTTCATGAAGCTGCCTTCATTTATAGTCTCTTGTCAAAAAAATTATATTCTATTGTAATTATGTAAGATCATGTAACAGGCTACAAAATGTATTTTATTAAATAGATGTGTTTACGATGGATATCTTAATTAACAATCTAAGGCCTCATGCACACGACTGTAGTTTGTTTTGCGGTACGCAAATCGTGGATCCGCAAAACATGGCGCATTTCGCAATTTGTGCAGAAAGAAGTTGAGAAGAATCCAGCTCCACTTTAACCCCTTAAGGACACAGCCTTTTTACACCTTAGGACCAGGCCATTTTTTGAAAATCTGACCAGAGTCCCTTTAAGTGCTGATAACTTTAAAACGGTTTGACTTATCCAGGCCGTTCTGAGATCTTTTTTTCGTCACATATTGTACTTCATGACACTGGTAAAATGGAGTAAAAAAAAAAAAATTTTTTGCACCAAAAAATACCTAATTTAACAAAAATTTGAAAAAAATTTGCAAATTTCAAAGTTTCAGTTTCTCTACTTCTGTAATACATAGTAATACCCCCAAAAATTGTGATGACTTTACATTCCCCATATGTCTACTTCATGTTTGAATTGTTTTGGGAATGATATTTTATTTTTTGGGGATGTTATAAGGCTTAGAAGTTTAGAAGCAAATCTTGAAATTTTTCCGAAATTTACAAAAACTCAATTTCTAGGGACCAGTTCAGGTCTCAAGTCACTTTGCGAGGCTTACATTATAGAAACCACCCAAAAATGACCCCATCTAAGAAACTACACCCCTCAAGGTATTCAAAACTGATTTTGCATACGTTGTTAACCCTTTAGGTGTTGCACAAGAGTTATTGGCAAATAGGGAGGAAATTTGAGAATTTCATTTTTTTGTCTAATTTTTCATTTTAACCCATTTTTTCCACTAACAAACCAAGGGTTAACAGCCAAACAAGACTGTATCTTTATTGCCCTGACTCTGCCATTTACAGAAACACCCAATATGTGGCCGTAAACTACTGTACGGCCACACAGCGGGGCGTAGAGTGAAAGGTGCGCCGTTTGGTTTTTGGAAGGCTGATTTTTATGGACTGGTTTATTTACACCATGTCCCATTTGAAGCCCCCTGATGCACCCCTAGAGGAGAAACTCCCTAAAAGTGACCCCATCTAAGAAACTACACCCCTCAAGGTATTCAAAACTGATTTTACATACGTCGTTAACCCTTTAGGTGTTGCACAAGAGTTATTGGCAAATGGCGATGAAATTTGAGAATTTCATTTTTTTGCCTAATTTTCCATTTTAACCCATTTTTTCCACTAACAAAGCAAGGGTTAACAGCCAAACAAGACTGTATCTTTATTGCCCTGACTCTGCTGTTTACAGAAACACCCCATATGTGGCCGTAAACTACTGTACGGCCACACAGCGGGGCGCAGAGTGAAAGGTGCGCCGTTTGGTTTTTGGAGGGCTGATTTTGCTGGACTGTTTTTTTGGCACCATGTCCCATTTGAAGCCCCCCTGATGCACCCCTAGATTATAAACCCCATAAAAGTGACCCCATCTAAGAAACTACACCCCTCAAGGTATTCAAAACTGATTTTACAAACTTTGTTAACCCTTTAGGTGTTGCACAAGATTTAATGGAAAATAGAGATACAATTTCAAAATTTAACTTTTTTGGCAGATTTTCCATTTTAATATTTTTTTTCCAGTTACAAAGCAAGGGTTAACAGCCAAACAAAACTCATTATTTATGGCCCTAATTCTGTAGTTTACAGAAACACCCCATATGTGGTCGTAAACAGCTGTACGGGCACACGGCAGGGCGCAGAAGGAAAGGAATGCCATACGGTTTTTGGAAGGCATATTTTGCTGGACTGGTTTTTTTGACACCATGTCCCATTTGAAGCCCCCCTGATGCACCCCTAGAGTAGAAACTCCAAAAAAGTGACCCCATTTTAGAAACTATGGGATAGGGTGGCAGTTTTGTTGGTACTAGTTTAGGGTACATATGATTTTTGGTTGCTCTATATTACACTTTTTGTGCGGCAAGGTAACAAGAAATAGCTTTTTTGGCACCGTTTTTTTTTTGTTATTTACAACATTCATCTGACAGGTTAGATCATGTGGTAATTTTATAGAGCAGGTTGTCACGGACGCGGAGATACCTAATATGTATACTATTTTTTTTATTTATGTAAGTTTTACACAATGATTTCATTTTTAAAACCAAAAAAATGTTTTAGTGTCTCCATAGTCTAAGAGCCATAGTTTTTTCAGTTTTTGGGCGATTATCTTAAATAGGGTCTAATTTTTTGCGGGATGAGATGACGGTTTGATTGGCATCTATTTTGGGGTGCATATGACTTTTTGATTGCTTGCTATTACACTTTTTGTGACGTAAGATGACAAAAAATGGCTTTTTTTACACCGTTTTTATTTTTATTTTTTTACGGTGGTCATCTGAGGGGTTAGATCTTGTGATATTTTTATAGAGCCGGGCGATACGGATGCGGCGATACCTAATATGTATACTTTTTTTTTATTTATGTAAGTTTTACACAATGATTTCATTTTTGAAACAAAAAAAATCATGTTTTAGTGTTTCCATAGTCTAAAAGCCATAGTTTTTTCAGTTTTTGGGCGATTATCTTGGGTAGGGTATGATTTTTGCGGGATGAGATGACGGTTTGATTGTTACAATTTTGGCGTACATGCGACTTTTTTGATCACTTTTATTACCTTTTTTGGGAAGTAAGGTGGGCAAAATTTCAATTTCATCATAGTTTTTTATTTTTTATTTTTATGGTGTTCACCATTCGGGTAAAGTAACATGACCGTTTTATAGATCAGGTCGTTACGGACGCGGCGATACCAAACATGTGTAGGGAATTTTATTTTTTTCATTTTTTATCAGTGATAAATGTGTTTTTTTATTTTTACTTTTTTTTCACTTTTATTCACTTTTTTTTGACCCAGACCCACTTGGTTCTTGAAGATCCAGTGGGTCTGATGTCTGTATAATACAGTACAGTACAATATATATTGTTCTGTACTGTATTTTACTTACACTGAACAGATCTATGCCTTTCAGCACAGATCTGTTCAGCACCATGGACAGCAGGACGCCTGAGAGGCGTCCTGTTGCCATGGGAACCTTCCCCGTCTGCTCAGTACTGCTCAGAACTTCGCAGACGGGGAAGGGTAAGGAGGGGATCTCTCGGGGGGCTCTCTCCCTCCCCATCGGGGGGCTGCAAAGGCACAGCAGCCCCCCGATGGGAGAGGGAGGGAGCTCCCTGCGCTGTTAACCTTTTCCATACAGCGGTCCGTACGGACCGCTGTATGGAAAGGGTTAAACGGCTGACATCGCATCGCAGATGTCAGCCGTTTATACCAGGGTGCCAGCAATGTGCTGGCACCCTGGTATCCCCACTAGACACCAACGATTATACTAGGGGAGGCGGGCGGGGGATCGCGATCCCGCCTGCCGCACCGCCCGCCTCCCGCACCGCCCACACCGCCCGCAACCCTCCCCCTGCACCTCCCGCCACCATAAAAATCATTCGGGGGTGCAGGGCGGGGTGAATAAAACATTTTTTTTAGGCAAATAAAGTTTCTGATCCCCGCGGTCAGGGACTGCGGGGACCAGAAACTTCAGAAATCGCAGCAAACCGCAGGTCTGAATTGACCTGCGGTTTGCCGCGATCGCCGACATGGGGGGGTCACGGGACCCCCCCGCGCATTTAGCCTAGGTGCCTGCTCAATGATTTGAGCAGGCATCGGGTTCCGATCACTGCCAGCCGCACGGCAGTGATCGTAAATACCTAGGGCGTACATGTACGCCCTGTGTCCTTAAGTACCAGGGCACAAGGGCGTACCTGTACGCCCTATGTCCTTAAGAGGTTAAAGGAATGTGCGTTTATTCAGCTTGCGGTTAAAAACTCATCCATGAAATACAAAATTTAGCAGTCTTGTCTTGTCTACATGTTTCGGGCTATCAGAGACATTTCCAGGCCTTCTTCATGACACAGAAAGACATTAAAAGTGCGACCTTTTAAAGGGGAGGGTGCACCTGTGTTCACTGATTGTTTCCACAGGCCTGTAACCGCCCCCAGGAAAAGGTGCCACACTTCCAGTTAACTCTTCTCATGAAAATTAAATGAAAGAAAAAACAAAAATATAACCATATGTATGCATAGAGAAAATAAAAGTATAATAACTATGAAAAAAACTATGTCATACAAGGGTATACATATATAGAGGATACATGGGGTATGAGCCGGATATACAGCAATATTCTAGCAAACCATGGTGGAATGTAATGGAAATCAGGTCACCAGAAATGTGTTGTAGCATTCTCAGGAAAGGAAGAAATTCACATGCCCAAAAATTATTAGCATGAGAATTATTGCTGCAAAATCAGATCTAGGCGTTTATTGAGCCCCTCAGGTTGGCGTGTATTCAGTGAAAAAATCCAAAAGGATTCCCTGTTTAATAATTTTCTTCTATGGTCTCCTCCACGTTTAGGCAGAAAAACTTTTTCTATGCCTTGTACTATCATATCTGATGTGTCCCCACCATGGCAGACAGCAAAATGCAGACTAGCTGCAGACACATTGCGACTGCCATGGTGGGGCACATCAGAGATGTGTTTGCGTATCCTAGATTTTATTGCATTAATAGTACAACCCACGTATTGCAGTTTGCACTTTGTGCAGGTGATCAAGTATACAGCGTGGGTTGTATTGCAGTTAAGATACGCTTTCATTGGAAAGACTCTGTTGTTTACAGTTGAGGAAAAGGTTTTGGATTTCATCATATGTGTGCAGCAAATGCATCTGTGGTGTCCACACCTGTAACTCCCCTTGGTCCTAAGCCACACAGGTTGCGACTTTTTGTCTTCTTGGTATAGGCTAGGGCTGACATAGTTTGCAATTGTGGGCGCCCTTCTGGCTGCGCATTTAACCCCATCTGCAACTATGTCAGTCCATTCTCTGTCATAAGACAGGACAGGAAAATGTTTTTTTATAATATGACATATGTGTTGGTACTCTGTACTATATTGTGTTACAAACAGATTCCTTCTGTCCTTGTCCTTGATAATGTTGTTTGTGTTTCTATTTTTGTTTTCACTATTAGTGCCTATATCTAGTAGTGGAACCTCCTTATGCACAGGATTTTGCTGTTTAGGATAAAGGAGGGATCCCCTTTCAATGGTTAAGACCTGAGCTATAGCATCTTTTACATGTTTAATGCTATAGCCTCTTTTACCCAGTCTATAGTGCTGCGGGGGCTGGGGACGCCGATCACCCTGTTGCATCCAATAGTGATCCCACCGTCTGTGTTGATGCGATTACTTTAGAAAATAGATATATGAGTTTCCATGAAATGATGCATATTTGTGAATTACAAGAGTCTAATACAGTTCTGGATGATCTGGATCTACATAATAGGTCCATGCATTTTCATACAAAAAATCAGGATTTTTATCCAATTCAATCCAGATCTCCAGCACTGGATAGATACCAGGATTTGGTGGAACGTGATCTACTTTTGCTGCATGATCAGATCAACCATGATAGTGGGGGTTGCAGCAATATTTCCAAAAAAGAAAAAAAGGCACTCCAGGATCTTAAAACAAGAGCTGATGTTGTAATTAAACAATCTGACAAGGGGGGCGGGTTGTCGTGCTGGACAGTGGTCTATACAGGACCCTGATAGAATCCATGCTAAGTGACACATCAGTTTATGTCACTCTCAGTGACAACCCCCTCCCCTCTTTTCAGAAGGAACTCAGGGCTATCTTGGATTTAGGGATCCAATCAGGCTTCCTAACCAAAAAAGAATCAGAGTATATTTATACCATGTCCCCAGTCATCCCAGTGTTCCATGCACTTCCCAAAACACATAAAAATGTTTTTCCACCTCCCCTTAGGCCAATTGTAGCGGGCATTGGCTCCTTTTCAGAGAGAATGTCACAATGGGTTGATTCCATACTTCAGCCACTCATACCATTAATACCGGGTTATCTCAGGGACACCACGTCTGTTTTACAAACAATCGATAACATTGAATGGTCCTCAAATTATGTTTGGATCACAGCAGACGTGGTGTCCCTGTATACCAATATTCCCCATGAATTGGCCATTAAATCCCTAACCTGGTTCCTACAGGTATATGGGAATATCACTGCAGGCTTGCAGGAATATGTCCTGATGGTGGTGGACTTCCTCCTCAGGCGCAATTTCTTCATGTTCAACAATAAATTTTATCTCCAGACATCGGGGTTCGATGGGGGCTAAATTCTCTCCCTCCATCGCCAATATTTTTATGGCATGGTGGGAGAGGTGTTTTCGCTTCATCGACACCCACCCTTTCTGGCACCACATCAGGTGGTATGGCCGTTACATCGATGACCTGATCCTGATCTGGACGAGCGATGTGGCGGCCATACCATCCTTTTGTGGTTACATCAATTCCTGTGTGGATACCATCTCCTTTAGTGTCCATCATGACACGCTGGAGGTGGCCTTTTTGGATTTGCGCCTGAGGGGGGACCCCGCCACCAGTCAGGTATCCACCTGCACATATAGGAAACCTATGGCAGGTAATACCACATTACATGCGACATCATGTCATCCTAAACATGTAACTGCCAATATACCCAGGGGGGAAATCATCCGTGCAAAAAGGAATTGCACGGAGGAAATTGGCTTCATGGAGGAAGCTGGACATATTTGCCATAGACTGGGTAAAAGAGGCTATAGCATTAAACATGTAAAAGATGCTATAGCTCAGGTCTCAACCATTTATCCTAAACAGCAAAATCCTTTGCATAAGGAGGTTCCACTACTGGACATAGGCACCAATAGTGAAAACAAAAATAGAAACACAAACAACATTATCAAGGACAAGGACAGAAGGAATCTGTTTGTAACACAATATAGTACAGAGTACCAACAGATATGTCATATTATAAAAAAACATTTTCCTGTCCTGTCTTATGACAGAGAATGGACTGACATAGTTGCAGATGGGGTTAAATGCGCAGCCAGAAGGGCGCCCACAATTGCAAACTATGTCAGCCCCAGCCTATACTAAGAAGACAAAAAGTCGCAACCTGTGTGGCTTAGGACCAAGGGGAGTTATAGGTGCGGACACCACAGATGCATTTGCTGCACACATATGATGAAATCCAAAACCTTTTCCTCAACTGCAAACAACAGAGTTTTTCTAATGAAAGCGTATCTTAACTGCAATACAACCCACGCTGTATACTTGATCACCTGCACAAAGTGCAAACTGCAATACGTGGGTTGTACTATTAATGCAATAAAATCTAGGATACGCAAACACATCTCTGATGTGCCCCACCATGGCAGTCGCAATGTGTCTGCAGCTAGTCTGCATTTTGCTGTCTGCCATGGTGGGGACACATCAGATATGATAGTACAAGGCATAGAAAAAGTTTTCCTGCCTAAACGTGGAGGAGACTATAGAAGAAAATTATTAAACAGGGAATCCTTTTGGATTTTTTCACTGAATACACGCCAACCTGAGGGGCTCAATAAACGCCTAGATCTGATTTTGCAGCAATAATTCTCATGCTAATAATTTTTTGGCATGTGAATTTCTTCCTTTCCTGAGAATGCTACAACACATTTCTGATGATCTGATTTCCATTACATTCCACCATAGTTTGCTAGAATATTGCTGTATATCCGGCTCATACCCCATGTATCCTCTATATATGTATACCCTTGTATGACATAGTTTTTTTCATAGTTATTATACTTTTATTTTTTCTATGCATACATATGGTTATATTTTTGTTTTTTCTTTCATTTAATTTTTATGAGAAGAGTTAACTGAAGGTGTAGCACCCTTTCCTGGGGGCGGTTACAGGCCTGTGGAAACAATCAGTGAACACAGGTGCACCCTCCCCTTTAAAAGGTCTCACTTTTAATGTCTTTCTGTGTCATGAAGAAGGGCTGGAAATGTCTCTGGTAGCCCGAAACATGTAGACAAGACAAGACTGCTAAATTTTGTATTTCATGGATGAGTTTTTAACCGCAAGCTGAATAAACGCACATTCCTTTAAAGTGGAGCTGGATTTTTCTCAACTTCTTTCTGCATTTGCTGCCCGCACCTGACACGGGCCATCCGTGCTCACAACTAAAGGAAGGGCAGGTGAGAGCTGCTACATTTCTCTTTTCTTATTTCGCAATTTGTGGAACGGCACGGACAGCCTTTAATATAAATGCCTATTCTTGTCCGCAAAGCTTGGAGTGCTGTCCGCATCTTTTTCGGCCCCATTGAAGTGAATGGGTCCGCATCCGAGCCGCCAAAACGGTGGCTCGGATGCTGACCAAAACAACGGCCGTGTGCCTGAGGGCTAAGGCTGAGTTCAGACTTCAGTTATTTGGTCAGTTATTTCAATCAGTTACTGAGAGCCAAAACCAGTAGTGAAGCCTACTTAGAGATCAGGTGTAGTGATTTGATTTGCACCTACAGGTATTTCCCACCTTGTGGTTTTGGCTCACGATAACTGATGGAAATAACTGACCAAATAACTGAAGTGTGAACTTGGCCTAACTTTTTATATGCCAAGTCTCTTTGATGCTATTAATTTTTATCAAAAATGTCGATAAGCGATGGGGACCAACTGCAAGCACAATATATAACATTTGAACCTATGCTAATGATGGCAATTTTGCTTGGATGTAGGGGAAAGGACTTAAAAATTCACTGCATGAAGTACAAAAATGACATGATTTTAATTAAAAATGATTGCGTGCTGTAAACTATTTGACATTCTCAACTGTGACAGATATGTAATCTGGATAATGAAACAAGTGCTTTTCCTGAAACAGTAGGCCAAATGTCAAGCTAAAGTTTAACTAACTTTGGTTGAACTCATTTATAATGATATATTATGATCACCTTATTCATTTATCAAAAAAAAAAAAAAAAGATAATGGCAGGCTTTATTTGTTTTATCTGAGTAATGAACGACAGGCAGTGTAATGAACAGGAAGTAGCACCCGCATGGAGCACGTCCTCCTCTTCAAATAAATGATCGATGGTGGTGCTGGATATCCCCGCCAATCAGATATTGATTACCTATTTCCGATTACCAGATACTGATTTACCTAGAGTTTGCATTGTCAAACTAATTGACCAATCTGACCGATTTGACATTTAAAAAAAAACTATATGTGTTGTATTTTATAGGATTAATTACAACCTAACATCCAATTAATCTATTGTTCTTTGTGCCATGAATAAAAACAGACTCAAAACTCCTCAAAACATTGAAAAAAACTTAAAATGCACAACACATTTTAGTGGTCTGACTTGTCTCCTGTTTTCTTCATTATTTCTATTATAAGTGTTTGTTAGGCAGAGAAGAGAAAAAAACATAAACAAGACTGTTGCCATATTTCGGAGCAGGATCACACAATTTTTGTGTTTGACCTCCACTGGAGAACATAAAGTGACCTTTTTAACATAGCAGTGCAAAAGGTGTTTTACTAAGGGGAATTGATGGCTGCTGAATATATCAAGTTTTTTTGCATTCATCTCTATGATGTTATCATCTCTCTTTTTTTTACTGTAGAAGGAAATAAGGACATACTGAAGGACGATGAAGGGAATGAAATGCTCTCTGCTTTTTAATGTTGGAAAGTTAAGGAAAAAATTCCATTATATAAATAAGTCAATTTGATCCAAGATGTGCAAAGATTACCGAATGATATATGGATAATCCATGATAAACATTGAATGTGGCCTTACTTGTTCTGTCAAATATCTGCAAAGATGATGAAATGAAATGTAACATCAGAGATTTGTTTGTATCACATATTTTTAAGAAGAAAAAGCTTTAGTCGCAGTGTTACTTACACACATTATGCCTTGGTTTTGATTGTGCTGTAGAAATGTAGCTAACTAGCCATTATTAAGATTATCAAGGGGTCTAACTACAGTGACAAGGATCTATCGACAGAAGCTCTCGCTCACAAATGTCCCGAGCAATTTAAGAATCAATTGGTTGAAAGGAATAAAAAGTCTATAATAAACTCTATGGCTAGAAACTCTTCAGGCTTTGGTAAGGACAATGGGGATTATTAGTGAATGAATGAGGTGTTGAAATGATTTTCTACAGTTTTTAAGTTTGGAATATTGTAAATGAACAGAAAATTTGCAGTCCTAAACTAATCCGGTTTTAAAGATGCCTATGCATCTTCAATAGCTGTTAAACAAATGGTCTTGGACAATTCCCCCATACACTGTGGACCGAGTGAGTGTTTCCAATGGGGAGAGAGGAGAAAGACGCTTTGTTAGCGAATTCTGTGTTGGTGAACACATTTTGCTGCAAAACTGCATTTGCTATATCCACTTTAGTGAACATGTTGTATTACTTCAAAGAACAGTGTAGTCACAGCAAATGCATTTTCAGAATCATCAATATGATGGGGTAGTTTATTCATGTGTCATGCCAGGCTGATGCTAATCAGCAAATGGAGATGTACCATCTGAACAACCAGCTGCAGTCCTACCTAGATGGTGACATTCTCTGTGTCCCCTGACACCATAGACTTCTTGGCAGGCAGACTGGAAAGCAGCGAGAACTGTCCCAGTTTACTCTCTCTGTACTGTTTTGTCCTGGTTGTAGTGTCATCTCAGAAAGGGTTTTCAGCATGGCAGATGGTGTTTTCACACCCGAGCAAAGTTATCCACCGCCAGTGTACAAAACATCACTTTTAGCAAAATAAACAAGGCAAGCATCCATGAGGATTTCCAGAAACCTCCGGCTAAGGCCAATGAATAGATCAGCCGTTTCGCGCATGAAGCGCTTCCTCTGGCCACAGCTGGAAGTGCTTTGTGAGCGAAATGGCCGTCGCCGCTGCCTGTTCGTTTGGTTGCACTGTATCGTGTCCGCTCCTGACCCTTGGTTATTAAAGCAAATGAAAACGTCGATTGGTGAGTGCCACCAGAGTATTTTCTTCTGTTGTATGTGAATTACCAATATCTGACACCAGCTGAGCACCGCCTGACCAGGGGACACACTGAATAGTGTCCGGAGCTGCACTTGCAGGAGGAAGAGGGGTATTCTGCAGTACCATCGGATCTGTTTTCTAATTCCAGTGATACTTCAGGAAAGATTAACACCTTCAGGAGTACAGACTCAGGGCTGAAGGCTTTGCTGAGTAGCTGCAAGCAGTGAGGAGACAAATGCTAGGCACAGAAGCTGACAAAGGAGATCTGCAGAGCATTGCACAAGAACAGGTAGGGAGAAGATCCTATGTGTATCAGCAGTGTCATTGTACAGCAGGGATTTGTAGTCCTACATATACAACATGCTGCTGAGTATCCCAGCAGGCAGACATGTCACTCAGGGCAGACTTATTCACTCCCTTTGCAGAGCAGGGGGAGGGGCAGAGATTGTTGTTATTGCATGTAAACAAAGGGCCAGAAGAGAACCAGGGAAATGAGGAAATATATATATTTTTTTACCTAAAACTTGCTTAGCTCAGTTATATATTGCTGCACATCAGATTAACAGTGCTATATTTTTTTTTCATTACTCGAACAACCCCTTTAAAGATTTTTAAATGAGAATGGTAAAAGAGAGCAAAAATTAATAAAAAATTAAAAAAAGATATTATGACAAGATATAAAAAAGCTATCATAGGTCATAGAAGACCTGTTAGAGCAGATTTGATTCATGAAGAATCTATTTGGCCATGAATGTAATTTTTTTGATAAATTCGATGAATCAGACACAAAACGGTTTTCAAGAAGTTCATTCATCTCTACTGTAGATACAATCTTGCCATTATGGTTTTTCACCTTTAGATTTGTATTTATAGCTCAACACAAAGCAATGGGTTGCTTCAGTTGGTTATTACATGAATCCATTTCTGTTTAAAGCCTCCCATATCCACCTAAATAAAGGTGTTCCTTGACTTATGATTGCCCTGACTTGCAGTATTTTCATGTTATGATAGCTTCTCCTGGGTCATCATAACTTGAGTGCGTACTGAACTTACAATAGCAACTCACTGATATGTGGAAAATGTGATCAGCTGGAAGATCCAGCGAATCTGTGTGTGGTTTTGTCAGAAGATGTATGCGATTGGCTGACATCAGACAAGTAAAGCCAATCAGCAAGCCCTAACACCAACAATTGGCCTTTGTTACAGCACTACAATACAGGGAGTGCAGAATTATTAGGCAAGTTGTATTTTTGAGGATTCATTTTATTATTGAACAACAACCATGTTCTCAATGAACCCAAAAAACTCATTAATATCAAAGCTGAATATTTTTGGAAGTAGTTTTTAGTTTGTTTTTAGTTTTAGCTATTTTAGGGGGATATCTGTGTGTGCAGATGACTATTACTGTGCATAATTATTAGGCAACTTAACAAAAAACAAATATATACCCATTTCAATTATTTATTTTTACCAGTGAAACCAATATAACATCTCAACATTCACAAATATACATTTCTGACATTCAAAAACAAAACAAAAACAAATCAGTGACCAATATAGCCACCTTTCTTTGCAAGGACACTCAAAAGCCTGCCATCCATGGATTCTGTCAGTGTTTTGATCTGTTCACCATCAACATTGCGTGCAGCAGCAACCACAGCCTCCCAGACACTGTTCAGAGAGGTGTACTGTTTTCCCTCCTTGTAAATCTCACATTTGATGATGGACCACAGGTTCTCAATGGGGTTCAGATCAGGTGAACAAGGAGGCCATGTCATTAGATTTTCTTCTTTTATACCCTTTCTTGCCAGCCACACTGTGGAGTACTTGGACGCGTGTGATGGAGCATTGTCCTGCATGAAAATCATGTTTTTCTTGAAGGATGCAGACTTCTTCCTGTACCACTGCTTGAAGAAGGTGTCTTCCAGAAACTGGCAGTAGGACTGGGAGTTGAGCTTGACTCCATCCTCAACCCGAAAAGGCCCCTACAAGCTCATCTTTGATGATACCAGCCCAAACCAGTACTCCACCTCCACCTTGCTGGCGTCTGAGTCGGACTGGAGCTCTCTGCCCTTTACCAATCCAGCCACGGGCCCATCCATCTGGCCCATCAAGACTCACTCTCATTTCATCAGTCCATAAAACCTTAGAAAAATCAGTCTTGAGATATTTCTTGGCCCAGTCTTGACGTTTCAGCTTGTGTGTCTTGTTCAGTGGTGGTCGTCTTTCAGCCTTTCTTACCTTGGCCATGTCTCTGAGTATTGCACACCTTGTGCTTTTGGGCACTCCAGTGATGTTGCAGCTCTGAAATATGGCCAAACTGGTGGCAAGTGGCATCTTGGCAGCTGCACGCTTGACTTTTCTCAGTTCATGGGCAGTTATTTTGCGCCTTGGTTTTTCCACACGCTTCTTGCGACCCTGTTGACTATTTTGAATGAAACGCTTGATTGTTCGATGATCACGCTTCAGAAGCTTTGCAATTTTAAGAGTGCTGCATCCCTCTGCAAGATATCTCACTATTTTTGACTTTTATGAGCCTGTCAAGTCCTTCTTTTGACCCATTTTGCCAAAGGAAAGGAAGTTGCCTAATAATTATGCACACTTAATATAGGGTGTTGATGTCATTAGACCACACCCCTTCTCATTACAGAGATGCACATCACCTAATATGCTTAATTGGTAGTAGGCTTTCGAGCCTATACAGCTTGGAGTAAGACAACATGCATAAAGAGGATGATGTGGTCAAAATACTCATTTGCCTAATAATTCTGCACTCCCTGTATATGTTGAAAGTATCTGGTATAGACACAAACCTAGGTTTATGGGATGCTGTATTCCAAGGCCGGGATGATGGGTAGGCAAAGGTAGGCACTCGCCTAGGGCGCCACCTCACTACACACAAGGTACCGCAATTTGTCTGTGAAAAAAAACGTTCTAATTGTTGCTAATGAGTGCTTCCATTGTGGAAGCGCCTAATAGTACACAGCAGCTGCGAGCCTGCGAACAAGGCCAGCCTTAGCTATGTGCGACCTGTGAGATCGCATAGGGCACATTACCCTGAATCAATGAAGATGGTGCCAAACCATGGCATGGAGAAAAGATAGAAGCACATGGGGAGAGAAGCACATTGAAGATGCAGATATCTTCTCATGTGAGTTATAGCATCTTGAATGTCTCCTTACAAGGAGCTCTTAGAAACCAGCAATATGGCAGTGGGAGCAGCAAAGCAAGGAGAGGAAGAGTGGGTAGGATGGCCAGACATACGGTTTTAAGCCAGACAGTCTGGATTTTAGACTCCCTGTCCTCCATCTGGAGCAAGGCCTGGATGGACGCAGGGATGACGTCCCTTTCAGTAGCTCACGGTCAGACCGCAGCATTACGCTATCTGAGAGTGAGCTACAACTACAAACTGACTGACTGAGGCTTCTCTCACCTTCAGTCAGTCACTAGAGCCCACAGACATGGCTCCCAGTGGCTGGCTGAGGGGGAGAAAAGCACCCCAGGCTGCCCCCAGCTCACATTCCCAACATGAATGTTCTCTCCCCACCCTTTTTTTGGCCGGTGGGGGAGTGGCTTTACTGAGTGGGTGTGGCTTCACTGAGCCGGGGGCATGGTTAAGCAGTTTGGTGGCGTGGTCAGTCAGGTCTGGCTTTATAGGGGGAAGCCAGTGACCACCCTAAGAGTGGACCATACAAGTTTCCTCATACCATACTATATACGCACCCTCTACTGTACCTCTATAGGCAAAAGATTTCATATATTTTTCACTATCTGTGCATTTTTCCTGCCCAAATCTATGGGCTTCTCTATGGACCCTTTAACACGGGCGAGTTTTCCGTGCAGGTGCAATGCGTGAGGTGAACGCATTGCACCCGCACTGAATCCGGACCCATTCATTTCTATGGGGCTGTTCACACTAGCAGTGATTTTCACGCATCACTTGTGCGTTGCGTGAAAATCGCAGCATGTTCTATATTGTGCGTTTTTCACTCAACAAGGCCCCATAGAAGTGAATGGGGCTGCGTGAAAATCGCAAGCATCTGCAAGCTAGATTGTCACGCATGGTTGCTAGGAGACAATCGGTATGGGGACCCAGTCATTGTTATTTTCCCTTATAACATGGTTATAAGGGAAAATATTAGCATTCTTAATACAGAATGCATAGTACAATAGCGCTGGAGAGGTTAAAAAAAAATACAAAATAATTTAACTCACCTTAATCCACTTGTTCGCGCAGCCCGGCTTCTCTTCTGCCTTCATCTGTGAGAAAAAGGACCTGTGGTGACATCACTGCGCTCATCACATGGTCCATCACATGATCCATCACCATGGTACTGGATCATGTGATGGACCATGTGATGAGCTCAGTGACGTCACCATAGGTCCTTTTCCTCAAAGATGAAGGCAGAAGAGAAGCCAGGCTGCGCGAACAAGTGGATTAAGGCGAGTTAAATTATTTTATTTTATTTTTTTAACCCCTCCAGCCCTATTGTACTATGCATTCTGTATTAAGAATGCTATTATTTTCCCTTATAACCATGTTATAAGGGAAAATAATACAATCTACACAACACCTAACCCAAACCCAAACTTCTGTGAAGAAGTTCGGGTTTTTTGTACCAAACATGCCGATTTTTCTCACGCGCGTGCAAAACGCATTAAAATGTTTTGCACTTGCGCAGAAAAATCGCACATTTTCCCGCGTCGTACCCACATCTTATCCGGGCCAAATCCATGACGCCCGTGTGAAAGAGGCCTATCAGATTCTGAACACATGATGGAGTCTGAAAAACAGTAAGGCGGTCCATGGAGGTAATACATCGCCTCCTAGGTTCTCTGCCAATGTGCATCAGCCCTGACACTGAGAATGCAGACAAAAAAGCATTTATAGAATATAAAACTGCTTCTTTGAAAATCTAAGTCTTTTGAAAACAATTTTAATACAATGTAAAATGATTTATTAAACAGCTTTGCCTCTTGTCTTATAACACTTGCCTGAGAAAACACTAAGGGAGACAGCACATCATATTAGAATATTTCTTTATTTTCCTTCTCAATCTAAATACAAAAGAATTGCAAAGCACCGTGATTACCCAATGCCCCTACTGATGATTCATTGGATTCTTGGCATTTCATTTTTCATGGAATTAGGGCGGCGTACTGTCTAGTAAATTTTGTGATGAAGCTGACACTTTCAATTCCTTTTTGTTTCTGTACATATGCTGATAAAATGGGACTTGAAAATCAAACTGTAAGTATGCATTAGGTTATTTAGTTATATGGACTTGGACGGGATTTCATGAGGGTTTCATACAGCAGATAAATGGTACTGTTGAATAACTGACAATACTGTGTATAACACTCGGCCATCATAAAACAGCATTTTGCTGCTATCTAGAAAATGACAATAGATATTTGTTATCTATCCCCTCTAGTCTATCATTCATGTATCTGTTTTATGAAGTAAAGAGATGTTCATTGTAATGAAACAGTCAAAGCCGGACAACTGCAGATAAAGTAGACATTTTCTCTGTTGTATATCCTTCATTTATCTAAAAAAAATATTGTGTGAACCCATCTTAAGGACATTGCAACTGCTTTGGGGTTTAAATTGTCATTTTACTTTCAAACAATGTATGTTTATCTGATAGCCAGTGTCCTATATAGCAAATATGTAAATAGTTTTATTGAACAAAAATGCTAATTTCCATTTCGAAAAACTCTCTAAATTGCTGGCTACTAGAGATCTGCCTTCCTGCTACATTGCTGTCCACTGCTGGTTATCATGTGAAGTCATGGGTCCCATGGAGTGGGGGCGTGTCCTTCGTGCTCCTGCATTAGGCCTCCTGCACACGACCGTATGATTTTGCAGTCCATTTTAAACGGATCTGTTTTTCCATTTTTTTGTTTCAGTAGTGTTTCCGTTCCGTTTTACCGTTCCGTTTTTTTCCGCATGGTTTCCGTGTGTGATGTGTTTTTTTGCAGATCGCAAATGGAAATGGAAGCATACAATAATGTTTGTAAAATTTTCAATAGATGGTTCCGCAAAAACGGAACGGATACAGAAGACATACGGATGCATTCCGTTTTTTTTTTTTTTTTGCAGATCCATTGACTTGAATGGAGCCACGGAATGTGATTTGTGGGCAATAATAGGACATGTTCTATCTTCGAACGAAATGGAAATACGGAAACGGAATGCATACAGAGTACCTTCTGCTGTTTTTGCGGACCCATTGAAGTGAATGGTTCCGCAAACAGACTGCAAACGGAACACAAAAAAATGGACCGGAAACGGGAAAAAAATACGGTCGTGTGCAGGAGGCCCTACACTGAGCTCACAGACCACATCCGTTCTGCTCCTGTCTCTACTGTACACAGTACACAGCTTCTGCAATGTAAATCCACTATGGTTTCTATCTTTTCTTTTTTTTTTCCTGTGGACATACACTGAGAAGAATGACCTGCCTGGGGAGTGATGGATATGTCCAGAGAAGAAACCACTGGATAAAAAGCATGGTGCATTTACTTTGCAGAGGCTCTATATGTAGTAAGCGGGAATGAAAGTGATGATGATGATGAGAAGGATCTGGGAGACAGAGCTATAGAACAGGGACACCCGTTAGTGATCTTACAAGCTGAGAGCATAGACTGTCTGGGGAGGGATGGATGAGTGTTACTTACCTATCTGCCTGCAAGCAGCTCTCTCCTCCAGATCATCATCATCTCCCCCATACCTGCACACAGCCTCTGCAAAGGAAATGGACTATGGCTTTTTCCCCCTCTGGATGTCCTGTAATATAGCACATACAGGCGTGGCAGAGGAAGGCTTATTTCTTAGCGCATTAATCTGAATAGACAGTGAGCACTATGGGCAGTAAGGACATGAAGTCTCGGGATGTGTGGTACATGCAGACATCACAGCTATGGACCTACCCCCAGGACTCCAGTGATCTGCAAGTGACACATTTCTAGGCCAAGAAGACCATGTACACTACAAGCCCATGATTTTAGTTCTCATTCTGGGGAAAGTATGAGAATGCTTTAATCCAACTCCTAACCTATGTATACTACTCTAGCTATTGTTTTCCACATCTATCAATAATGTTGATAAAGCTTGCTGCTTTTCCAAGGCTGCTAGTTCAAGTGCTGCTGTAGAAGTGCATTGGAGATATTCAGGAGATACTCAGGAGGTAATCTGGAGGTGGATACAATCTAAACAAGTAAGATTTGTTTGTTTAAAATCTTTCCCCTCTTTACAATGGCAGATCTGGTTCTGTGCAGGAATTGTTGTGCTTTTATTTCAGGTTCCACTCTTCAAAGGTTTGGATACTGTCTGATCTGTAGACAGCTCTCCATAATGCAGCAGGAAATTACCTTTTTGAAATATGAGATTTTTAAATTAACCACTAAACAAACTCAGGCTGAGAACATTGCAATGCCACTGCCACAGGGGCCCCCTAGAAATGGAAGATGGGTTACTGTAGGTTAAGGTAGACTGAGAGTTGTGGATAGAAGACATGTCCCACAGTCTGTGGCTCTCCATAATTCATTTGCAGCATTTTCAGAGTGCAAGAGCAACATGGAGGATGGCTCAAGCACAGTGGGTGAGAAACAATCATCTCCCATGCCTAAAGTAGGCAAGACTGCAGCCAAAGACAAAAAGGAGAAGGTGAGGATTGATAGTAAGCAGCTGTTGGTGGGCGATTCCATCATAAGAGGTGTGAAGTTTGAGGAGAATGGTGTTGTGAGATGTCTCCCTGGTGATACCGCTAGCAGGGATAGACTACGGATCCTAAATATAGTTAGGCAAGCAAAGCAGGAAAGGGAAGTGGATGTTATTCTCCATCTTGGGACAAACGATCTGGCTTGCAATGAGGTTTCAAACGTGAAAGAAGCTTTTCATACACTTGGAAAGGATATACGGGAGGTTGCATCAACTGTTTCATTCTCTGCAGTTTTGCCTGTGCATAACCTTCAGCATGACAGGAAGATGCGCATTAAGGAATTCAATGTATGGCTTGGTGAATGGTGTCTGAACCAAGGGTTTGGCTTTGTGTCTCATGATAGCTCTTGTTGGAATGGAAAAGAACTGTACAAGAAAGATGGTTTGCATCTTTCTCTCAAGGGAACGAATGTCCTCGGTGAACAGTTCCAAGTATTTGCTAAGAAGCATTTAAACTAGGAAAGGGGGGCAAAAGAGTGATAATCCAGCAGTCCGACTGCCCCCCAGAACAATGCTAGAAGAGGCCAGTAGCACAAAGGTTAAGAAATGACAAGCTCAGAGTATTGTCTACAAATGCTCACAGTCTAGGGAATAAGATCAATGAGCTTGAGGCTATAATGGCATCTGAGAATATAGATGTAGTGGCTGTTACTGAGACGTGGTTCAAGGGGAGTAATGACTGGGATATATCAATACCAGGGTTCTCTCTATACAGGAAAGACAGAGAAGGCAAGAAGGGGGAGGGGTGGCCCTGTATGTGAAAGATAGCATAAAATCGAATTTGATACAAGTTAGCGAGAACAATTTAGAGTCAGTTTGGGTTACCTTGCAGCTTGATAATCATAAGGTAACTCGTGTAGGTGTTATATATAGACCACCTACCCAAGTCAAAGAATTAGATGATCTACTAGTTGAGGAAATAGCTAAAATGACATTGAAGGGGGAAGTTATCATTATGGGAGACTTCAATCTTCCAGATGTAAACTGGAAAACCAAAATAGCTAGTTCTGCCAAGAGTACAGATATTCTAAATTCCCTACTGGGATTATCTCTACAGCAAGTAGTGGAGGAGCCAACCCGGAAGGAGGCCATTTTAGATTTAGTATTCACAAATGGGAATTTGGTATCTGATATTACTGTAGGGGAAAGCTTGGGATCTAGTGATCACCAGTCAGTGTGGTTTACTATAAGTACAGTGACTGAGTCACACCACACAAAAACAAAAGTTTTAGATTTTAGAAAAACTGACTTTTCTAAAATTAGATTAGTGGTATACGAGTCCCTATCAGACTGGAACAGTTTCATTGGAGTCCAGGAGAAATGGGACTACTTAAAAGTGGCACTATTGAAGGCAACAGAAGATTGCATTAGGCTTGTCAGTAAAAGCAAAAAAAGGAAGAGACCACTGTGGTACTCAGCAGAAGTGGCCAAAATCATTAAAAACAAAAAAATAGCATTTAGGAATTATAAAAAAAATAAAAACGAGGATGACAGACAAATTTATAAGATTAGGCAGAGAGAGGCCAAACAAGTTATAAGAGCTTCTAAAGCACAGGCAAAAGAGAAATTAGCTCAGTCAGGGAAAAAAGGCGATAAGGCATTCTTCAGATACATAAATGAAAAAAGGAAACTAAAACAAGGAATTAGCAAATTAAAAAATAAAGAAGGAAGGTATATGGAAGAAGATAAAGAACTAGCTGACTGCCTCAATGAATACTTCTGTTCAGTTTTTACAAAGGAAAATGAAGGAGAAGGACCTCAGTTGGGAAAGAAGACTAATGAATATTTTGACGCATGTGTCTTTACAGAGGAAGAGGTTCTAAGTCAACTGTCTAAAATTAATACAAATAAGTCACAGGGGCCTGATGGGATACACCCAAAGCTATTAAAAGAGCTCAGCGGTGAACTAGCAAAACCATTAACAGATTTATTTAACCAATCACTGGCAACAGGAGTCGTCCCAGAAGATTGGAAATTAGCAAATGTTGTGCCCATTCACAAGAAAGGTAGTAGGGAGGAATCGGGCAACTATAGGCCAGTAAGCCTGACATCAATAGTGGGGAAATTAATGGAAACCATACTTAAGGAGAGGATTGTGGAACATCTAAAATCCCATGGATTGAAAGATGAAAAACAGCATGGGTTTACTTCAGGGAGATCATGTCAAACTAATCTTATTGATTTTTTTGATTGGGTGACTAAAATAATAGATTGAGGAGGTGCAGTAGACATCGCTTATCTAGACTTTAGTAAGGCTTTTGATACTGTCCCACATAGAAGGCTTATCAATAAAGTGCAGTCATTGGGCTTGGACTCCCATATTGTTGAATGGATTAGGCAGTGGCTGAGGGACAGGCAACAGAGGGTTGTAGTCAATGGAGTATATTCAGACCAAGGTCTTGTTACCAGTGGGGTACCTCAGGGATCTGTTCTGGGACCCATATTGTTTAATATCTTTGTCAGCGAAATTGCAGAAGGCCTCAATGGTAAGGTGTGTCTTTTTGCTGATGACACAAAGATTTGTAACAGGGTTGATGTTCCTGGAGGAATACACCAAATGGAAAAGGACTTAGGAAAACTAGAGGAATGGTCTAAAATCTGGCAACTAAAATGTAATGTTGATAAGTGCAAGATAATGCACCTGGGACGTTAAAACCCAAGAGCAGAATATAAAATCAGTGATACAGTCCTAACCTCAGTATCTGAGGAAAGGGATTTAGGGATCATTATTTCAGAAGACTTAAAGGTAGGCAGACAATGTCACAGAGCAGCAGGAAATGCTAGCAGAATGCTTGGGTGTATAGGGAGAGGCATTACCAGTAGAAAGAGGGAGGTGCTCATGCCGCTCTACAGAGCACTAGTGAGACCTCATTTGGAGTATTGTGCTCAGTACTGGAGACCATATCTCCAGAAGGATATTGATACTTTGGAGAGAGTTCAGAGAAGAGCTACTAAACTGGTACATGGATTGCAGGATAAAACTTACCAGGAAAGATTAAAGGACCTTAACATGTATAGCTTGGAAGAAAGACGAGACAGAGGGGATATGATAGAAACTTTTAAATACATAAAGGGAATCAACAAGGTAAAAGAGGAAACAATATTTAAAAGAAGAAAAACTGCTACAAGAGGACATAGTTTTAAATTAGAGGGGCAAAGGTTTAAAAGTAATATCAGGAAGTATTACTTTACTGAGAGAGTAGTGGATGCATGGAATAGCCTTCCTGCAGAAGTGGCAGCTGCAAATACAGTGGAGGAGTTTAAGCATGCATGGGATAGGCATAAGGCCATCCTTCATATAAGATAAAGCCAGGGGCTATCCATAGTATTTAGTATATTGGGCAGACTAGATGGGCCAAATGGTTGTTATCTGCCGACACATTCTATGTTTCTATGTTACTAGAAACTTATATAAATAGTTCAAAAACGTGAACCTGCGCTGACTAATTGAGTATCAAACAATACTGTATTATTATAAGGCACACTAAAATACACTTGCCTTTCAAGCTGTAGGGTGAGTCTTTTTTTCTTTGCTCACCTCCAAAGAGATATATAGGAACTGATCCAAAAGTTTTGGCTTCTTCTAACCTCAACGTGCGGCTCCGGCCGGTAGCACGCACGTGCAGGGAGAAGCTACGCTGTAACCAAGAAGACGGGAATTCAGTGTGACGTCAAAGGCTCTACAGGTGCCCCCTGAGTCCACACTTCCTCCAACGTGTTTTGGAATACTCGGATTCCTTCATCAGGAATGCGTGCAGTATTGTTTGATATTCAATTAGTCAGCGCGGGTTTATGTTTTTTAACTATTTAGATGTATATATTATAAGGGGTACTGGCAGTCTACCCAGTTATTTGTGTACCCAGCAGGTTCCCGAGGACGGCGGCGCCGGGATCATCTAACTCTTTGTAGTTTGAATAAGTTTTTTTGTTACTAGAAACTGTGCACAACTGTCATGGCTTCCATTTATAACAGAAGCCTTAAATGCCTTCTCCCTGCACGCATTTATCATGTAAATTAACCTAATACAAGGCACTTCCTAATGTATTGTTTTTACCCATATTGCCTTCTTTGCTGGCTGGATTCATTTTTCCATCACATTATACATTTCTCGTTTCCATGGATACGGCCACCCTGCAATCTAGCAGCGGTGGACGTGCTTGAACACTATAGAAAATATCACTAAGCTATTTGTACTCCCATGGTCCCGGCTACCAGAGAGGCCGGCACTTTTTCTTTTAGTGTGCAATCACGGCTTCCCCTGATAGATTGCAGGGTAGTCGTAACCATGGAAATGAGAAACGTATAACGTGATGGAAAGATGAATCCAGACAGTAAAGGAGGCAATATGGACAATCACAATACATTAGTAAGTGCCTTGTAATAACTTTCTCTAAATGATAAATGCTATTTGCTGAAGTGACACAACCCAGTGGCGTAGGGATCGCCATAGCAACCATAGCAGTGGCTATGGGGCCCTACGCCACTAGGGGCCCGTCCGGGCCGCCTTCTGTTTATTTTTTTTTATTTTTTTTTATTTACATACACACCACACACAGGCAGCCAGGCCCGAGCCGCGGACCGCCCGCCCACTACACTTTAAATATGTCCCAATAGGCTTTCTCTGCTACCCTAATATAGAGACTGGGCTTTGGACTCAATCTGTTATGACTTAATCTGTAATGACTGGCAGTGATGAGCAGCAGGGGCAATATTCAAATTCGCAATATTTCGCAAATATTTGGGCGAATATTCATCATATATTTGCGAATTAGAGAATTTGTGATCTCGTCATTATTTTCTGATTGCGAAAATCAGCAATCTGAAAATTTGCAATACGAAAATTCACGAACAACACTACTCCTAAAGTCAAAGATATAGCAGCTTTCTCATTGGCGATAAAAATTTGCGATTAGAATATTCGCGATCAACACTAATGACTGGTACATTTTTATCAGGCCAATCCAATTATATGGTAATAGTTATTAATTACTAATAATTATTATCCATTTTGATCCTGTAATTAACAATTATTGTCTCACATACTGTATGGGAACATTAAAGATGAAAAACTCCTTGTCCGCCAGTCATATCAACCTTTTCCCCGGTTATGACTAAGACTTGATGTTGAAACGCGTCAACCTGTTTATGACTCATGTTCCTGTACTTTTAATGTGATTTCAAAAGTCCAAAAAGGCAGCGCTCACCTTTGTTGTTCTTATGGAGGCACGGACATAGCCCAGATTTGTCCGTAAGTAAACTCAATAGAAAAATGTTAAAGTCCAGCTACCAATAAAAAACTATAGCTTCATTGTTTACGAGGTAAAATCCAAACACGCATTGCATGCACAGTCCACATAGTCTACGCGCTTTGGACCATCAAATTTTGGTCCTTACTCATGACATGTAAAATTGTGAATGTTCACATCCCTTTAGCCATGTGTTGCAACAATCAATCAAGATACCGGCATCACATGGTCCATGGGAAGGGAGAACTTACAAAACACCAAAGAAAACCAAAAAAGTATTAAATAAAGAACATGAAAATAAATCCCTTTACCAATATTGTAAAATCAAGTCATGTTTTCTGTTCAGGCCTGTAGGAGATCAGCTTCCCAATTGGAACATCCAGTATGCCTCTGGGCTCAGGAGTTTTTGTTTATTTGATCCCCCCTCCCTTTCTACTCCCTGAACTACAAACGCTGTTGTATCACCATTGTCACAGTGTCAAAATTCAGGCTTGCAGCAGATACATTTCGAGTTTTATAATGGGGAATGTCTGATGTATGTTTGCGTATCCTATTTTTTTATCTGTTTTATGGTACAGCCTACATATTGTACCAAACACTTCTTGCAGGTAATCAAATACATTGCAAGGTATGTGAACATTCACAATTTTACATGTCATAAGTAAGGACCGAAATTTGATGGTCCGAAACGTGTGGACTTTGTAAGTGATACCTGTTTGGATTTTACCGCATAACAATAAAGCTAGAGTTGGACTTTAACATTTTTCAATTGAGTTGACTTGCGGCCGAGTCTGGGCTATGTCCGCACCTCAATAAGAACAACACAGGTGAGCGCTGCCTTTTTGTACTTTTGAAATCACGTGTGTATGGACTGCGTGCCCTCCCTGTGTATTATTGGATTAAAAGCGGTATTAATCCAACACATGTGATATGGGTGATGGCGCATATAGTGCTAAAGTCCGTAGAAGAATGTGAAGATCGGATGAAAAAAATGGATACAATATTCAACATCCCAGACCCCATTACCCAAGATACTTTGGATTTGAAAATTCTTATGTCATTGTTAGAAAAACTGTTAACCACATGGTGGAACCTCAAATCATTAAAAAGGTATATTGATAAAAATATGATACCTTGAGGACTCAGAATTAAGGAAAAGCCCACCACTATATACTCAGCCCTTTTTAAACACAGTGGCAACAGATATTATCAGACTTTTCCTATAAATTAATGCAATTGATCATTGGATATGAGGAATCAGCTTTAGCAGACTTACGGGAAGAAATTAAAGTAATGCAAGAAAATCTTCTTTGCCATGTGAATAAACCACTATTTTAGGAATTGGACGAAAAATTTTAAGACAATCTAACTAAATTGGAGGAAAATCTCATGCAGTTTAAACAAGATAAGTACAACATAGACTTAATGGATTATAAAACAGATGTGGTTGATTCTTGACCAGAAGTGAGGGCAAATGACCCGCTCCAGAAGGAATCATTCCTCCAAAGTTTCATTCAGTTCCACTGAAGTGGAGTCATCGGATTCGACCCAGGAAATGAGTAATCCTCCCTCACATTCTAGTGCGGATACCGCATGCACGTCATCAGAGAGAGGTACCCATAGAAGGAGACTGGCGGCAATAAACGCCGGGTGGGGAGAACACACCGTAAGAGGACTTCATTATCCATCTCGCCACAAGCCAGAGTAAGTGACCTTCAGATATTAAATTTATCTTCCATTACTTTGTCACAAGGGCAAGAGAACTTATTAAAGAAAGGACACTTTTTCACCAACGTGCTATTTTGACCTTTACGATACAATTATAGATGTTAATCGATTACCAAAGATTTTGACTTAAAAAAAACACTTTGAGACTATGGATGATCTTTCTGAAAATACACCACAAGAAGACAATCAGATAATACCAAAGATTCTGATGTCCTCCTTGGATTTAATGGAGTTAGCACAGATTGCTTCTCTCCAGGAAATGCGTCAAGAGCAGGTTGAGAATTTACAACAAAATACCTCAAAGTCTTTAAAAACATCGAACAGGGAATTTTATCCCATACAATCGTGATCAGCTGCTCTAGACCGATTCCAGGACTTGGTTGAAAAAGATTTATGTGCTCTGCATGAAAATATAAAATCACAAAGAGAGAGGATTGGCTCAAAAATGTCAAATAAAAGTAAAAAATAATGTCAATTGATGAGCACAATGCACTAAGAGATCTAATTAAAAGGTCGGACATAATAATAAAAGAAGCTGATAAAGGGGGATCGGTGGTCTTACTAGACAGCTATGTATATAAATCACAAATCAAAAAAATTCTGGAAGACATAGAAATATATGTCTTAACTAAATAAATATTTAGTTAAGAGTTATCCCCTCCCCCTATATCAGCAGAAACTTTAAAGTATTGTGCAATTTGGTTTCTCTATTGGTGTGTTAAGTAAAAAAGAGACAGAATACATATATGTGGAACATCCTACTATTTCATGCCTTACCAAAGGTGCATAAATGAGAGTCTCCACCCCATATGAGGTCAATAGTTGCTGGTATTGGCTCTTACTCCGATCTCCGAATTTAACATAGCTTGAGCTAGCTATGTGTATGTAAACTACTTCTCAAATGTACACTGCTCAGGAATTAATGGTGCTTTCAAATAAATTTATAATAAATAAATAAGAATATAATAAATAAATAAGTATATAATAAATAAATAAATAGATCCATACATAAATATATCGTACAAATATCAGAATATAATCACATATTGCTTTTTGTCCACAGGTTATTACTAATTAATTCGAAACATTTCATTTTGAACTACTAATACCCATCCCATGTACATGTGGATTAGATATTATACTGGTTTAATCATATTTTTTTTAAATGAGCACAAAAAAACATCAGTTTAGTCCATTTCTAAATGTTATCAGTACATCAATATCTTAACAGAATGCTCCTTAGCCCAAGTCCTTTGTTAATGAGGCAAATCTTCAAGTAGTTTTGCACTGGTATGGCTTAGACTAATTTGTATTTTGCTATTAGCAATATTTATTTGATTAGTCATTTTGTAAGAGTGATATTTTGCTTCTCTCAAGGTTTCTAAATGAAGTCCCAGCTCTGTATTTAGTTTTATATTTTCTATAGAACCCTAGCACAATATTAATGATCTAATGGTCTAAAATAGTCTTAATGAGATCCACTCTATGTCACTTATTTTATCTATGTCCTATTTACTAATGGATTCTATCTCATTTGCCCATAGAGCTAGTAATCAGGCAAAATCTGCAAAAATTAACTTTATTTTTTTTAGTTTCAATGGCACACTCAATTAGAACTGAATGTGTTTTAAACTTTCATTGTACCAACTAAAGAGTTTTTGAGTCCCTGGAGTTTCTATGGCTTTTAGGCTTTTCTGCAATATTTTTTTTAAAAAAATTAGGTGACCGCACATTGTCCTAGGCTTGGTTGACTTTATCTGTAGTAACACCCCATGCCATCGCCTGAAGTATGTTGACAATAATAAAATATGATTTTTGCATATGTAACACCCCAGAGTGGTGTTACCACTACTGCACCCTGCTACTATCTGTAAATGTCTAACCTCATATCATCTTATGCATTTATTTCCAGGTTCTCCACACTGTGCATTCCTAATATTTTTGCAACTGTTATGTTCATGTAATATATCTGGTTCACTAGCAGGTGGAAGCAAACATGGCAGAGCTATAGTTAGATAGAATGTAACTCACCATTCCATCCCCCCCACTTTGGTCAGAAGTGGGTCAGTCCTGCTTGCTACTAGAAGGAGGTGAGGCAGTTCTGGTTTGTGCTGGTTGAGGCTCCATGTTGGAGCCGTCAGGATTCTAACCTATTCCTTGACGAAGATAAGTCTGACTAAAAAGTGAAGTGCAGCATCAAGAAGAAGCCAAGTTGCCAAGTCAGCTTGTCAGTATAGCAGAGTGAGAGAAGGATAAAGCAGAGTTGAGTTTACCTGCTAGTTTAATGCTAAAGCCTGCTGGAACAAAGACAAAGCCTGAAACTGTTTGGAGAAACGTTTATTCAAGTAAATCTGCCATTGAACTTCATCTCAAGGTCTGGGTCCAGCCATATCCAGGTAGGAGCACCAAGACACACATAAATAGTGATGAGCGGGAGGTGCCATATTCGATTTCGACGAAATTAGCGAATATTCGCTAGAATATTAGTCTCATATTCGTCGAAATCGAATATTCGTCATTACTCTAGTTATTGCGATTAATATGCGATTTAAATAATCGCGTATTGCGATTTTAACTTAAGGCAACTTTCCTATTGGTTTGATATCTAGAATTAGCGAAGATGACGAATATGACGAATGTATTCGTCATATTCCTCAAAACGAAGATAACAAAATATTCTCCATCTTCGTTTTAGCTCCATATTCGTCAACTTTGCTAATTCTAGCAATCAAATAGGAAAGTTGACTATAGAGACAGCTGTGTTTAATTCGCTATGCGATTATATTACTTTGCTTTTTTTTTATAAAAAGAATAGTTATAATAATTATCAAGTATTATAATTATTCTATTTATTTAAAAAAAGCAAAGTAATATAATCTCATAGCGAATTAAACACAGCTGTCTCTATAGTCAACTTTCCTATTTGATTGCTAGAATTAGCGAAGTTGACGAATATGGAGCTAAAACGAAGATGGAGAATATTTTGTTATCTTCGTTTTGAGGAATATGACGAATACATTCGTCATATTCTTCATCTTCGCTAATTCTACCAAGTCAACCATAGTAAACCAGGTCTAAGTTGAAATCGCAATGTGATTACTTCAAGTTATATTAATCGCATTGCGATTTCAACTTAGCACTGCTATATTCCATATTCGTTAACTTCGTTAATTCTAGCCTAGAATTAACTAAGTTAACGAATATGGAATATAGCAGTGCTAAGTTGAAATCGCAATGCGATTAATATAACTTGAAGTAATCGCATTGCGATTTCTAGCAAGCTGACCCATTAGAAACCCAGCTCTAAGTTGAAATCGCAATGCGATTACTTCAAGTTAAATTAATCGCATTGCGATTTCAACTTAATTCTCACATCCGACAGTACATTCTAGTATGGAGGCATTCCCATGGTGATGGCTCCATGAGCAAGGAAGTCGGCAGAAGCGGCAACGGGCACTGACTGGAGCAGCCAGGAAGCCAGGAATCCTCAGAACAGGTAAGAACTACTTTTGGGAAGTGGGAAAGAAAAAATATAACAATAATAAAAATAAAAATAAAAGAATATTCGAAATAACGAATTTAGAGCGCTGTATTCGAAATATTGTGCTGATATTCGCTAAAAAAAATCGCTATTCGAATATCCGCGCTCAACACTACACATAAAGAGACATTTTTGGTTACAACATACCACTCGGCATTTCCTACACCTGGGAAACGTTTTAGAGAGGGCCCTGGGGGGAGGCGCACGTTGCACATAATTTTTTGCCATAACATTTCATACATGACTTGCCATTTTCTCTGTCCCTCTGTGACATAGGTGACAGTGATCAAATAGTTGTATGCATTGCATACTATTGGGAATGGTACTGGCAATGGTATCATACCAGCTATGTTCTATAAAGACTGTCAAATAAATAAAAAAAATCATGCTACCTTAGCAACTACTTTCAAAGGTATGTATGTTGCAGACTTCACTAATTAAGTGATAGATTCTTGGAAGTATTGCTGTAGAAAGTACTTCACAATCAGAGAAGTGAATACAATGAGTTTTATAAGAGGATATTTCATTAATTATATATGATTATTGTTACATAAAAAAATTCATCAGCAACTGAAACAGGCATTTCCAATGCCAAAACATGTTTTTGGTTTTTGATCAGGTTCGATTCATGTTGTTTGATGCAAAAGACAAATCCAGGGGTGCTCATAAAGAGAAAGATCGTACATAGCAAGGTTTCTACTTCCACTCATTTTTTTAATCCAATCCTGGCTTTGGCTTTAAAAAAAATACTACATAAAAAGCCTGAAAATAATTCTGACCAAAACCTGAATGTGTACTGGCTACTAGTGTTGAGTGAATAGAAGTCCACAAAGTGGACTCCAATATGTATTTCAGGATAAATTCAATTTGCCCCGAAGCAGAATATCCTTGTGCTTCGTGGTAGGGAATTGATTTACCCTGAAATAGTGCAAAGAAACAAAAAAAATCACACTTACCTGCTTCATTTGCTCATGATGTGCCACCGCCACCATCTTGATTGAAGATCTCGGCTGAAATCCCATAAGCGGTGACGTATGAGATCACCCCGCAGGCCGGCGGGATGACGTCATCTCGGGCCACGTGAGATTTCGCACCAGATCTTCAAGCAAGCTGGCCAATGGAGGCGGTAAGTATGATTTTATTTATATTTTATTTTACACTGTTTTATGTACATCAGATGCCTCAATCATGTATAAACGCAGCATCTGAGGGGTACAATGACGGGGAGGGTGGCAGAATCACTGCTCCCTGTCATTGTACCCACTACTAACAAAGAAATGTGCTTCGTGACAATGTAAGGCCTCTTGCACACGAACAATACGGATTAGGTCCGGATGCGTTCAGGGTGCGTTCAGGAAAACTCACACCACTTCGCATTGCAGTTTTAGCTGCGATTGCATTCAGTGGTTCAGTTTTTTTTTGCGCGGGTGAAATGCACATTGATGCGTTTTTCACGCACGTGATAAAAAACTTTGAAAAACAACATCTCTTAGCAACCATTAGTGAAAAACACATTACATCTGCACTTGCTCGAGGATGCTATGCATTTTTTCACGCAACCCTATTCTATTGGGCTGGGGCCTCGTGAAAAACGCAGAATATAGAACATGCTGCAATTTTCACGCAACATAGAAGTGATGCATGAAAAACAATTCATGTACACAGACCCATTGAAATGAATGGGTCCGGATTCAGTGCGGGCGCAATGCGTTCACATCACGCATTGCTCCCTCACGGAAAACTCGCTTGTGTGAAAGGGGCCTAATTCGTCACAAAGCAAATTTTTTGGTTAAATTTGGCAAAGCAGCTGTATCGAATGGCTAACTTACTGAAAATCTATCTATCTCTCTATCTACCTGTGAATATATGTGTGTGCTCAAGAAAGTTCTGAGGGGAAAAAAAGAACAATGAAAAAATATTCCCAGAAATATTTCTGAGGCGTGAAAATCCTAACTATTTTATAAATCATGCCTGCTGGTATACAACACCGGTAGTATATTTAAAGGGAGACAGTCACCAGGAAATAGACTTTTAAACCACTATGGTGGAAATTTATCAAAAATTGTTGTAAAACTTCCTTAGTTGCCTGTTGCAACCAGATTCCACCTTAAATTTTTCAAAGAAGCTCTAAAAAATTAAGTGTAGAAACTGATTGCTATGGACAAATAATCCAAATTTCCTTTACATCTTTCTTGCTAAATCTCCCCCAATGCCTTGTAGGGCTAGTTCAGCTATATGGAATGATAGACTTCACTAAGCGATCCTCATTCTGGAAAAAAAGTACTTTTAATTCATCTGCAAATGAGCAGCTTAGTGCACCAAGGGAAAACCCAAGCCACTCTGTGCACCCTTGCTCCTCCTGCCTCCTACCATCTCCTCCCTCTCCTTAATTGGCAGGACCAGTTTTCTTCAGTCATCTCGCCTGGTCCTGTCAATCAAGATGGAGAGGGAGGAGCTGGCAGAGAAAAGCAAAGGACCAAGGGTGCACATATTGGCTCGGGTCCACCCTTACATTCAGGTAAGTTAGCCCTACAATGGGTAGTCTGGTTTAACAGTGAACTGGTGACAGACTTCATATTTACAGTAATCCTATTGAATATGCCTATGAAACACCATAACTGGTATCAGTGCCTTACATTTCCTCTTAATCCAATATTCTTTTTGAGGCTGAAGAATATTGGATTAAGATGACTTTCTTTCTTGTTGACACCGATTGTGTCAGGAGGATGCATTCAGGATGTGTTCAGTAAAACTCACACCATTTCGCAAGCAAGTTCAGTCAGTTTTGTTTGCATTTGTGTTCAGTGTTTCCGTTTTTTCCATGCAGGTGGAATCAGTTTTGATGCGTTTTTCACGCGTGTGAAAATAAAATGAAGATCAACAAACAACATCTTCTAGCATCCTTCAGTAAAAAACGCATTGCATCCGGGTAACATCTGGATGCAATGCGTTTTTCACTGAAGCCCAATTCACTTCTATGGGGCCAGGGCTGATGCGTGTAAAAAAAAAAATCGCTCGTGTACACAGACCCCTTGAAATGGATGGGACAGGATTCAGTGCAGGTGCTATGCATTCACTTCACGCATCGCACACGCATGGAAAACGCGCTCGTGTAATAGGGGCCTTAGAATGTAGGTCCATGCACAGCATTGCTACAGTCACATACCCTGTATATTGCAATACGGAATCCTTACTGGTCCGTATTATTCCTTGAGAGGAACAACCCTCAAAAAATGAAGTTATAAAGAGGTACAATATAGCCCCATAACAAGCTATTACAGATTATGCATGAAAAATTCAGCAGATTGATTTCTGATAAAAAATTCTATATTACATGTCATTTTATAAATATATAACATGTAGATTAGAAAACTAAAAATATTGCAATTATATTTTTGCTTTATGGGAAAATGCTAAATATAAGCATGTTCTCTTCTTGTTATGTGCATAGCGTGTTGTGAGATTATAATGATTGGCATTGCAATCATTTTAAGATGGGTTAAACTCTCCATTTGCAGCAGCAGTCCCAGAGCTGGCCCATATGGTCGATTCCCAACCACCTCTGTATGAATTTATAAAATCTACTACATAACAGAGACGAATAAGCAAGGCGACTAGGAGCCCAGATGCTGCTGCTGTTTATATACATTACATGTATTCCAATGGACCATCTGTTGTCTACTGCAGCCAAGGAAAGTGGACAGTGACATTTGCTTTACTATCCAAGCACCTTTAGATACACACTTAGACATTTATAGAGATGAGCCTAGTGCCAAGATTAAATAACAGGAATTGAAGTTGCCAGCTTTCTTATTTTTTTTTAATGACTTTTTCTAGGAAGAGAATGAAAAAATAATGGCATAATGGAAAACAGTAAAACTGTGTATTGATTTAAATAGTTATTCTACACAGAGCCCCTACTGACAGTGGCACCTGGGAAGCATTTATTGCCTTCTGAAAAATTCTGCCCTTGCTTCCTTGTTCATTGCTATATTTGGCTTTCTTGATCTTTTTTACTACTGTATTACAGTTATTTTTTCCATTAATTTTGCCAGATATTTTTCTAGCAAATTAAAGGAAGAACTTTTTCTGGGTCAACACTTAAATTCCTCAGTAAATAAAAATAATACTCATGCATTATCTATCTATCTACGGTATCTACATATTTTTTTAAACTAAAATTGGAAAGAAAAAACTGTGACTGACCATTTTGGGGCATACAATATCTCCTTTTGGGGAGTGCCTAAACAGGCAGCGACCTTTTAAAATGGCCTTGGAGCTTCAGGGAATACAATATATCTTTATGGAGAGTGCCTCATTGATGTGAGGGTTCTTATAGGCCAAGCAACGCTTCAAGGGCTTTTAAAAAGGTCAAGCTTTGACTTATAGGATAGCAGCCTTACATCTGGTTTCATTAGATCAAGAAAGTGGAAAACCGCGCTGCTTGATACACCTCTTACCTTCTTGGTACGAGTTACAAAAGGCACGGGGAAGGATCTGCAAGGGGTATACCCGAGGATCCCTCCTCTCTCCAACACTCCTGTGGGTAATTAAAGGTCGCAACAATAGTGAAGCCCAGACTGCCACCGCCACATGCAAAGATTTATTGTACTTACCACAGTATCTCTGATAAAACGCATAAAACAATGGTATGCACACTTCGGTATCGCCCGACGCAGGTTGCGTTGTCACGCTTCGTGCATGCCATTGTTTTAAGCTCATTTCCATCCCTTTCTTCCCAGAATTCCAGAGGAGCATGAATGGCCTATAAGTAGGGTTAAGCGAACCTGTGGAAGTTCGGGTTTGCCGGGTTCGGCCGAACTTCAGGTCAAAGTTCGTGTTCGGGACCCGAACTTGACCCGAGCTTCACCCTGAACCCGGGCCCCATTTAACTCAATGGGGACACGCACTTCACTTTATTATTTTCCGTTATAACATGGTTATAACGGAAAATAGTAGCATTCTTAAAACAGAATGCTAAATAAAATGTGTATTGAGGGGTTAAAAAAAAAAAAACTCACCTCATCTACTTGATCGCGCAGCCGGTATCTTCTTTCTTCAGGACCTGAAAAAAGGACCTGTGGTGACGTCACTTCGCTAACCATGTAATGAGCGCTGTGATGTCACCGCAGGTCCTTTCGCAGGTCCTGAAAAAAAAAAGAAGATACCGGCTGCGCGATCAAGTGGATGAGGTGAGTTTTTATTTTTATTTTTAACCCCTCAATAGACATTTTATTTAGCATTCTGTTTTAAGAATGCTATTATTTTCCGTTATAACCATGTTATAACAGAAAATAATATAATCACCCAAACACCGAACCCAAACTTCAGTGAAAAAGTTCTGGTTCGGGTCCGGGTACCCGAACTCGCAAAGTTCGGTACGAACCCGTTTGGGTTCGCTCAACCCTAAATATAAGTCTTCTCACGCTGCTTAAGGTGCTCTCTCTCCAAGGAGAGATAGTACCTCCCAAATCCTGACTTATGTCTCTCACCCACTTAAGCCAGTACTCTCTGCTCTACCCTGATGTCGGGCAATCACCTTGGATTTGTCGGATATATGGATAATTTTTGCCTAGGAAAATTTTGGCAGAATCTTGGATCAGAGATTCAGTCTATGATGAAACTGTGTCAACTATTGACATCGACTCCCAAATAGTAAATGCATTTTTCAGATTTTAGGTTGGTTTTTGGGGAAGTTTGATGAATTAGCCGAAAAAATTGATCCAGACACTAAATCAGCAAATCAGGCATGCTAATTCATGATTTTATTATTTATGACTGGTCTGTTATGATTGCCAGATACCATGTGAAAATAAAATTGCATGTTTATATGATTTTTCCCTTTATTTATCTGCATAATGAATAGGTTGATTAGTGTATATTATTTATCTATAACTATTCCAAAACATTATTTTCTATAAAATGCTAAATTAAGAATTTCTATTCAATGCACCTGATAAAATAGTAGAAGAATGCCAGGAATATCCATGTAAATCACTAACTGATGAAATGTAGCATCTGCCAACTCAGGTGGCTGCTATCCCATTTTCCTTTTTTCAGCCTCTACACGTACAGTAGTTTGGATCGGATATTAAAGTCCTGGAAAGATGACAATTCTAATATTGAAACTTAATGGATCTCAATATTTCTTTTCTGTCATTTCATATTATTACATGCTTTGTTTAAATCAGATCGTAAGCTAGTATGACATGCTACAGGATTCTATTGCCAGAAGAGCTCAATGATCCATGAACCATATCCCCTAAACAGACTGTAATACAGAACATGTATATCTGATACATTTAGTCACCTTGACATATATCTTGGTGATAAAATTTCAGTTATCTACATTGAACGCGAATGAAACTAAAAGATCATCTTTGATATTATAGCAGCCTACAGATTGACAGTCCGATGTCAAGGGCACAGGTTGTTATGGAATACCATTTTATTCCTCGGTTCATGATTTAAATTTTCTTCATGGATTCAATTAGTTTAATATAATTATCCCATAAACACTAAACGGCAAAATAAATATACGTAGTTATCTGATGGTTAGGGTCTGGTATAACAAAGCATAGAACGCTGTTTAACCCTTTAGTGACCACCCATACGTGTTTTTACAGAGGTCACTAAGGGGCCTTAAGCTGGGCCGCCGCTTTTTTACGGCGGCCCAGTCTAAGCGCCACACGGGTCCCCCATGCAGACGGGAGCTGGGACCCAGCTCTCACATGAGTGCCGCGGCCCTGCCCTAACAGCCTGGACCCAGTGCCGTTCCAGGCTGTTTAAAACTTTACATGCCACGGGCAATGGCGCTCACCGCATGTGATGTGCTGACAGAGGGAGCGGACTCCCTCTGTCTCCCATCGGCACCCGCAAATGCGATCGCGGGGGGCCAATGTGTGTGAAGGCTGGAAGGCTGATGTAGGCCTCAGATCACCCTTCAGTAATTTCCAGCCTACACCTCTCTGGCGCAGCCTGCTGGTCAATGTTAGAATAGCATTGCCATTAATAGGGATAATGCATTGCATTTTAAAAGCAATCAAAATACTGTCTGTTATAGTACCCTTGTGGTAAAAAAAAAAAAAACATTTGTTGAATAAAAAATTTGATTCAAAAATTATTCATTTTTTTATTGAAAATACGCTTTTCCATGAAAAAAATTGCAAAAAAAAGAATCTCCCCCATATGTTTGGAAATTCCACGTCCGTAACGACCTGGACTACATAAATATCACAAAAATGATCCCCTATGATGAACGCCGTAAAAATAAAATAAAAAAAAAGACAGAATTGCTAATTTATCTTGGTTGCCACCGAAAACATGTAATAACAAGCGATCAAAAAACGTCATTTACTACAAAATGATTATCAATGAAAAATACAAGTCGTCCCACAAAAATCAAGCCCTCACACAACTCCATAGAAAGAAAAAAAAAAGTTATGGGTATTGGGAAGTGGCAATGCAAAAACATTTTTTATTTTTAAAAAAAGGTGTTTTATTGCAAAAAAGTAGTAAAATGTAAAAAAACGATATGTATTTAGTATCACTGCAATCATACTGACCCAGAGAATAAAGATATTATGTTAGTTATACCAAAAAATGAATGCCGTAAAATTTATAATGTAAAAAAGCAGTGGCAATATTGCTGTTTTTCCCATCTCCCTCCCAGAAAGAGTTAATAAAAGTTAGTCAAAAAGTTATGTGTACCTCAAAATTCCGCCATTAAAAACTACAACTTGCCCCGGAAAAAACAAGTGCTCATAAAGCTATATAGATGGAAAAATAAAAAAGTTATAGCTCTTGGAACGCGACAATGAAAAAAAAAAAAAAAAAAAAAACTTGGTCAATAAGGCCCAAAACAGGCTGGTCACTAAGGGGTTAAACACCACATTTGTACATTTAAGGAAAATACTGAGACTTTATATCTAGGGATATGGTTTTTCATGGAGTTGAAGACATTGGTAATTTTCTGACCTGAAATTATGCATAGTTGGAGAAGAAAGCATTTATCTTTCAAATAGTTCTCCAGTATTCCTGTATTTTATATTGGTGTCATTGATGTGCAGTGTGGTGCCTGAAATATCCATGCATCTTTGGCTGTGTCTGGTACTGCAGCTGTAAAGCACCGCCGGCACCCTGCGAAAGGAGGGGGACAGGGACGTAGCCTGCGTCCTCGTCTCCATGACAGCAGGCGAGCTGCAGGAGAGCCGAGCGCCAATAATAATGATCGGTGCTCGGCTGAGTTTGGCTGCTGTGAGTCACGTGACGCTGGCCATGTCATGTGACTCACTATTTAAACAGGCAGCCTGCTGGCCACAGGTTGCCTGTGAATATGGTCTTCTCATTTACCAAGTTCTCTGTATTGGTTTGCATTGTACCTTGACCGTGGCTCTGTTTTCTTGACCCCGCTTCTGCTGTTTCTCCTTTGACTTGACCTCCTGGCATTCGGACCTCGGCTTGTGTTTGTTGTGATTTGGTTATTCCTTTGTACTGGCGTGGCCTCCTGGTACTGACCTCGGCTTTTGTTGACCTTGCTTACTCTTTTATATGTACAGTATCTTTCGTCCTGTATTTTGACCGCTGCTTATATTTGCATTGTTTGTGTATTTACCCCTCCGTGCCTGCCTGTCACTTTGTTTATTATTTTCTCCAGTTTCATTGTTCCCTTTAAGGCCAAGCACGTACTCAGTTTAGGGAACATCATCTAGTTGTCGCCTAGGGCGGACCTTGCAAGCAGGCAGGGACAGAGGTGTGGGTTGAGCTCAGGGCTGTGCACGCTCTCCCTCTTTGTGACAGCAGCTTAGCCCTTTCTTAAATGAATGATTTGAGTTTCAGTACTTGACACAGAGGCAAGAACGCATGGGTTGCTATGTCAGTACTGTTCTGCTGACCTTTCATTATTCTGAGGGTGGAAGCCCTTATCAAACATTCCTAAGTATAAACAATCACATAAAATCCCATAAAACACAGTTTAATGATCTTAAGTAGAGATGAGCGAATCGAAGCTGACAAAGTTGAATTCGTTCCGAGTTTCAGGAAAAATTATATTCTGAACGAATGCAAATTGTGATTTTTCCTAACATGGCGGCTACAATGGCGGCTAAGATGGCTGCTACACATGCGAAGACATGGGGCAAGGAACTCTGGGAAGAGCGGGATGACCCATAATGCCATGCATGCAGCCAATCAGCAGCCAGCCAGCCCGGTGATATCACAGCCCTATAAATACGGCGGCCATCTCAGATTCTGCCATTCACCATCGTACTTTATTCAGGGACATATGTTTATGCAGGAGGCTAGGGACAGTGAGAGGAAAACCCCATTGCTAAAAAAAAAATAAAGCGTTTTATAAGTGCACGATAAGGATAGGGAGGAATCAATTCACATAATCTAAGTGCAGGGACAGACGTTTCAGGCGCTAGGGAGAGTGATAAAGAACACATTGTGAAAAACAAAGTGGTTAATAAATGCACGATAAGAATAGGGAGGAATCATTTCACAGCATCTTAGTGCAGGGACAGACATTGCAGGGGCTAGGGAGAGTCATACAGAAAACATCATTGGGAAAAAAATACTATTTGCAAGTGCAGGGAAATATAATTATTTGGGCATCTAAATAGCCATTATTCAGCTCTGTCATTACAATTTGTTGTAGGGGTGCAAGTGTTATGTTGGAAAGACTTTAGTGGCTTATATTTGTGGAAAAAGAGAAATACGGTATATGCTCTATTCACTTCTGCAGCTATATCTGGTGAAAGCGTTTAGTGTCCTTTTATAGTACAGTACGAGAAAAATAGACGCCCTTTACATTTGGTGTTATTTGCTCTAAAAACATCTATTGTCAGTTCAGTACAATACGAGAAAAATAGACGCAGTTTGCATTTGGTGTTATTTGCACTAAAAGCGTTTCTTGTCATATGTCTGTGAAGGTTCTTATTTATCCAGGTCATGGTGTATCTGTAAAGAATAAATCAAGGCAACTGGACGTACTGTAGATTTCTTGAAAACGTTTCACTTGTTCTTCCAACGAGCTTTCTCAATTCTGAGTGACTGTACAAGAATTCTCTGGGAATAAATATGTAACTGAATTAACATCTGGTAATTATACCCAGCATGGAGTCAGAGGTCATTATACCCAGCATGGGGTCAAAGGTGTTGATTCCATTATCCTAATTGGAGTCAGTAGGTGATAAAGACACAGACCAGTACCTGCTATTTGATTCCCATCATCCTCTAGACCACAAACTGGGAGTCATCCAGACTCTACACCACCGAGCAGAGAAAATCCCCACCAGCAGTGAGGCCAAGGCGAAGGAATTCAAACACCTCAGAGGGGCACTTAAAACTTGTGGGTATCCAGTTTGGGCCTTTGTAAAAACAGAAGGAAGGAGAAGAAAGAGCACCAAGACTACCAGTGAGGGCGAGAAGCATGACAGACGCAAGAATATGGTTATCCCATATGTAGCTGCCGTGTCTGAGAAACTCAAAAGGATTTTTAATAAACATCACATCCCTGTCTGCTTTAAACCCAGCAACACACTGAGGCAACAACTGGTTCACCCCAAAGACCCAACGCCTAAACACAAGATGGACAACATTGTGTACGCAGTCCAGTGCAATGAGGAATGCTCAGAACTGTATATCGGCGAAACAAAACAACAACTACATCAGCGTATGGCTCAGCATAGAAGAGCCAAAACCTCTGGTCAAGATTCAGCCATGTACTTACATCTAAAAGAAACAGGTCACACCTTTGAAGACAGTCAAGTACGTGTTTTGGATAAGGAGGCCTATTGGTACAAACGAGGTGTGAAGGAGGCCATCTACGTAAAAATGGAGAAGCCAAGCTTGACTAGAGGCGGGGGGTTAGACATCTATTGTCTGCCACATACAATGCTGTCTTGACATCTTTTTCTGGGAAGTCTTTATCACCTACTGACTCCAATTAGGATAATTGAATCAACACCTTTGACCCCATGCTGGGTATAATGACCTCTGACCCCATACGGGGTATAATTACCAGATGTTGATTCAGTTACATATTTATTCCCAGAGAATTCTTGTACAGTCTCTCAGAATTGAGAAAGCTCGTTGGAAGAACGAGTGAAACGTTTTCAAGAAATCTACAGTAAGTCCAGTTGCCTTGATTTATTCTTTACAGATGTTTCTTCTCATACTTCTAGAGAAAAAGAGAAAAATACATGCCGTTCACATGTGGTTTTCTTTGTGCTATAAGCGTTTCTTGTCATATTTCTAGAGAAAAAGAGAAAAATACACACTGTTCACATTTGGTGTTATTTGCGCTATAAGCGTTTCTTGCCATATTTCTAGAGAAAAAGAGAAAAATACAAGCCGTTTACATTCGGGGGGCTCTACTTGTATAAGCGTTTAATAGAACAGGTTCTGTAGATATCTATGTGGAATCAGCTGACGACGGTGTAAAAGGAGTGTGCCTCTTCTTTACACTAACATTGACCTGTAAGGCTGAGTTATTTGGTCGGTTTTGGCTCAGTGACTGCCCAAAGTGAAGTGTGCAGTGATTCTAAGAGCGACACCTGTCATCTGTATGTCATACTGACTCACAGTATTGTTTCACTATCACAGCAGACTCCCTATGCATGTTACTGCAAGGCACAGTGTTCTACACCCCTATAAAGGCTCTCTGCAGCCAGGAAATAGCCATTTTTTTAATGCGATTTGTCGCAAATTAATTTGGATCGATGCAAATTTTTCCCAAAAATTTGGCGGACTGGACGAATTTAATTTTTTAGAAATTCACTCATCTCTATTCATAAGTATATATCCTAAATTCCAATATTTGAAGTTAAGAATTAAAGGGAGTGTATCAGCAGTTTTAAGGTTTTTATTCTCACCACTGAATCAACAGTGCTTGACATTAGGTAGAACTAGGCTGAATTATGTTTTATTTTATTTTTTTCAAAACTTGCTATGTAGTTATCTACTTGCCCATTTTGCTATTATTTCAGGTGTTTCCATTTATATTATATTATTCATTATTTCTGAGAAAATAGATGCCATAGACAGTGGAACTCAATGCAATCCAAGATTGCAACAGAATGCTTTTCATAATTTGGATAATTTATGAGATATAAAGTTATAAATTTTACATGAAACACTCAACAAGTTTTGTAATAAACACCAAATCTGAAATATATATAATTAAAGGATGAATTAACTTAGGGCTGTATTACACTGACAGATTGTCTTCCAAATCATCGCTAATGAGTACCTATAGTACTGCTTGTTAGCGATGATCTGGGACTGGCAGTGTAATACTGCCATCAATTACCCGATGAACCGGCAAACAAGCTCGTTCATCGGGCAATCCAGATTTCTAAACAGGCACATTGTGCTGTGTAACAACTAGTCATTATGGGGAAGAGCGATGCATAACAATCGCTCCTCTTCATACTGAGGAGGAGATTGCTGCATGTAATATCAGTGGTCTCCTCCGCTGACAAGCCCGCGATTGCCGAGAAGGAATGCTTCCCTCCTGACAATCGTCTGCCTGATCTTTTAATACAGGGCTGGCCAACCTGCGGCTCTCCAGCTGTTGTAAAACTACAACTCCCACCATGCCCTTCTGTAGGCATATAGCTGTAGGCAGCCTGGGCATGCTATTTTTGCAACAGCTGAAGAGCCACAGGTTGGCCATCCATGTTTTAATATAATACAGCCCCATGAGTCCCTTCCATAGTAATTTAAAAAAATTATACTATGGCAGTGTATGATCCCATTGTAATTTACCCATCCCCCCTTCCCTTAATTTGTCAAAGGCTAAGGTTATGTCAACTGCTGCTATAATGAAACAAGACAACACACGTCAAGGTAAATTGATATCGCATTTCACTGTCGAATATTAATCAAGATGAAGAGCAGATAAAAAAGTTCATTTTTTCATTACCATAATTACCATATTTCTTAGAAATGCTTGTTCATACATTCTTTTTTTAGCTACAAAGTAATTTGCTCCTACTCAGAGTCAGACCTTTCATGTGTCAGCTTGAAAACTGTTTGAAAGTGTTAAAAAGAGTTAACGGTAAGTCTCCTGAAGGAACAATTATAATGAGATGACTGGTATGTCTGTTATCTTTCTCATTTTTGTATGTCAAGGTCTGATGTGCCTGAAATGTATCTGATACACTGATTATGTGGGAAATTTCTGTGGGATTTAATTATAAACTTTCTTTGGTGTAATTAAAACCAAAATAAAGAAAACCCCATAATCAGTATTTGTGAATTTTGTGTTGCTCTTATTAATAACTCTTCTATCAGCTAAATGTGACCTATAGCCCCCTTTAATCTAATTTGAAGCTCAGAGCTTGACCTAAATATATTGTCTGGTATATTGTCCATACAAGCCATGGACAAGAGCGATGCTCTTCCTAGAAGCCAACGCCTTCATGTTTTTAATGTTGTCAGCTTGGCACGGATCAGATTAATCATGGGTTGGAACTGCCATGGTAGCATTTGTAATGGCTGCTATTGGGCTGATAGCTAATTAGGCCTTACTTTTCTCCAGAGAGATGGACAGCAAAGGTGATTAAAGTGGAATAAATTGGTTCAACTATTAGGTACCACGTCTTAGCTAGTTGCACACTACATGAAAGCTAGGTATGATGTAGTGTTGAGTGAATCGAAGTATCTGAAGTGGACTTCGATCCGCATTTCAAGCAAAATTCGATTAGCTATGAAGCCAAATTAGCTCATGTTTCGTGTAAACAAATCAATTTTCCCTGAAATAGCAGTAAAAAGGAAAAAAAAATCATACTCACCTCATCCATTTGAGCATAAAGAGGCCACCGTGACAATTTTGCTTGAAGATCCCATGCAAAATCTTGTGCGCAGTGACGTATGACATCACAATGTCGGCCAGCGTGATTATGTCATCACACACCGTTCAAGATTTTGCACTGGATCTTCAAGGAGGATAGCCATGGTGGCTTCTTCGCGCTCAAATGGATAAGGTAGGTACAATTTAATTTCTTTTATGATTAACCCCTTAAAGGCCGTTGACGGCGGCAACACAATCGCCATTCTCGTCATTGCACCCACTACTTGCAAAGATATGCACTTCATGACAAAATAAGGCTACTTTCACACTCGTGTATGGTGTGGATCCATCATGGATCTGCACAAACGCATCCGTTCAGATAATAAAACCAGATGCATCCGTTCAAAACGGATCAGTTTGTATTATTTGTAACATAGCCAAAACGGATCCGTCTTGAACACCATTGAAAGCCAATGGGGGACGGATCCGTTTTCTATTGTGCCATATTGTGTCAGTGAAAACGGATCCGAACCCACTGACTTACATTGTGTGTCAGAACGGATCAGTTTGGCTCAGTTTTGTCAGACGGACACCAAAACGCTGCAAGCAACGTTTTGGTGTCCGCCTCCAAAGCGGAATGGAGACTGAACGGAGCCAAACTGATGCATTCTGAGCAGATCCTTATCCATTCAGAATGCATTAGGGCAAAACTGATCCGTTTTGGACCGCTTGTGAGATCCCTGAACGGATCTCACAAACGGAAACCAAAACGCCAGTGTGAAAGTAGCCTAATTCGTTACAAAGCACTTTTTTTTATTCAGCAAAGCAGCTGAATCTAATTTTTAAGAATCTCTAGTATCAAGTAACACAGAGTAAATATGCCAGGAAATACAATGTGATTTATTTAGCTTATATGGCATAATATGTTTTAATTTTAAACACAAAACATATACACTCACCTAAAGAATTATTAGGAACACCTGTTCTATTTCTCATTAATGCAATTATCTAGTCAACCAATCACATGGCAGTTGCTTCAATGCATTTAGGGGGGTGGTCCTGGTCAAGACAATCTCCTGAACTCCAAACTGAATGTCAGAATGGGAAAGAAAGGTGATTTAAGCAATTTTGAGAGTGGCATGGTTGTTGGTGCCAGACGGGCCGGTCTGAGTATTTCACAATCTGCTCAGTTACTGGGATTTTCACGCACAACCATTGCTAGGGTTTACAAAGAATGGTGTGAAAAGGGAAAAACATCCAGTATGCGGCAGTCCTGTGGGCAAAAATTCCTTGTGGATGCTAGAGGTCAGAGGAGAATGGGCCGACTGATTCAAGCTGATAGAGAGCAACGGTGACTGAAATAGCCACTCGTTACAACTGAGGTATGCAGCAAAGCATTTGTGAAGCCACAACACGCACAACCTTGAGGCGGATGAGCTACAACAGCAGAAGACCCCACCGGGTACCACTCATCTCCACTACAAATAGGAAAAAGAGGCTACAATTTGCACGAGCTCACCAAAATTGGACTGTTGAAGACTGGAAAAATGTTGCCTGGTCTGATGAGTCTCGATTTCTGTTGAGAAATTCAAATGGTAGAGTCCGAATTTGGCGTAAACAGAATGAGAACATGTATCCATCCTCTGATGGCTACTTCCAGCAGGATAATGCACCATGTCACAAAGCTTGAATCATTTCAAATTGGTTTCTTGAACATGACAATGAGTTCACTGTACTAAAATGGCCCCCACAGTCACCAGATCTCAACCCAATAGAGCATCTTTGGGATGTGGTGGAACGGGAGCTTCGTACCCTGGATGTGCATCCCTCAAATCTCCATCAACTGCAAGATGCTATCCTATCAATATGGGCCAACATTTCTAAAGAATGCTATCAGCACCTTGTTGAATCAATGCCACGTAGAATTAAGGCAGTTCTGAAGGAAAAAGGGGGTCCAACACCGTATTAGTATGGTGTTCCTAATAATTATTTAGGTGAGTGTATATAATATGTATGGCAGGCTTACAGAGACAAATGGGCATAAGATAATAGGCTAGTGCTGTCATACAAGCTTTCTTTTAGTTAGTTCAGGCTGAAACAAATGAATGGTGTTTCATGATTACAATAATTAAAACAGATTGCAATGTCCCTTCATTTAGAACACCACTAGAAATGAGCGGATTTCCCAAAATTTGTTTAGAGTTCAATTCAATTGAATCATACATCAGATTCTATTTGGTTTAAATTAATTCAACCTATTGTAAATAGAAGGTACACCAATTGCCCTGAAAAGTGGTGTGTGACTTTCTTTCCAGTCCAAGTCTTTCTTATTGGATGCAATACAATGTGGAACAAATTTGAATGTTTATTGACTTTTTCAATGAATTTTGTCACCAGATAACACTGTGATATCTGTGGGACTGGGGGAGGAATGGAAGGAGGGACTAGAACAGTTCAGAAGGAAATGTGTAGGGTAAAAAATATACATAAACCTCTCAAATGTATGTACACTAATGCCAGTAGCCTGACTAATAAAACTGGGGAGCTGGAATTAGTGATGTGTGAGGAGAACTATGACATAGTGGGAATAACTGAGACATGGCTGGATGATAGCTATGACTGGGCGGTTAATGTACAAGGTTACAGTCTGTTTAGAAAGGATCATCAAAACCGGAGAGGGGGAGGGGTCTGCCTTTATGTAAAGTCCTGTCTAAAGCCCACACTCCGTGAAGATATAAGTGAGGGACATGAACATGTGGAGTCACTGTGGGTAGAAATACATGGAGCTAAAAACAATAATAAATTACTAATAGGGGTTTACTATAAAGTAAGTCCACAGAAAATCTACTACTAAATGAGATAGACAAGGCGGCAAATCATAATGAGGTAGTTATTATGGGGGACTTCAACTACCCAGATATAGACTGGGAAACTGAAACTTGTATATCTCATAAAGGAAACAGGTTCTTGGCAATAACCAAAGACAATTACCTCTCCCAGCTGGTTCAGGACCCGACTAGAGAGACGGCCATACTGGACTTAGTATTAACCAATAGGCCTGACAGAACAACAGACGTGCAGGTTGGGGGACACCTGGGAAATAGTGGTAACCTTCCAATTATCATTCAAAAAAGCGTTTCTACAAGGAGGAACAAAAATACCAAAATTAAAAAAAGCTAAATTTAGCCAACTAAGAGAGGCCATAGTCCTAACTAGAGATGGGACGGGGGATTAGTCGAATCCACAAATCCCTCGAATCTTGCTGGATTTGTGGGATTCGTGGACTCGAATCCCGACGTAATTTACCGGATACGAATCCCGGTGGTGCCCAGACTAGTGGTGGCGGCGGCAGGGCACTCTAGAAGATGAGCGCTTCGCTGCTGCGACAGGGGAGGGAGAGGCGTTTCCTTTCCCTGTTCCTCTGATAGGCTGCCGGCACAAGGCCCGCAGCCTATCAGAGGCCGGTGCAAGCGACGCGATGATGTCATCGCGCCGCCTGAGCCGTACAGCGCGGGACACAGGCCAGAAGAGGCCTGCATCGCAGCGGAGGTAAGTACGTTTTTTTTTTTTTTTTAGCTGTTACTGGTACATTGGCGAGGGGGAGAGGTGAGAGGCACTATGATACTACTGGCACATTGGGGGGGGAGGCACTATGATACTGGCACATTATGGGGGGAGATGGCACTGATACTACTGGCACATTGGGGGGGAGGCACTATGATACTGGCACATTATCGGGGGAGATGGCACTTATACTACTTGCACATTGGAGGGAGGCACTATGATACTGGCACATTATGAGGGGAGATGGCACTATGATACTGCCACATTATGGGGGGAGATGGCACTATGATACTGGCACATTATGGGGGGAGGTGGAACTATAATACTGGCACATTATGGGGGAGATGGCACTATGATACTGGCACATTATGGGGGGAGGTGGCACTATAATACTGGCACATTATGGGGGAGATGGCACTATGATACTGGCACATTATGGGGGGAGGTGGCACTATAATACTGGCACATTATGGGGAGATGAAACTATGATACTGGCACATTGGGAGGAGATGGCACTATGATACTGGCACATTATGGGGGGAGATGGCACTATGATACTGGCACATTGGGGGGGAGATGGCACTATGATACTGGCACATTGGGGGGGAGATGGCACTATGATACTGGCACATTGGGGGGAGATGGCACTATGATACTGGCACATGGGGGGGAGGAGAGAGGCACTCCGCACTTGATACTGGCACATGAGGGGAGGAGAGAGGCATTTGATACTGGCACATGATTAGGGGGGCATCTATGGGGACACTTACTGGCACATTATTGGGTGGCACTGTGGGGCCACTTATTGGCACATTATTGGGGGGCACTATGGGGGCATCTACTGAGGCCACAAAGAAGGGGTATTTTATATGGGGGGCTCTGTGTGGTACTAGTATTATCAGGGGTATTATCTGTTTCTGCAGTATAGTATTGGGGAGCACAGCGGAACAGTATTGGGGGTGTTAGGATGATTTGTCCAGAAGATGGGAGGATGATGGAAAAGTAGTAAACTAAGATTTTTTTGGTCAAACTGCAGAGACGAAAAATGGCTGAAAAATGGTGGTCTCGTCTGAAGGTCTGAAAGTGGAAGATGAGGAAAGAGAACATCTACATCAAAGGAGACGTCACTGGATGTAAGAGGTATGTGCCGCTGTATTACCCTGTATGTTCTGTAGTGATAGGAGCAGGGGCGTAACGATCGCGGCCATATAGGGTGCGACCGTGACTGGGAGGTGGAGGTTCAGACAAACTGACGCGGTCTGACTTTGTTTCTTACACCGTTCACACAATTATGTACAGGATTCGTAGGATTCAAGATTCGATATATTCGAGAACCTTTTCGGATTCGGATTTGAAAAAAATTGGATTCGTCCCAACTCTAGTCCTAACTAACTGGGACAAAGACCTCAAAAATAAAAATACAGCAACAAAATGGGATATCTTTAAAAGCATCCTAAAATCTCATTGTGAGAGGTACATACCGTATGGGAATAAAAGGTTAAGGAACAAAAAGAAACCAATGTGGATAAATAGATATGTAAAGAAAGCAATAAATTACAAAAAGAAAGCATATAAATCACTTAAACAGGAGGGTAGCACGGAAGCACTGAAAAACTATAAGGAAAAAAATAGAACATGTAAAAAACAAATAACAGCGGCCAAACTAGAGACCAAGAGATTAATTGCCAAAGAGAGTAAAACTAACCCTAAAATGTTCTTCAATTATATAAATGTTAAAAAGTATAAAGAGTAATGAGGGGGGAGTCGCAGAGAGTGACAAAGAGAAAGCAAAGCTATTAAATATTTTTTCCTCCACTGAGGAAAATAAACTGTCAGATGAAAATGCAGAACGTAAAAATAAATCCCCTATTAAAAGTGTCCTGTCTGACCCAGGAAGAAGTACAACAGCGACTTAAAAAGATCAAAATAGACAAATCGCCAGGACCGGATGACATACACCCCCGTATCCTAAGGGAATTAAGTAATGTCATAGCCAGAGCCTTATTTCTGATATTTGCAGACTCTATACTGACAGGGAATGTCCCACAGGATTGGCGCATGGCAAATGTGGTGCCAATATTCAAAAAAGGTCCAAAAACTATAGGCAGCTAAGTTTAACATCAGTTGTGGGTAAACTGTTTGAAGGTTTTCTAAGAGAAGCTATCTTAGAGCATCTCAACGGAAATAAGCAAATAACGCCATATCAGCATGGCTTCATGAGGGATCGGTCATGCCAAACTAATTTAATCAGTTTCTATGAGGAGGTAAGTTCGAGACTTGACAGCGGCGAATCAATGGATGTCGTATATCTGGACTTCTCCAAAGCATATGACACTGTACCACATAAAAGGTTAGTATATAAAATGAGAATGCTCGGACTGGGAGAAAACGTCTGTATGTGGGTAAGTAACTGGCTGAGTAATAGAAAACAGAGGGTGGTTATTAAAGGTATACACTCAGATTAAGTCACTGTCACTAGTGGGGTACCTCAGGGGTCAGTATTGGGCCCTATTCTCTTCAATATATTTATTAATGATCTTGTAGAAGGCTTGCATAGTAAAGTATTAATTTTCGCAGGTGACACTAAACTGTGTAAAGTCATTAACACTGAAGAGGACACTATACAGCTACAGATGGATCTGGATATATTAGAGGCTTGGGCAGATAAGTGTCAGATGAGGTTTAACACTGACAAATGTAAGGTTATGCACATGGGAAGGAATAATGCAAGTCACCCGTACATACTAAATGGTAAAACACTCAGTAACCCTGACATGGAAAAGGATCTAGGAATTTTAATAAACAGCAAATTAAGCTGCAAAAACCAGTGTCAGGCAGCTGCTGCCAAGGCCAATAAGATAATGGGTTGCATCAAAAGGGGCATAGATGCCCGTGATAAGAACATAGTCCTACCACTTTACAAATCGCTAGTCAGACCACACATGGAGTACTGTGTACAGTTCTGGGCACCTGTAAACAAGGCAGACATAGCAGAGCTGGAGAGGGTCCAGAGGAGGGCAACTAAAGTAATAACTGGAATGGGGCAACTACAGTACCCTGAAAGATGATCCAAATTAGGGTTATTCACTTTAGAAAAAAGACGACTGAGGGGAAATCTAATTACTATGTATAAATATATCAGGGGTCAATACAGAGATCTATTCCCTCATCGTTGATCCAGGGAGTTATTCGGATTGCCTGATTGGAGTCGGGAAGGAATTTTTTATTCCCCTAAAGTGGGGAAAATTAGCTTGTACCTCACAGTTTTGTTTTTGCCTTCCTCTGGATCAACTTGCAGGATGACAGGCCGAACTGGATGGACAAATGTCTTTTTTTGGCCTTATGTACTATGTTACTATGTTACAAAAATAAAAAATAAAAAAACTAAGCAAAATAACAAATATGAATATAGCCACCCTCAAAGATAGGTTCTATGTATAATGTAATTTTCACATTTTGAAATAAAAACACAGAGCTTCAAAATAAAATTAATTCTTAGTCATTTGTACAGTACACTTTGAATATAATAAAAATTTATGTAAAAACTTGGAATGATCTTGGATATTGACTCAATCACTAAATTGTGCATTGACTGTTTCAGAATTTTAAATAATCAACAGTTCCAAGAATACTCATTTTGGGAAGTATCTTCTTGTTATATCACAGATGAAAAAACATATTTCTACAGAGTATGTACATTAGCAATTCTGAGGGTTAAATTATATTGAAAAATGTTCTTTTTCTACATGATTTATTAGTCAACATGCCTATTCAAAGAAATATTGTCCTCGAACTTGACTTTGACATTTTGCAAATGTTGCCATGTTAACTTTATAGATTTCCATATAAATTGAAAATGAATATTTACCTGTACCAAGATTTTATAAACAATACAAATATTATCATCATAAACTTCTCTTTTCTTTTACTTTCTAAACCCTGATATTTCTTAAAGTATCATAAAAACTTATCATCTATATTACAGAGACACACTGTATCAGGGCTTTTGATTGGTTGCCATCCAAGTGCAGAGACCTTTCCATTGAGTTTGTCGTCAGCATCGAGGACAGACAATGCTCTGTGTGAACTTTTTTCTCCTTGTTTTAGTGATCAGTGAGGGTCTACATAGAAACCTTGAATAAAGTTACAATAAGTTTATTTATGCTAGTGTGCATTGACTGTTAGAAATCGAACACAATGGATAACCTTTTACATAATGGACAATTCCAAGATTACTCATTTTGGGCAGTATCTTCTTGTTATGTCATTGTTGAAAAAAAAATAAAGCTACAGCTATTCTGAGGGTTAAAATAATATTGAAAAATCTTTTTCTACATGGTTTATTAGTTAACATGCCTATTCAAAGATACATTGTCATTGAACTTGCCTTTGACAATTTGCAAATGTTGCCATGTTAACTATATAGATTTATATGTAAGCTGAAAATTAAGTTATAACCGTACCAAGAAGAATAATATGAGTTGTACATTTCTCTTTGCTCTTACTTTCTAAACACCGATCTTTAAAAAAACTAACTTTTAATATTTCATAGTGACATATCAATGGTTTTGATCGGTGGAGGTCCAAGTGCTTATACCTCAATCAAATTCTAAAATGAGGAGAAAGAAGCTGTTTTATCCATGCTGCAGGAGACGAATTGGAGATAGACTCAGACTTCATATTGAATCTGTCTTTAGCATCGAGGACAGACAGAGCCCTATGTGAGCTTCTGTCTCCATGTTTTAGTGATCAGTGGGGGTCTCAGCAATCAGACCTCCACTAATCATTATGTCACATTAAAACTTTGTTTAAAATATTGGTAGACTTCAACCTCCTAACAGTCACATTAAAATTGGAAAAACCCTCCCAAAAAAAATCTCTTTTTTATTGTAGATTTTTAATGTGTCTGCAGTAAATCTTGTTGGCACACAACTCAGGGGACACAATTGCATTATTAACCACTTAGTGATATAATTAATTTTAGCCTTAGGGACCAATAATATTCCCCCATTTGTGTACTAGCAGTGCTAACTTAAAAAAAAAAAAATTTAATTTTTTTTTTGTGGGATTAGTCATAGGTTTTTTAGGAACTATTTTGGAGTATATAGTGTATTAAATAACTTTCATTATTATATTTTTAGGGAGATATATAAAAAACAGCAATTTTAACATTATGTTGTGGAATTTTTTTATGGCATTAACTGAGTGGTAAAAATAAAATTTTATTATGTGGGTCCGTACAGTGATTATAATGCCACAATTCTATATATATTTTTTTTTACAAATTTTCTCTCCTCCTGCAGCCTGTCAGCTCTGTAACTGCTCCCTCATTCTCCTCCAGACTGACAGGGAGGGTGGAGCAATTGCTTTAGCTGATGATATCTCTGGTTTGGTACCAGCTAAAGATATGGGCTTTGTATTGTTTGAAAGCTGGTGTTCCAAGCAATCTGACAACAATCAGTACAGGGAAAGATATCACTGACTGGGATGTAGTGAATGTAGCTGAAAGTGAAAGTAAAAGCAGGTTTTACCCGCGATTATTTCAGAATTCTGTTTGGCTGAGACTAATGCTGTTATTGGAAGCAAAACCAGTTGCATATTTCTAGCTGCTACCATTCAGGAGATAGCAGCATCTAAAGCAACTCTCCACCCTCTACTTTCTGCCTAAGCTTAGCTCGGGCAGTACAGTTAACTACTTTTCCCACTGCCCGAGCTGGACTCGGGCAAACAGTTAGGTGGTTAAACCACTTTCATACGGTGAGTATTTTGTCAGTATTTTGCTTCAGTATTTGTATGCCAGAACCAGGAGTGGAACCTATACAGAATAGATATACTGGAAATATCTGTGCCTTTTTCAAATTCTGGGCCTATTTCTTGTGTTAGCATACAAATACTGATAGGAAATACTGACCACATATTGACTGTGTGAAAGTGGCCTTAGACAAAGATCTTGTGTGCTATATTAGTTGAATATATTTATTGTGAAATTCCCCAATAATCTGCAGCAAAGTACAATGCAAGTTAATATGTTTTTCAAAATCCCATTCAAGTGCAAACTCTGCATTGTGCATACACTTTAGAGCACTTAGCTCTCATTGCAGCATATTTGTTCCAGATTTTTGCAGGAAATTTCACCCCTGGCTATGCAGCAAAATTGACACCATGTTTCAGAAAAATTATACTGTCTTTGTCATAATTTTTAATTAACTTTTTTACACCAAAGCAAGGATTGGGGCCACTTGTGGTTTTAGCTTAAAAGCTAGAAAAAGCTATTTTTTGCTGCTAAAAAAACCCCCACCATAAAACTGCATATATTTTTTTTTACTTGTAACATGCATTTTTATGGTAGGTTTTCTGTGGCCTTTTTTTCTTCACTGCCTTCTTTTCCCTGTAATGAAGGGCATGGAAAAATGCTTTTGCTACTAAATGCTGTAATAAAAAATAAAAAAATAAAAAGCTCACTGGAAACTAAAAATGCACTGTAATTGAAAAACAAACTGAAAAAAAAAAACACTATTAAAAAAAAGAGTGTGGGTACTGCATTTCATAATTCCCAGAGATATTCAGATAATATCTGGAGTATGCATTTTTTCTGAAAAAAATACACAAAAGTCAGCAGAATGGTGTAAAAAAAAAAAATTCTAAACTCAGCGTTAGGGCTCATGCACACGACAGTATGGCTTTTTCAGTGTTTTGCGGTCTGTTTTTTTACAGATCCGTTGTTCCGTTTCCTTTCCGTTTTTCCGTTCTGTTTTTCCGTATGCCATATACAGTATACAGTAATTACATAGAAAAAATTAGCCTGGGCATAACATTTTCAATAGATGGTTCAGCAAAAACGGAACGGATACGGATATGCATTTCCGTATGTGTTCCATATGTGTTCCGTATGTGTTCCGTATGTGTTCCGTTTTTTTTGCGGACCCATTGACTTGAATGGAGCTAAGCACTATGATTTGCGGACAAGAATAGGACATGTTCTATCTTTTCACGGTACGGAAATACGGAAATACTGAAACGGAATGCACACGGAGACACTTCAGTATTTTTTGCTGAACCATTGAAATGAATGGTTCAATATATGTTCCGCATACTGAACTCAAAAAACGTCCTGTATACTGAACGCAAAATACTGTCGTGTGCATGAGCCCTTATAGAAGTGTTCAGCTTTGTCTGAAAAGTCATTTTATCTAAAGCTTGTTCCCAAGATAAAATGTTCTTAAATTATTATATTGTGGCTTATGTTGATAGCTTTTGCTACAATGCTTAAACAACTGTATGTACAGAAAAAATGTTCACTTAAAAATGCACTTAACATACATAAGGTTGTTCAATAATCTGCAATCTCCCCACATCAATCATTTCACATCCATGTTAATATTATTATGACTAGTAATTCCTGTAATCATCTACTTGAGGCATGCTGCAAGCCATAATTCTATAATGTGAATAATTATTGAATTATATGTTTTACTTATGATGTGGTTTGATTCCTTCTTATTATAGGAGATGGAAATAGACACTACTGAAAGCTCATTATCATAATGCAAGTATATGATTTCCAGTTATGTTTCCATTTTGGTTTCAAAACCCATAACATATATTTAGGTTTCTACTTTAAATTGATACAAAATTACAAATGTAACATGTTTAGGGTGGGTTCACACTAGCGTTAGGGATTCCGTTATAGCTTTCCGTTATAACATGGTTATAATGAAAAATAACGGAATGCCCAGACAGATTGCAAAACTGAAGCCCTTAAAAGGCATTCCGTTTGCTTTCCGTCCTAATAGAAGTCTATGGGAAAGCATAACGGATCCGTCTGGGTCTAGTTATGCAAGATGGAAAACAAAGTCCTGTCGACAGGACTTTGTTTTCCGTCTTGCATAATGGGACCCAGACGGAATCATTTTTGATTCCCATATACTTCTATATACAAGTCTATAGGCAGAAGAACGGATCCGTCCTTTCGTCTTATGGATTCCGTAACGGAATCCCTTACGCTAGTGTGAACCCACCCTTACTTCTTTTAAATAAGTATATATTATCATAGACTGATTGGGCTATTAGTCCATGATTATACTGTATTTGTTTAAATTAAATTTTCAGGCAACTTTAAGTGCTCTTTCACACGAGCATGACGATTGGCTCTGGATGCGTTCAGGGTGCGTTCAGTGAAACCCGCACCATTTTGCAAGCAAGTTCAGTCTGTTTTGTCTGTGATTGCGTTCAGTTGTTCAGTTTTTTCCACGCGGGTGTAATGCGTTTTGATGCGTTTTATATGCTTGTGATAAAAAACTGAAGGTTTGCAAACTTCTCCTAGCAACCATCAGTGAAAAATGCACTCACTGAAGCCCCATTCACTGACTGCTGGGAACTGATTAGTGTTGACCAAAATGCGTAAAACGCGTGGGTCATGGGAAAGGCAGCCTAACATGAAGTCAGCCATGTGTGCCAGGGTTCCAACAGGCAAGACTTCGCTGTCGTCATCAGGAGGATGACTCTCAATCTCCTCCCATCCTCTTCCTCCTCTTCTGCCCATCCATGCTGAACAGATGAAATTAAACTTCCATGGGTACTACCCTCTGTAGCGGAGGCAACCATCTCCTGCTCCTCCTCCTCCTCATCATCATCCAATTTGCACTAAGATGAACTGAGGGTTGTCTGGCTATTACCCTGTGTAATGTCTTCCCCCATTTCCACCTCTTCCACATGCAAAGCCTTGGCCTTAATTGTGAGCAGCGAGCGTTTGAGTAGACACAGAAGTGGGATAGTGACTCTGATAATAGTGTTATCGCCGCTCACCATCTGTGTTGATTCCTCAAAGTTTCTTAAAACCTCACAGAGGTCAGACATCCATGCCCACTCCTCGCTTATGAAGAGCGGAAGCTGAATGGAAAGGCGACGGCCATGTTGCAGCTGGTATTCCACTACTGCCCTCTGTTGCTCACAAAGCCTGGCCAACATGTGGAACGTGGAGTTCCAGCGCGTGCTCACATTGCACAACAGTCGGTGAGCTGGCAATTGTAAGCGCTGCTGCAGCATTGACAGACTGGCAGAAGCTGTCGGTTACTTGCGGAAATGGGCACAGTGGATCCTCCCAGTAACTGCATTGGTCAGGGCACGGGTGATGTTACGGGACACATGCTGGTGTAAGACAGGCACGGCACACCGTAAAAAATAGTTGCGGCTGGGGACTGCGTAACGAAGGACTGCCGCCACAAGCCTAAATGGCAACATTTCCAGGGCCAGTAATTTGGAAAGTTGCGCATTTAGTGCTATGGCCTGTGGGTGAGTGGCTGGGTATTTGCGCTTGCGTTCAAATGCCTGGGGTAAGGACATTTGTACGCTTCTGCACTGGGAAACAGAAGTGGATGTGGTCGCTAATGGTGTTTGCAAAGGTCCAGGTGCAGGGTGGGAGGCACATTGGCCAGCACGTAACACAGGGGAAGAGGAGGCAGTGGTGTGATTCGCAGACACAGATTGTGGACCCAGGCGTTCGGCCCACCTATTACAGTGCTTTGATGACATGTGGCGGATCATGCTGGTGGTGGTGAGGTTGCTAGTGTTCACGCCCCTGCTAATTTTTGTATGGCACAGATTGCAAATTACAATTCTTTTGTCGTCTGCACTTTCCTCAAAAAAGCGCCAGACTGCGGAACACCTTACCCTTGGCAAGGGAGATTTCCGCAAGGGTGTGCTCCGGGGAACAGTTCCGTGCCTATTTGGTGTGGACCTCCTGTTCCACTTCCTCACTCTGCTCATCCTCCTGACTTGTTGAACTAACAACCTCAGTTATTGACAACTGTGTCTCATCCTCATCATCAACCTTTTGAGACATTAATTGCTGTTGACTTATTGGCAACTGTTTCTCATCATCAGCATCCACCTTGTGAAACACTAATTGCCGTTTCACACCATCATCTTCTTGTGACTCTGGATGCTCAAGAGTTTGGGAATCAGGGCACAATATCTAAGGTCCCTCTTCAAGCGGGCCTGTCAAGAGGCCCAAATGATGGAATGGCGCTGAAAAGAGCTCCTCAGAATATCCGAGTGTGGGATCACTTGTTTGCCCAGACTCTCCATGGTGGGAGGAAGGAGGATCAGGGTGAGGATTGTGTTGACAAGACCCTTGCTACTGAAACTGGACTTGGTGGAAGACAGGGTGGTTCTTAACTGACTGGAAGCATGACCTTCTGCGATCCAACCGACCACCTGGACGAACTGGTCTGACTTTAAAATGGTGTCCTGCACAGCCCTGCAAACTGGGACATGAAGCTAGGTATCGTGGATGATTGTTTTTCTTGTGCTCTGGCAGCAGGCATAGTTTCAATGCGTCCAGTGCCACGGCCTCTGCATGCACCATCAGCATTACTTCCCTGTCTCTTACTGCTCACCTTCTTCATAGTAAATGTTATATATGCTTGAAAAAAAAAAATGAAACGTCACATAGGAGATATACCACAGATAATGTCGCTGATGTCAGCAGCGGCTAATAAAAAATTACAGGGAATGTCACAGGTATTTGGGATGTGGAAATGTTACACAGGAGAAATACCGCAGATAATGTCGCTGATGTCTGCAGAGGCTAATATAAAATTACAGGGAAGGTGCACTAGTGTTGATCGAGCACCAAAGTTCTTGTGTGCTCGAGTAGAACACTTTGCGTAGCTCGGGTGTTTTACTGAGCACCCAAGAACAATGGAAGTCAATGGGAGAACCCTAGGCACCCCCTGCTCTGAAGAGGGGAGGGTGTCGGGACTCTAGTTCGGCTTAGGGGTCCCTGTTCTGACTCCATATATAGTTGTATCCATATGGAGTCAGTGCTTGGGGACACCCCAGTGTATTTAAATCTAATTTCTGAAAAGTTTCTGCCAGGATTTGAACTCCCAACATTGTACATTAGAGGTAAGGACCTTATCCACTCAGCTATAAAGCTGAGTGCTAAACTGTTTCAGAAAAACCTCATAGTAGTTTATGATGTAGTGAGTATTCCTATTCAGCAGAAGACTTAATTTATATTCCGTCAGCTTCCGTCAACGCTACATGTTAACCTGCACAGAAATATAAAATAAGTCTTCTGCTGAATAGGAATACTCACTACATCAGAAACTACATCAGAAACTACTTTTTCTGACATAGTTTAGTATTTAGTTTTATAGCTGAGTGGATAAGGTCCTTGCCTCTAATGTACAAGGGGTTAGGAGTTCAAATCCTGGCAGAAACTTTTCATAAATAGATGCAAAATTACATTTAAATACACTGGTGTTCAGCCGAACTCTGCGATGTGCCGAGCATAGCGATGCTTAAGCCGAACTAGTGTTCGGCCGAGCATGCTCGATCAACACTAATGTGCACACGTTACACAGGAGATGTAGCGCAGCTAATGTCACTGTTCTCAGCGGACACTGTCTATGGAAAAAGTACACTGGATGTCATAGATATTTTTGGGATGTGCACATGTTACACAGGAGATGTAGCACAGATAACGTCGCTGTCTGTAATGGCCTAACTATTGCACGCTATTTAGCGCAGGAGGCACTAAAAATAGATATTGCTGCCACACACAACAGTCCTTAAAAGGACTTTTGGGTCTGTAAAGTTTTATCAATTTAGCGCAGGTTGCGTTAAAAATATATATTGCTGCTGTCACACACAACAATTGTCCTTAAAAGGCCTTTTGGTTTGTAAAGTTTTAGCAATTTAGCAGTGTATAATGTGATGGAAAAATTAACCCAGCCACCAAAGGGGGCAATATGGGCAATCACAATACAGAAATATTGAGCATGTAATGTATTATGGAGTTATGATCCTACTTTATGAGAAATTATACATGGCCAGTATACAGTGCCTTTTTTTTCTGTAATCTTTTAACCCTATAAAACTTGCCAGAGGCATCCACACAATAAACAGTATGGAATCAAATATGCCATATTGCCTGGCATCTGGTTTATAACTCATTCTGGTCTTTTAACAAAGTACAAAGAAATGTCAGCTTTGAAAGCACCTGCACAGATAAAATCAAAAGATGATCGCTTTTTGTTTGATTAGATTTGCATTCAGAGTTTTTACTTAAAAATAAATATCTGGTTTATGCAATTTTATATCTTCTTTATCTACAGCCACTTATGATTGCTTTGTAGAGGTCATATGAAAGCAAACACTTCAAAATCATGCTGATAATTTTATATTGTTATTAACAATAGTAAATGATGTCTGAATGACATTGACATACATAGCTACGAGTAAACGCACATTTGATGGCGTTAAAGGGATTGTCCAATTTAGTTTTCTGTTCTTTTTATGTTTCTAACTAAGCAAATGTAAAAGGTTTTCAATTCACTTACTTCATCTACAGTGGCCCAGTTCTCCTAGTTAGCTGAACATTGTATGACCTGTGATGTCAGCTTCTTTCCCTGCTCTACTGACGTTCCGTGCACAAGCCTGAGGGAGCAGGAGGAGCAGGTCTGCCTTTGTGCACGGAAGGTCGCTGAGAAGGCTATGCTGGTTGGAGTGATAAGCCACGCCCCCTGCAATACCCGATCTGCTGGCTAAGCTGTTTTCTCTGTGTCTCCCCTCCCACTGGATTCTTCAGAAAAGTTTAACCCTTTCTCTCATCAGTGGCACAGTCTCAGTGTTGGTGAAGTAGCGTCTGCTGAGCATTGCTCAAGAAGATGTAAAGGGGAAGATCTTTTGTGTATCAGCAATGCTATTGTACTGTACAACTGGGACTTGTAGTCCCAGACATACAACATGAGTATCCGAGCAGTCAGACTGTAGACAGGACAGCAATTGTATTCACTCTTTTGCAGAGCAGGGGTAGGGAAAGTCAGTCTTTGTTGACACCCACAATAAATCATGAGGAAAACCTTAGAGATTGTTGTTATACGCTCCCTGGCTATGTACCTGCATGTCGTCAAAGGAACAGAACTAGGTAAATGAGTAAATATAATTTTTTTGGCCTACAACTTGCTTAGCTTATGTATATTTTGCAGACTATCAGAATCACAGTGCTTTATTTATTATTATTTTTTACATAACTCGGACATCTCCTTTAACATATTGTGTTTTTAATGTCACTTTTTTCATATTTAAAAGCTTCAAAAAATGGTTTCTTATTGGGGCAGATTATGTTTAACACACACAGTGTTATGGGATTAAAAAAAAGTAGCTTTTCAACAAAAATGTTGCCTTAACAGGGTCGGAATGCCTGCCCGTATAAGCGTTGATTGCAAGAAGAAACAGTTGCTCATTGTGGACATGCCTAAAAAATGTATCCCTTTTAATTGGGAGCAGCAGCAGTTCAGTGTGGACGTGGAAAGGGCACCATACGGATATAGTGGCACATGCCCGCAATAGTAGAGGCATCAGGAGTACCATAGCACGAAACATATAAGGCTATCTATGGGTAGAAGTAGCAATAGTAGTAGTAGTAGTAGTGATAGTGGTGGCAGATGCTTTTCGTTAATGTTGGTGGCAGTTGGAGATTAACAGCGAGGAGAAGCAGCTGCAGCAACCATATGGTACACGTTGGCAGAAAGGCAGCAGCATGATGGAGGCAGCCGCAGCCTTACAGAAGATAATAGTCGTCAGGTTGCAGCAGTGTTGCTTGAGGACATCAGTGGCATGATGGAGACGGCAGCATCAGCCATACAGAATGTGATGGTAGGCAGGTCATCAGTGGCCTGATGCAGGTGGCAGCAGCAGCCATACAGAACATGATGGTAGGCAGGTCACAGCAGTGGCATGATGGAGGTGGCAGTAGCAGCCATAAAGATCATGATGGTAAGCAGGTCACAGCAATGGCATGATGGAGCCAGGCAGGCAGAAACAGTGGCAAGATGCCAGCAAGGCTAGATCTATACATCGGCCTCATCCAGAGGAGTGTGAAAATTCTTCCCAATCCAGGCTTGGTTCATTTTGACAAAAGTGATGTTTTGGACACTGGCGGAGGACACCTTGGTCTTTTTGGCTGTCACCATGTTCCCCACCCCCAAAGGTGCTAAATACCCTCTCAGAGATGACACTGGAGGCTGGGTAAGAAAGAAGAGAGAGTGCCGTGCTAGTTCGGGCCATTGTTCTTTTCTACCTGTCCTGCCTGTATTTACAAGGGAATATGCCAGAGACTGGCCAGAGTTTAGATACGTAGACCTGAACCTGTGCATTGAGACGGGAGCTGTCAGCTTGCTGACTGGCCTAATCCTGTCATGGCATGTGGAAAAACCACTCCATCATATTTAGGAAACTGAAATGGCTGCTTCTGCAACTACTGCTCATGGCCACAGCATCAGCTCACAGTAAGCTGTGACAAGCTGCGTACACAGTGTTTCCTGGCAATAATGTAATTTATCCTACCTTTCTATAAAATGGAAAAAATTTCCCATATTGCCTTGATAGTGAGGGTCTAAAAGCTTGGCTATCCAGTTATCATCAGCTGCTTGATGTCACCGAACCGCCTGTCACTGTGTAAGCAAACGAGTCTACAGGTCCCCATTTGGCCAGAGTGCCTGAGAAGCTAGTTCTTTCTAACTCAACCCCTCCCCCCGGGGACATTGGGTGTCATGGTTGGTATCACACTCATCATTATCCTCTTTCTCCTCCAACTCCAATTCCTCTTCCTCCTCCTCAAGTGACAGCACCTCCACAGTGAGTTTCTCATTGTGGGTCCTCAACACCTCCAGGGCCACCTGTTGCATGATAGTCAGCGTCTCTTTAAAAATACATATGAGGGTCAACTGCAGCATAAACGATATGAGCTGCCGACCTGGAAACAACACATGCTCCCTGCTGAGGTGATCTGGTGCATGACCAAATCATTCATGGCTTTCCACTGCTCATACAGACACTCCAGCATGTGCAGTGTTGAATCCCAGCGAGTTGGAACGTTGCAGATTAAGCGGTGTAGCTGCACACCATTCTGACATTGTAAGTCCAGTGGAGGGCTCATAATAGAGCAACTAACTAATATGATGCTCATGATAGAGCCACTCACACTGTACTCATGTGGATGGAATGGTAAACACAGATCAGTGATGATGGGAGCATTGTAGGTTTGAACACCACTTTTTATGGCCTGCATCCCGAATAAGACTGCAATCCAGGGCTACTCCCCCCTTCCTATGAAGTAATGGGTGATTTGCCGGGACTCCAGCCACACCCCAATACCCCCCAAAGAACATCCAGTGTGTGCCTCATGGTCGGACACATCTCCTCCCTGTGATGTAGTTGGAGCAAGTCACAAAAGGAGGAGGAAAAGGGTATGTAATTAAAACAAATATGGATTGATGAGTATGTAAATGGTGATGGCAAAAGTGTAAATGATGACATTCATATGGAAGGTAATGGTAAAAAGGACTAGCCATTATGTAAATTAGGTTAATAATACAGTGATTGGTCACTGTATGATGATGACAGAAGTAAGATCAACCAGAAAGCAAATAATGATATGATTTTAGTTGATATTCATTAAAAGTTATGTTTTATTGCAGTTTGGTTATATTGCTAGAGATGAGCGAATTTCTCAAAAATTCGATTCGGTTGATTCGCAGAATTTTCAAAAAAGATTTGATTCGATATGAATTTATTTGTGATGAATTGCGTTAAAAAACAGCTATTTCCTGGCTGCAGAGAGCCTATAAACAGGTGTAGTACACTGTGCCTTCCAGTAACACGCATATGGAGTCTGCTGTGCTAGTGAAACAATACTGTGAGTCAGTATGACATGCAGATGACAGGCGTCGCTCTTAGAATCACTGCACACTTCACTTATTTGGGCAGTGTGAACTCAGCTTTAGCGCCAGGTATAAAGAACTGTGCAGAGGCCCAAGGTCCTACTATAGTGTGAAAGAGCGCACTCCTTTTACACCATTGTCAGCTGATTCCACATAGATGTCTACAGAACCTGTTCTATTAAACTCTTATACAAGTAGAGCCCCAATGACGGAGTGGAGAGAATGTCAGCAGTAAGTTTGTGTGGATGTCAATGATTATTTTGGCCTTCCTTTGATCCGTCAGAAAAATAACCCCCAAAAAACGGATCCTGTCTGTTGAGCATCCGCCTTCACTTGGTCAGCATTTGGTCAGTAATCCATCAGTATTGCTAAAGCAAAAAAAAATAAATAGTGGATCCAAAACAGAGATGACACGTGAATGGAAACTTTGAATGTCTTCTGTGGATGTCTCAAGATTTTGGCTAGGCAGTAGCTGTTGACTTTCCTAAGGCATAAAATACTTCTCGTCCTGAGGGAACTGAAAATGACAGAGGAAGGTTCAGGACAGGTGGGGGCACAGGGCCTGCTCCCGGGCCATGCCAACTAAGTGTTGTGTCAGAGGAACCCACCGACTCTTGGCTGGGGGTGTCTGATGTCACTTGCGACTCCTGCTCAGGCCTCTCGCTGCGACTCCTGCTGCCACCCCCCATTCTTCTGCTGCCTGCGACAGAAACATTTTGCCCACTGCCTGTTCCCAGTACAATGTTACTTCACCGCTAAACGGCAATTAAAATATATATATATTTTTTTCTGATTAATAAACTCCCCTCAACCCAAAAAAATAATCACAATTCACTGCAGAAGGTCAATTAAGATGTATTCTTTTTCCTATAACTACACCCCAAAAAAAGAATTATAACAATCACAATTCACTGCATAACGGCTAAGGAGACGTACGTATATTTCCTTTTTCTACACCACGTAAATGACTGTAGTACAATGTTACCTCACCGCAGAATGGCAATTAAGGCATATATATATATATATATATATATATATATATATATATATATATGTATATTTTCTGATTAATAAACCCCCCCTCAAAAAAAAATGATCACAATTCACCGCAGAACGGCAATTAAGACGTATTATTTTTCCTAATTGTATACCAAAAAAAAATAATTAGAACACAATTCACCGCCGAACGGCACTTATGACATATATATAGATATATTTAAATGACTGCATCACACAGAACGTGCACCCCGATCACAAGCAAGGTTTGCTGGAATTAGCGATGTATCATATAGTGCAAACAACTAAAAGCAACAGTATCACACCAATTAGGATCCCCAATTAGTGCAGCAAGGTGTAATAGAATCGCTCCTATTACCCAGGCTGTACACTCCCCTATTGCACCCTGTTCTCCTTTTAGAGTGTAGATGATGCCTCCCTATCCTTTTACTACACCTTGAATAATCTTTCCCTGAACTTGTAAATCGTTTTTTCAGCACAGTGAGTATTTTCTAGCACTGTCCCAAGCGCCTGTCATATCTCTCCCTGCACTAAGTACACAGGAAAATGGCAGAATCCAAGATGGCTGAGGCTATTTATAGGACTGCGACATCACAGGGGCTGGCTGGCTGCTGATTGGCTGCATGCATGGCATTGTGGGTGAACCCTCATTCTAAGAGTTTTGTGCTTCATGTCCTAACACGTACAGCAGCCATTTTAGGAACAAAAATGCAATTCGTTACCACGAAGCGTGAGGAAATTCGGATTCGGTGCAAATCGAATTTTTCTTGAAATTCGGATCGAATGCCACTTTTTCAACTTTGATTCCCTCATCTCTGTACATTGCATTGTTAAACCCCAACGCTTCTTGGAATGTGAGATTTTGACTCATAGGGGGCCACTTCCAACATGTGGCACTACCAAGATAGTTATCTTCCTTAAGAGAAATCTCTTTGCATGTCCATATGGTATAAAATGTTAAATGCCCATATTTCTATAGTCAGCCATAATTCCCCAAAAATAACTTGTTAATATGTCCCATATATAATAACATAGACAAATGCAAGATGCACCTTGAGTGTGCCACACTGACCCTCAAACAGCGACTCACTATAAGCTGACCAAAAACAAATGCTATTAGCAATGCTGTTAATATAGTGCCACCACAGTGCCCACCTCCAAATAGTGCTGAAAAGATGTGCCCTCAAAATACTAAAATTACTGTGTACTCAGCTCTTCCACAAAACACTGATGGTATCAGAACATGACTTTAAAACAGTAATAATTTACATAGTGTACATTAAAAACAGTAAATTGCAAATGTTAGTATATGCTTATATTGTTTGCATTATAAGTAAAAGTCACCAATTGTCAAACAACATTGGTTGGTGCAAAAAATAAATAACATTTTTTTCCCCTGAGTGTAATAAATAGAGCAAAAGGGATAATATGGAAAGTAATTTATGTATACTTATATATAACCATATGCCTTCATCATTATATGTGTTATTTAAAAATCAATAAACAATTTAGCTAAAAGCTTGGTTTGTGCCCTGATCATATTCAACGGCATGTTTGTGTAATTAATAATTGATTTATCTTTGTCATTTTCTGCCAACAGCACTTCATTCTGCAATTATAAAATGTGACAAAATGTATGAAGATGGCAAATCAAATATGTCAATCACAAAAAACTCTAACTCCATCAACATTAATAAGAAATTGCTAGAAGACAAGCTGGGGTATTTTTATAACCCATGTTGTGATGAACATTAGATAATGATTGCAAGAGGCATGAGGGGTTCAGCTTACAGGATGAGTACAGGCTCACACTCTGGTGCTGAAAAGTTTATTCTGCATTCATAGAGGCCTAAGGCCTCTTTCACACGGGCATCATGGGTTTGAGCCAGATAAGATGCGGGTGCGTTGTGGGAAAATGCGCGATTTTTTCAGCGCGAGTGCAAAACATTTTAATGCGCTTTGCACACGCGTGAGTAAAATCAGCATGTTTGGTACCCAAACCCGAACTTCTCCACAGAAGTTCGGGTTTGGGTTAGGTGTTGGGTACAGTCGTGGCCAAAAGTTTTGAGAAGGACACAAATATTAGTTTTCACAAAGTTTGCTGCTAAACTGCTTTTAGATCTTTGTTTCAGTTGTTTCTGTGATGTAGTGAAATATAATTACACGCACTTCATACGTTTCAAAGGCTTTTATCGACAATTACATGACATTTATGCAAAGAGTCAGTATTTGCAGTGTTGGCCCTTCTTTTTCAGGACCTCTGCAATTCGACTGGACATGCTCTCAATCAACTTCTGGGCCAATTCCTGACTGATAGCAACCCATTCTTTCATAATCACTTCTTGGAGTTTGTCAGAATTAGTGGGTTTTTGTTTGTCCACCCGTCTCTTGAGGATTGACCACAAGTTCTCAATGGGATTAAGATCTGGGGAGTTTCCAGGCCATGGACCCAAAATGTCAACGTTTTGGTCCCCGAGCCACTTAGTTATCACTTTTGCCTTATAGCACGGTGCTCCATCGTGCTGGAAAATGCATTGTTCTTCACCAAACTGTTGTTGGATTGTTGGAAGAAGTTGCTGTTGGAGGGTGTTTTGGTACCATTCTTTATTCATGGCTGTGTTTTTGGGCAAAATTGTGAGTGAGCCCACTCCCTTGGATGAGAAGCAACCCCACACATGAATGGTCTCAGGATGCTTTACTGTTGGCATAACACAGGACTGATGGTAGCGCATACCTTTTCTTCTTCGGACAAGCCTTTTTCCAGATGCCCCAAACAATCAGAAAGAGGCTTTATCGGAGAATATGACTTTGCCCCAGTCCTTAGCAGTCCATTCACCATACTTTCTGCAGAAGATCAATCTGTCCCTGATGTTTTTTTTGGAGAGAAGTGGCTTTTTTGCTGCTCTTCTTGACACCAGGCCATCTTCCAAAAGTCTTCGCCTCACTGTGCGTGCAGATGCGCTCACACCTGCCTGCTGCCATTCCTGAGCAATCTCTGCCCTGGTGGCACTCCGATCCCGCAGGTGAATCCTCTTTAGGAGACGATCCTGGCGCTTGCTGGACTTTCTTGGACGCCCTGAAGCCTTCTTAACAAGAATTGAACCTCTTTCCTTGAAGTTCTTGATGATCCTATAAATTGTTGATTGAGGTGCAATCTTAGTAGCCACAATATCCTTGCCTGTGAAGCCATTTTTATGCAACGCAATGATGGCTGCATGCGTTTCTTTGCAGGTCACCATTGTTAACATTGGAAGAACAATGATTTCAAGCATCACCCTCCTTTTAACATGTCAAGTCTGCCATTTTAACCCAATCAGCCTGACATAATGATCTCCAGCCTTGTGCTCGTCAACATTCTCACCTGAGTTAACAAGACGTTTACTGAAATTATCTCAGCAGGTCCTTTAATGACAGCAATGAAATGCAGGGGAAAGGTTTTTTGGGATTAAGTTAATTTTCATGGCAAAGAAGGACTATGCAATTCATCTGATCACTCTTCATAACATTCTGGAGTATATGCAAATTGCTATTATAAAAACTTAAGCAGCAACTTTTCCAATTTCCAATATTTATGCAATTCTCAAAACTTTTGGCCACGACTGTAGATTGTATTATTTTCCCTTACAACATGGTTATAAGGGAAAATAATAGCATTCTGAATGCATAGTACAATAGGGATGGAGGGGTTAAAAAATGAATAAAAATAATTTAACTCACCTTAATCCACTTGTTCGCGCAGCCCGGCTTCTCTTCTTTCTTCAGGACCTGGTTGAAGGACCTTTGATGACATCACTGCGCTCATCAGATGGTCCATCACATGATCCATCACCATGGTGATGGACCATGTGATGAGTGCAGTGACGTCACCACAGGTCCTTTTCATCCTGCACAGCAAAGAAGCCGGGCTGCGCGAACAAGTGGATTAAGGTGAGTTAAATTATTCTTTTTTTTTTTTTAACCCCTCCAGCACTATTTTACTAAGCATTCTGTGTTAAGAATATTATTATTTTCCCTTATAACCATGTTATAAAGGAAAATAATAATGATCGGGTCCCCATCCCGATCATCTCCTAGCAACCATGCGTGAAAATCGCTCCGCATCCACACTTGCTTGTGGATGCTTGCGATTTTCACGCAGCCCCATTAACTTCTATGGGGCCTTCGTTGCGTGAAAAACACAGAGAATAGAGCATGCTGCGATTTTCACGCATTGCACAAGTGATGCATGAAAATCACCGCTCATGTGCACAGCCCCATAGAAATGAATGGGTCCGGATTCAGTGCGGGTGCAATGCGTTCATTTCACGCATTGCACCCGCGCGGAAATCTCGCCCGTGTGAAAGATGTTGAGCCTACAAATGATCTACTGTATGAATACTCTCACATGATCACATGAAGTTGCACAGTTTTTGTTTCTCTAGTTGGACATTCTTTTCAGCACCACTGTATATAACAGTATTACTAGTGCACTGTATGTCACTGCTATGGGAGCACTCTATGACACTATTTGCACACTGTACCATAAATCATGTGTCACACTGAATGACACTACTATATGGGCACTGTATAGCACAATTTTTGTGCTATGCATGGTTCTATTATTTATGCACTATATGCTATTGCTTGTTTACTATATATTGCTATTATTGCACACTACATGGTCCTCTTATTTGTATGGCAATATTATTGATGCTCTGAATTTATTTTAGTATTATTTGTTCACTGCACAGCAATATTAGGCGTTACTTTATGCCTCTGATGTAAAATCACATAACTTAGGAAAATGTATGCTGTTTAAATGACATACATGATACATTCGTGTCATAGTGACTTTTTAAATGAGTCTTGAAGCTACTCCTAGAAAAAGAAAAAACTGTGCAGAAGTCATCATTAGTGTTGATCGAGCATGCTTGGCCGAACACCAGTTCGGCTCGAGCATCTCGATGCTCGGCACATGGCGGTATTAGGCTGAATACTGCATGTGCACGAGCGCAATGCTCGACTCTCCTCCCTGCACGTATCTTGGCTGCTACTCAGCCAATAAATGTGCAGGTACGTACTGCCATCACTGTAATGCCGTAGCCATGTTGGTTACTGCCATTACAGTGATTGGCTGGCCGGAATGCGCCATTGGGTGCTATATAGCAACCGATGATGCGTGTTCAGCTCAGTCTTAGTCAGAGAGAGCTGTGCTGAGGAAGGGACAGACAGTGTAGGGAGTGATATAGGAATAATTTTATTAGAAAAACTTTTCAGAGACCCAAAAGTCCTTTTAAGGACTATTGGGTGTGGCAGCAGCAATATATATTTTTAGCGCAAACTGCGCTAAATAGCTAAAACTATATAGACCCAAAAGTCCTTTAAAGGACTGTTGTGTGTTGCAGCAATATCTATTTTTAGATCATCCTGCACTAAATAGCGTGCAATAGTTAGGCCTCTGCAGACAGCAACATTAGCTGTGCCACATCTCCTGTGTAACATGTGCACATCCAAATAAAATCTGTGACATCCAGTGTACTTTTTCCGTAGACGGTGTCCGCAGCGGACAGTGACATTAGTTGCGCCACATCTCCAGTGTAAATTGTGAGCATCCAAGAAATATCAGTGACATACAGTGTACTTTTTCAATAGACGGTGTTCGCTTCTGACATTACCAGTGCCACAGTTGCAGTGTAACGTGTGCGCTGAAAAAAATGTATCTGTGACATCCAGTGTACTTTTTTTGTAGACGCTGAAGACAGTGACATTACCGGTGGTACCTCTGCTGTATAACGTTTCCTCATCCCAAATACCTTTGACATTCTCTATAATTTTTTATTAGTTGCTGGTGACAGCATTGACATTATCTGCGGGATATCTCCTATGTGACGTTTCCACATCCCAGATACCTTTTTAAATTTGTTTGCTCATACACTTCTAAATCCTACGCTACTGTACGTGTGACAGACTTTCAAGCATATATAACATTTAATATGAAGAAGAAGGCGAGCAGTATGGAACGGGGCAGTGGCCATGATGCTGATGTTGCACGCAGAGGCCATGGCCCTGGGCGCGGTGAAACTGTGCCTGCTGCAAGAGCACAAGAAAAACAATCATCCACAATACCTAGCTTCATGTCTGAGTTTGCAGGGCGGCGCAGGACACCACTCTTGAAGTCGAAACAGTGTTTCCATGTGGTTGGTTGGATTGCAGCAGATAATGCTTCCAGTCGCTTAAGCACCACCCTGTCTTCCACCAAGTCCAGTCTCATTAGCCAAGAGTCTGCTCAACCCAATGCTAACCCTGATCCTCCTTCCCACAATGGAGAGTCTGGGCAAACAAGTGATCCCACACTCTAAAATTCTGAGGAGCTCTTTTCAACACCATTCCTTGATTTGTCTCTCTCGCCAAGCACGTTTGAAGAGGGACAGATCTTGTGCCCTGATTCCCAAACTCTTGAGCATCCACAGTTACAAGATGTGGAAAGCCGAGCGAGGACAGCAGTACAGAGGGGGAGGGATCTGCTGCACCGCAAAAGGCTGGAAGAGGCAGTGGGGTGGCAAAAGGGAGTAGGCGGGCCACACCAAACAGGCCCACAACTATTCCACGGAGCATCCCCATGCGGAAATCTCCCTTGCCAAGGGGTAGGAGTTCCACAGTATGGCACTTTTTTGAGGAAAGTGCGGATGACAAAAGAATAGTAGTTTGCAACCTGTGCCGTACCAAAATGAGCTGGGGCGTGAACACTAGCAACCTCACCACCACCAGCATGATCCGCCACATGGCATCCAAGCACCGTAATAAGTGGGACGAATGACTGGGTCCACAATTTGTGTCTGCGGGTCAAACCACAGCCTCCTCTTTCCCTGTGTTACGTGCTGGCCAATACCCTGTCAAAGGCGCAGGCCCGGATGCCTCCCACCCTGCACCTGGACCTTTGCAAGCACCATCAGCGACCACATCCACTTCCTTGTCATAGCGCAGCGTACAAATTTCCTTACCCCAGGCATTAGAACGAAAGTACAAATACCCAGCCACCCACCCACAGGCCATAGCACTAAATAAGCAAATTTCCAAATGACCCTGGAAATGTTGCAATTTAGGCTTGTGGACACTAAGGCCTTCCACAGAATGATGTCAGCGGTTGTTCTGCGTTACGCAGTCCCCAGGTGCCACTATTTTTCAAGGTATGCCGTGCCCGACTTACACCAAGATGATTCCCGTAACATCACCCGTGCACTGACCAACGCAGTTACTGGGAAGGTCCACTTAACCACGGACACATGGACAAGTGCATTCGGCCAGGGAGGCTACATTTCCCTAACTGCACACTGGGTGAACGTTGTGGAGGCCGGGAGCGAGTCGTTCCCTGGGATGGCACAGGTGCTACCGACGCAAAGGATTGCAGGCCCTACGTCGATCAGGGTTTCCGCCACCACCTACTTTAGTGGCTCCATCCCCCACTTCTCGTCCTCCGCCTCATCCTCCACTTCAGCCTCAGAATTATCCGCGTGCAGCACCAGTCAGCCATCAGTCGGTAGCTGGAAGCAGTGTAACACTGCAGTGGGGAAGCGGCAACAGGCCGCGCTGAAGCTGATATGCTTAGGGGACAAACAGCACTCTGCCGCAGAGCTATGGCAGAGGATAAGAAACCAGACTGAGCTATGGCTCTCGCCACTCAACCTAGAACCAGGCATGGTTGTGTATGATAATGGCACTAACTTGGTGGCGGCTTTGGAGCTCGGCAAGCTCACACACATCACATGCCTAGCCCACGTCTTAAACTTTGTGGTTCAGCGGTTTCTCAAAACCTACCCCAATTTACCTGAACTACTGGTGAAGGTGCGCCGCGTGTGTGGACATTTCCGCAAGTCATCGACAGTTTCCTCCTGTCTGTCAACGCTGCAACAGTGCTTGAAATTGCCAGCTCACCGGCTGTTGTGCGACGTGAGCACGCGGTGGAGCTCGACGTTCCACATGTTGGCCAGGCTTTGAAAGCAGCAGAGGGCAGTAGTGGAATACCAGCTGCAACATGTTCGTCGCCTTTCCAGTCAGCTTCCGTTATTCACAAGCGAGGAGTGGGCATGGATGTCTGACCTCTGTGAGGTTTAACGCTATTATCAGAGTCACTATCCCACTTCTGTGTCTAATCAAACGCTCGCTGCTCACAATTAAGGATGACGCTTTTCATGTGGAAGAGGTGGAAATGGGCGAAGACATTACACAGGGTGATAAGCAGACTACCCTCAGTTTGCCTTCTCAGCGCGAATTGAACGAAGAAGAGGAGGAGGAGGAGCAGTAGACGGTTGCCTCCACTACAGAGAGTAGTACCCATGGAATTTGAATTTCATCTGTTCAGCAGGGATGGGCAGAAGAGGAAGAAGAGGATGAGGAGATTGAGAGTGATCCTTCTAATGACGACAGCAAAGTCTTGCCTGTTGGTACTCTGGCACTTCATGTTCATGGATTACTGGCTGTTCACCCTTCTTGAGCCCGCTACAAAGAGAACTTCTCATCTCTCATTCTTGTGGTGGAGAGGACGAGCAAAACAGTGCAATACAAGAAGGTCCTTGTTGAAAAATTGCTCCAAAGATTTCCATCTGACAACGCTGGCGGCAGAGTCTGTAGTTCCTTGGGCAACCGAGGAGGGGAGACAAGGAGAACACACAGCAGTTCCAACATAGGCAGGGAAACACTCTCCAAAGCCTGGGATAGTTTCATGATACCCCCAGAGCAACCTCACCCTGATGCGCGGCTACTGTCACAAGGAGGGAAATATCTTGGAAGATGGTGAAGTAGTACCTAGCAGACTGTGTCAGTGTCCTCAATGATCCCTCAGTGCCTTACAACTACTGGGTGTCCAAACTGGACACTGTTGTACGAACTGGCGCTCTACGCCTTGGAAGTGCTGGCCTGCCCTGTCTCCCACGTTTTGTCTGAGCGGGTATTTAGTGCTGCTGGTGGCATTATAACAGATAAGCCTGGATTGACCATGACTTCTCGACTTCACCAGACGAAAGCTGATGAACATAACGGCACTTTAAATGTGTTGTTTATAATGTACTGAATACACTGTATTCCCATGCACCCCTTCCACCACAAACAATGGTATATGGTTGAATCTTCTTTTTTTCATCCTCCTCCTCCTCTTCCATCATATCAGCATTCTTATTTGTCGCATGTAATGCCATGCTTTTACACACTAGGTACAGTCTCACCCAAGGGCCTTAATGAACAGCTCAATTATAGCTGTTTCATTAAGCCCACTGGTGGTTCTCTCACTATATGTGTCCATACTGCCATTCCTTTCTTGTGTCTCTTTCCACATTAATAATTATTTTTGAATTTTATGCTTTTTCCCCTCCCCCCCTGTCTCCCAGCCCCTCCCCTCGATACCATCTTCCCTCCTGCCCTCCATATGTGTTCATATACTGCCAACATAGTCTTGATTCCTATATTTTGTATCCTTATGCCATTAAATACCATGTTTATATATTGCAGCACAGCTACATATCTGCAGCTGCGCGGTCTGACGGTGCCTGGGAATAGCGTCCCGTTTGCCTGGCAACCGCCGCCTGATCTCGCGTGTATCAGCGAGATAGGGCGTGATGACGTCATCCCTGTCATTCACGTCCGCTCTCCTGTCTTCCTCCCTCTATGCGATGCACTGCTCCGCGCATGCGCGGGCGTGCACCGCTCGCTCTGAGAGGGAGGAGTGTCCTAGCCAAGCCTCATTCTGAGGCTGGCTCACTGTTTAAAAGGTAGCGATTTTTCAGTGCTACCTAGGCTACATCAGCCCATGCGTCTCAGTCAGTTATTAGGAGAGGGGCTCTTATCCTGACCCCCCTTTTCCCTCATAGCTAATCTGCCCACGTTGATCCATATCTGGATCATGGTGAAACTTTGTCTCTGTGCAGAGCGCACATCTGACATCATTGTCAGTGCACCCTGCACAGGTTCAGCCTAAGCTCCCGTGTTTCCCCTGATGAGCTCGTTACTCATCTCCTCCAGCGAAACATGCATGTAGGGATCAGGTAAGCGAGGGCCTTCTAGGGCGCATAAATTCCAGGGTGAGGTTCCTGTAGGTGACTGGTGGCGGGTCACCGCTACCCGGTCACAGAGGCCATTGTAGGGCTCTAGGGCATTACTAGGGCCAGCCAGCTCTACACACCACCCTGTGTTACGCAATTGCCGCAAGCAACGGTGTGTATATCTATCAACACCGGCTGGTCAATTGATGATCCAGAAGCATCCCATCTGAGCGGTAGGACCAACCGGTTATTATTCTGGTGTATGACTTTTTTTGGTGTATGACTCTATTTTTGTGCACTATTATTTTCTGTTTGGCAACCCGCCGCGTTGCTTCTTGTTTATATTTATACATTATATAATTTACTATCATGGGACCTATTTTCTAATTTTCTAATTAAACGTTAAGTTTTAAGTCTGACCACTTACTACATATTTCTTTGCATATAATGCCCTCGCATATATGCCCTCACATATAATATTTTATAGGGTCAGCTCACCTGCAGGCCCTCGCATATAAATGTTTTATAGGGTCAGCTCACCTGCAGTCTCTCACCTACAATATTTTACAGGGTCAGCTCACCTGCAGGCTCTCGCATATAATGTTTTAAAGGGTGAGCTCACTTATAGGCCCTCGCATATAATGTTTTACAGGGTCAGCTCACCTGTAGGCCCTCACCTACCATCTTTAACAGGGTCAGCTTACATGCAGGCCTTCGCATATAATGTTTTACAGGGTCAGCTCACCTTCAGTCTCTCACCTACAATCTTTTACAATGTCAGCTCACCTATAGGTCCTTGCATATAATGTTTTATAGGGTCAGCTCACCTGTAGGCCCTCACATATAATGTTTTACAGGGTCAGCTCACCTGGAGGCACTCACCTACAATCTTTAACAGGGTCAGCTCACCTGCAGGCCCTCGTATATAATGTTTTACAGAGTAAGCTCACCAGCAGGCCCTCACCTACAATCTTTTAGAGGCTTAGCGTCATCGCGCCGCCTGAGCGTTACAGTGCGGGACACAGGAAGAAGCCTGCATCGCATCGCTGACACTGAGGTAAGTATAATAAGTGTTTTTTTTTTTTTGTTTTTTTTTTTACAATAGTGTTACTGGCACATTGGGGGGGCTTATTACAATGGGGGGGCTTATTACAATGGGGGGATTATTACAATGGGGGGATTATTACAATGGGGGGGCTTATTACAATGGGGGGGACTTAATACTGGCACATGATGGGGGGGACTTAATACTGGCACATGATGGGGGGGACTTAATATTGGCACATGATGGGGGGGACTTAATACTGGCACATGATGATGGGGGACTTAATATTGGCACATGATGGGGGGGACTTAATACTGGCACATGATGATGGGGGGGACTTAATACTGGCACATGATGGGGGAGACTTAATACTGGCACATGATGATGGGGGTGACTTAATACTGGCACATGATGATGGGGGGACTTAATATTGGCACATGATGGGGGGGACTTAAGACTGGCACATGATGGGGGGGGACTTAATATTGGCACATGATGATGGGGGGGACTTAATACTGGCACATGATGGGGGGCTTAATACTGGCAAATGATGGGGGGCTTAATACTGGCACATGATGGGGGGGCTTAATACTGGCACATGATGGGGGGGCTTAATACTGGCACATGATGGGAGGGGCTTAATAGTGGCACATGATGGGGGGCTTAATACTGGCACGTAATGGGGGGCTTATTACTAGCACGTAATGGGGGGGCTTATTACTGGCACGTAATGGGGGGCTTATTACTGGCACGTAATGGGGGGCTTATTACTAGCACGTAATGGGGGGCTTATTACTAGCACGTAATGGGGGGCTTATTACTGGCACGTAATGGGGGGCTTATTACTAGCACGTAATGGGGGGGCTTATTACTGGCACGTGATGGGGGCTTATTACTGGCACATTGGGGGGCTTATTACAGACACGTGATGGGGGGCTTATTACTGGCACGTGATGGGGGGCTTATTACTGGCACGTAATGGGGGGCTTATTAATAGCACGTAATGGGGAGGCTTATTACTAGCACGTAATGGGGGGGCTTATTACTGGCAAATGATGGGGGGCTTATTACTGGCACGTGATGGGGGCTTATTACTGGCACGTAATGGGGGGCTTATTACTGGCACGAGATGGGGGGCTTATTACTGGCACGTGATGGGGGCTCTTGTTACTGGCACGTGATGGGGACTTATTACTGGCACATTGGGGGGCTCTTGTTACTTGCAGTGGCACGTTATTGAGGGCACTTATTACTGGCACATTATTGGTGGGCACTATAGGGGCATCTACTGAGGCCACAAAGAAGGGGTGTTTTATATGGGGGGCTCTGTACAGTAGCATTTTATACTGGGACACATTATGGTGGGTACTATGGAGAAGGGGAGACAGGAGTACTATGGAGTCATCTACGGGGGCACTAAGAAGGGGTATTTTATACTTGCAAATTATGGGGGACACTGAGGGCATCTACTGGGGCACGATATATGGGGCATTTTATACTGGTACATTATGGGGGGCACTAGCAGGAAGGGGGGAGAGGAGCACTATGGAGGCATTTACTGGGGCACTATATAGGGGTATTTTATACTGGCACATTATGGGGGACATTAGCTCAACTGGGGGCATAAGGGGGTATGTTTTGCACATTATAAGGAGAATTATTTCTACTGGGGGGCATTATGGTGGGTTTTATTACTCCCCCATGGTATGACCCCCTATTAGCAGCACCAGTCTCTCTCTGCTCTACTATCCCTCTGCCCCTTCTCCAAATCCTTATTATGAAATCTTTCTCATTAGGATAAAACACATCAGCTCCGCCGAGCCCCCGGCCAAGTGTGGAAGTTGCTTCCGAGATCCCCAAGGGCCAAGCCAAGTAACTGTAAGTGTTCATGTGAAATATGTTTATTTTATATATGTACACTCCTGTGAGAGGCGGGGAGGGAGATCTGTGGATGACACTGTTATGGAGGCGGAAATGGGGATGACACTGTCATGGGGTGGATCTGTGGATGACACATATAGCATAAGATGCTATATACGGTATGTGGCATCCACAGATCCCCCCCATAGCAGTGTCAACAACAGATCCCCCTCTCTATAAAAGTGTCATCCACAGACAGCTGGACTTTTCTTCCCTGTTGCGGTTTTAGGTATTGGGTAAAGTATTGCAGCATTTCTAAGCGTACTTGTGTAAATGTATCATTGTTATAGCTGCCCCCCCTACTTTTGTCCTGGCCCCCAGTGTGCCCCCCCAAAATTTTAAAGCTAGAGACGCCACTGCATGCAGGCCCTCGCATATAATGTTTTACAGGGTCAGCTCACCAGCAGGCCCTCAACCATAATTTTTAGATGGTCAGCTTAGCAGCAGACCCTCACCCCTAATGTTTTAAAGGGTCAGCTCAGCAGCAGGCCCTCGCCCCTAATGTTTTATATTGTCAGATCAGCAGGCCCTTGCTCCAAATGTTTTTGAGGGTCACCAACAGGCCATCAATCATAATTTTTAAATGGTGTGTATGATGCCCTCCTTTATGTGTAACAAAGGTTGTATTGTAGTGCCGGTTCCTTGTAATATTTGGCAGCCCTTTCACTTAGTGCATAGGCTTTATGAGTGTAGGAGTCCCACTACCTGAACAATTGTACCACAATGTGAATGAGGCCCTCCTTTATGTGATATACAGTTTGTATCGGAGTGCCTCTAGCTTGTAATTTTGGTAGCACTTGTACTTTATATATAAGTAAATATATAGGAAAGAATGTTTCCCAACTATTTTTTCACTAAAATACATTTTAAATTCAGTTTTGGGCGTATTATTGTCAGTCTGTAAAAGTGGCGTACTACTCGGACAACATTGTTCCCAGCAGCGACCTGGGAGTCCAAGATACATCCAGACATCCTCCCCATGCTGTTCCCGAACCATTTTGATGTTGTTTCCATAAATTTCTGACCTTTTCCTATGAAACAGAAATTCTCCCCTCTTCAGAGCAGGGGGTGCCTGGTTTAATGCTCAGGTTCTCCCGTTGACTTCCATTGAGCTTGGGTTCTCGGTAGAGCACCCGAGCATCCAGAGGTGTTCGGCCCGTGCAGCCGAGCACTTTGGTGCTCGATCAATACTAGTCATTATATATGAAAGGGCTAATCTAGTAAAGAATAGTGTTGAGCGTGAATATTTGAATCACAATTTTTAATCGTAATATCGCCACTTCGAGAATTCGCGAATATTTATAATATAGTGCTATATATTCGTATTCGCGAATAGTGTTGAATATTCTAATCTCAAATCTATCGCAAATTCATTACATTGGCGATTTTTGAAAGCAACTAAACAATGACTGAGATCACAAATTCTCGAATTTGCTAATTTATATCGAATATTCGGCTCATCACTAGTAAAGTCACAGAAACAAAAAAAAAAAAAAAAAGGAACCCCCCCCCACATATTTAACAAAAAAACATGTGATTGTTCTGCATTATTTTATTTCTATACCTGTTTAGGTATTATCTGGAAGACAAATTATGTTTTTTCTCTGCAAAAAACTGCAAAAAAAAAGTTAAAAAAGCATAAAAATCCTGTGTGACCCAAGTCTAAGCCATGTGTTAGTTACAATGATGTTGCAGACCATTTTTCATTTTCTTTTGACCTAACTCTCAAGGATAATTGCTTCCGTTTACCTGCAGTCATATAAGAAACGACAGCTAACATACTGTGTAGTGATATCCCAATCATTTGTGACAAATGACCAAAATAACTTTGTTACATCTGTGTGCATTCCTTCCCATAATATGTTCTAAGACCGACAACAGGGAGTGAATGCCACTAATGACATATAGCTGTCCCCAGACTTCTGATAACTACATTGCTCTACAGATTTGCCACACTGTACTCACTCTCAGTAGGAGATTATAATGACAACCCCTGTGAGAACTGTGATTGAAGTAATTCACTATTGTCACTTTATAAAATTGGAAACAGCACATTCAACAACTTTAAAGAAGAGGACAAGTCAAGGATTTATATTTACTGATGACATATGTGGTATACAGTGTATGCTGCAGGTTTTACGCTGTTTAATAGCTTGCAGAAAATCCACATGAAAATTTCATTTACACCCTGGGGATATTTTTTTGCAACGGAATGCCCACATAACTTAGATAATATCTGAAGCTTGCCAATTTATGCTGGGGATTTATACCACGGTTTTTACATTTTTTTTTTAATGCAGAGGGTGAAAATACACAGCAAGACTACAGTCAAATTAGCTGCAAAATAGAGACAAACGAGTCCATTCTACTGATTCGGAATTCGGCCCGAATTTCCCAAAAGTTTGGATACTAACAAGCCTCAATTTCTTGTCATTCTTTTCAGGCAATTACTTGGACATTCAATACTCTTGTCCTTTTGAAAGATCTGGCTTGCAGGTCTCACTCAGAGAGGAATTACACGTGGATCTCTCTCTCTCGTCTACTAGGACTCATATTTATTTTCAATTTTTTTTCATAAAAATTATAAGTCCTAGTAGACCAGAGACTGCTGTATCCCAATTTTCTGAGCAATTGGAGCATATTTTAGAATCGATTTGGACCCAAATCAACTTTTTTGAAAAAAATCTGCCGAATTGGTCACTAAACAAATTTCAAGAAATTAGATCATCTCTAATGTAAAAAAAGAAATAAAAAAATGCCAATTAAGGCTGCATCCATAATATTCAACCTGTAACATATTGACCACCTTAAAATGTACAGCCTCCCCTCTATGACTGTGTACAGATAGCTGTCAATCACTGATAGCACTGTCTCCTTGACTTCAAATGCATAAATTACACATTTTACACAATTTTATATATCAAACTATATATCAATCTGCTCAGTTCCTCCTGTTTTATAACAAGCTGCCTGCAGCTCAATAAGCATGTTCTATATGACACGTTCCATTTAAGTTCCATTGATTCTCCAGCTACCAGTGAATGGCAGTGAGCTGCAATACTGCACGCAACCTATGGTCAGGTGTGTTTTAGAAAGAACATAAGCATGTGTTTTTTTCCCCCAGTCAAGGATAAAGATTTTGATGCTAGCTTTAAAATGATGAACCATAAAAGTCTCTAGGACCTCATGATAGCAATGAACCACCTCCGAAATTCAAACCATGTAGAATATGTTCTCCTTACTGTGTCCAAAATGGTATAAACTACCCATAGTTCTTAAAGCATACAGTGTCATAGCTCGGTCACCCTAGCCTCCCTGCTCCAAACAAAAAGCATTACAATGGCTACCTTACAGTATATTACTAAAAATCATAAAAGAAAAATACTATATCTTGCGCTAAAGTAGAAGCTGGCTGCTGGCCAGGCAAGTCACTGGCTGAGGGGCTCTTGTTGCAGAAACAAAAAACACTAAAACGTAAAAGGCAATTTTCAGTAATACTGGATAATACTGGACACCAACCATTGTTATACTTGACACAATTCAATTTTATAATACATGCGTATGCTGTTATGGAAATTATTGTACTTCTGTTAGCTGTAATAGTTCTTGTTCTTCCTCAGTGATTTAAAATGGAGAAAAATGTTGCTGACCTTTTCTAATAGGAAAAAAATACTATAAAATAAAAATGGTTTTACTTTTTCATTACCAAGGTAAAAATACATAATGGATATTAAAGATATTGAATCAATATTGAAAGTCATTACTAATAGAGATAATCATCATAATAAAAATATTACTACTAATAAAAATCTGAATAATCATAATATCGTATTGAAAGAGACACTTTTTTAGGTATGGGTATAGGCATCTAAAAGATACCTAAAGCTGGAGCTGGATTCACACATGTTTTTTTTATCTTTTTTGATCATGTGTTTGTTGTGCTTTTTCTTTCTTTGCTGGAAAATTCTGGCTCCAGATGTTAGCTGAAACTCTACAGGAATTATGAAATGTAGGGCACAAATGTTTTTTTTTGTTTCTTTTTTTTTCTTTTTTTGCCAGATCCATTTATTTAAATTTTAGGTGCATTTCTTTTTTTTTTTTTTTTTTTTTGCAATGGAATTTTTCAGACGTCTTTCCATCTCCTTTTCCATAGGGAATGAAAAAACACAATTCAAGCAGGTCTGTGGAGAAAATACCACTAAAAAAGGATATAAAAACTCATTTTACCTCATGTGACAAGCAAAAAGTTTTTAACTGCGTTTTTAGTAGCAAAAGATTGACAGACCAAATTCATGTGTGTAGGAGGCTAGGAGCCTTTAGTTACTCGGAAAGGGCTGCACTTTCCCCTTAGGGTATTACTACATGGCATGGTCGTGAGCCATTCGGGCTCGACTATGCTGTAGTTGAGTAAAATAGGGCTATTTAGGATGCAGCTGCCTCTTATTTAACTAATGAAGACTGCACTGTATAGGTGATCTGCATGCGGACCCTTCAATACTGCCAGGCCATTAAGAATGCAGACCGCCTACACAGTGTGGTCTTCATTAGTTAAATAAGAGGCAGCTGCAGCCTCATTTCTGCTGTGGGGTCGTAACCTTTGATTGGAGTTGCTGTATGCACTTGAGCCAATTTTATGGAACTGGCGCACAGTATTAATACATTTGGCACAAGTGCAATGTGTTTGACACCTATATTAGTATGCCTAGGGCAGTGATGGCGAACCTATGACACGGGTGCCAGAGGTGGCACTCAGACCCATCTCTGTGGGCACCCTGGAAAAAGTCTATGGTATACCAATAAGCCTTAGACTTTTCCTGTCATTCATCAGCGAAGGGCGCGCTATGAACGGCACAGTGAGAGCACTGAATGTAGGCAGTTATTATAGCTAAATGAGAAAGTACATGGAAGATGTACTATACTGGTATTCAGGTTAAATTGCCGTGTTGGCACTTTGTGATAAATAAGTGGGTTTAGGTTGCAGTTTGGGCACTCAGTCTCTGAAAGGTTTGCCATCACTGGCCTAGGGGGTGTCTGGCTGGGAGTTGTGACTTTTTAGAATGTCAAAAAAGATAAGAGAGACATTAAAGTGATCGAACAACACACATGACATAAATTCCACCCCACTTTTGAAGTAGCAGAATTTTGAGCAACTTAATATGTGCTTCAACAGATGCACCAATCTTATACGTAACACAATTGATAAATGTCCCCCTTAATCTCTAGAAAAGGATGTGCAGGTGGTGACTGTGGAGGACTCTGCCCAAGCAGCACATTCTGCATATCTTTTTGAAAGGACTGAGCAGGGGCGTACATATAAATCACTGGGCCCCATAGCCAAAATCTAAATTGGGAACCCATGCCCTATTTATAGCCCCTCCCACTACCAGTTTCTGGCCAGTTTATACAGCAATGTAGTTATATGTGAGGTATGAGGTATAAATTACAGTTCCTACCTCACATATCAGTACACTTCTGTATATACTATATATCTGTACACACTGCATCTATTATACCTTGTGCCTCCCATAATACACTACTGTATATACTATATATCTCTACACACTGCATCTATTATACCTCGTACCTCACATATCAGTACACTGCTATATATAATGTATATATTTACACACTGCATCTATTATACCTTGTGCCTCATATATCAGTACACTGCTGTATATTTACATACCTGTGTCCACTGCATCTATTATGCTGCATAATAGATGCATTGTATATAGTATATAGTGTGTGTGTGTGTATATATATATATATATATATATATTATATACAGCAGTATAGTGGTTTAAACTGTCTGCTGTACTATATATATGAGTGAGATATGAGTAAAAATAGGGAATGGGGTGCAAATGAAGAGAATGGAGGAGAAGGCCCTCCTCCTACCACTCCATTCTAGTCTCAGTAGATAGCTCATCCTACAGTTCTTCTCCATGATTTTGGGGGTTGAAGGACTTATGATGATGCAGTTCTGTGCAGTTCCTTTACTAGTACTTGTGATCATCATAATGATGTCATCACAGGTCCTGGCAGATGATCCTTTCCAACCTGGGACCTACACCATGCTCTGTGCTCTTCTTTTACTAGAAGTACAGGACCTGTGATACTGAATATGATGTCATCAAAGGTCCTGGCAGCAGCACATGTGACCCAGTCAGTCTGAAAGTTTACAGATTGGACTGGAAGACCAGTGAAGGGAGTCTGGGACCAGGAATGGTGTGGCAGGATATAGGTATTTTATTTATTTTTTCTTTCTACAGATATAGCAGACTGGAGTTAAGTGAAAACAGCTGGAAATCCTTTAACTGTATATAAATGTTTTAGCTGTCATGAGATATCACAAGAGTTAAGATCTACCACCTGTCCCAGCGGATGCCTGTGCTGGTGCTCTGTACCTCCCACATACTTTACACTGCTGCCCTATCTGCTCAGTTTTCCTGTTGTGTACAAGCACACCATAAACCCAGTAGGCGGACAGTGCATAGAGAGCTGTTTATTTTATTAGCAAGGACTAAAAAAGTTAATTGCCATTAAAATTGAGAATAAATTTGAATAGCAGGGATCAATTTCTTCTACATACAGTGCAACATAGTAAGCTAATTAAAAATATCAGTTAACAGGTTACATACCTTTAAAGGGATTGTCCCACAGAAATATTTTACAATTTTTCAAACCAGCACTTGGATCTGAATACTTTTGTAATTGCATGTAATTAAAAATGTATTATAGCTACTGAGTTATTTAATAAAAATGTATCTTTATAGCACCACCTGCTGTTTGTATTTTTTCTTATTTCTTTGTCCTACTCACTGAGAAGGCCGCACATGCTCAGTTTCATCCTTCAACTGCTTCCTGAGCTGTGATAGGGAGAGCATGGACACGCCCCCTGAGCTGTGATAGGGAGAGCATGGACACGCCCCCTGAGCTGTGATAGGGAGAGCATAGACATGCCCCCTGAGCTGTGATAGGGAGAGCTGAGACACACACCCTCAGTTGCAGCAGAGAAGACACTCCCCTTGAGCTGCCAGCTTGATATAAATCTAGCAGAGCAATGAATGGAGAGATCTCTGGCTCCATGAAAGGTACAGGGCTAGTTCCAGCTTGGTTAGCAAAAAACTGTCATGTACTATATTAATCTATGATGTCTGAATTTTATTTTTCACAATAGTCATGGGATAACCCCTTTAATGGTATATTCACACAAGTGATAAAATGGCCATTAAAAATGGCAAAATGGTTTGTTTGTTTTTGACGGCCATTTATTTTTTTAATGATGTCTTTCTGAGAAACAGTTGTTAAAAACAATCCCCTTTAATTTTATGGGTCCTGTCAGTCTGTGACATGTTCTATTTTTTGATGACCATTATTCATGCGCCATCAAAATAACCACTGTGTAATTTACCCCATAGACTACATTGTGCAAATATAGGCTAAAGTTTTTTTGGGGTATTTTTATATTCATGGTCTATCCTTTGGACAGGCCATCAATATCTATCAGTGGGAGTCCAACGATCTGCATCCTCGCCAATCTACTGATCTGCTGTAGATGCAGCAGTTGGCGCCAGAATTACACAGCACCATCTGTTGTGTCGTGGATAGTGGTGGTTACTGTAGCGCTGTTCCAATTAAGAGGAATACTGCAGTAACCAGAACTGTCCACTATAGAATGGACTTAACTGTGTAGTTCCCATGCTGACTTCTGGCTCTGGACCCCCACCGATCAGATATTGAAGGCCTATCTTGAGGACTGTACAGTCCCTTTAAAGCTTAAGAGCTCTGTCTGCTTTTGCATGTATACTGGGCATGTTACAGGGAAGGAGTCCTTTAAATTCTTGATCAATACCAATCAGTGGCAATTGTAACGTGTCACTGTGAAGTTTTACATACAGGTTACAAGTTCAAAATTATTGTTTTGATGTATGTAGCGTATTATAGCTGGCAAAATGAATTGAGATGTATCACGTGAAATATTGTCACGCTGCTGGGAAATTTTCCTGCTATATACCTATTTATTTAAAATCAATAGAACAATGTTGAAGGCATGCATTTGCCAAAGATGGATTATTTACACTCTGGAAGTCCAATCCTTTTCATTACATTTTTATTCAATCAATGAAACCGTTTAAGAGAAAATACTAAAATAACTCCAAATCATGTAACATATTTTACCTGTGTCCTGAAAATAAATGTTCAGAGATCTACTAAGAAGTACTCAGAATAATATACGGCATGGCATATAATTCCTAACAGCAAAGTTATACCTTATATTACAATAAAATACTCCATCTACATATCCGTAAAAACTTTCTGCAGCTGATATGGAACCTAAATGGTAGCTGTCAGCTGTCTGTTTTACTAAATACTTGTATGCCCTATGAAATAGCCATGCTTGAGAATTTGCAGAGCATCTTTCCTTAGAATGCTGCACATTGCTATTCGTCTGTTGCTCCTCATGGAAATGTCTGAATACGTTCACAAGTAAGTGTGTCCATAACTAGTCTGGCAAAGTCAGTACTGATAGGCCTCATGCACGCGACCGTTCCGTTTTTTGCGGTCCGCAAACCGAGGATCCGCAAAAAACGGAAGCCCGTGTGCCTTCCACAATTTGCGAAACGGAACGGGCGGCCCATTGTAGAAATACCTATTCTTGTCCGCAAAACGGACAAGAATAGGACATGCTATATATTTTTTTGTGGGTCCTCGGAACGGAGCAGCGGATGCGGACAGCACACGGAGTGCTGTCCGCATCTTTTGCGGCCGTCTTTGAAGTGAATGGGTCCACACCCGAGCCGCAAAAAACGGCGGCTCGGATACGGACCAAAACAACGGCCATATGCATGAGGCCATAGGCTGTGCAGGATCACATCCCCACCAATAACACCCATTTGTTAAATTATCATAAATTCTTGGAGGAATAAGAGAGAACCAGCATGGGGTGACTACAGAAATAAAGCAAAGTGGCCTGTCATCCTGTGGAATTTATCACCAAGAAAATGCAGTGCAGTCTGTAGGCAGCATGTTATGGAGCAGGAGGAAGTAAACAGATTTATATATGCCTTTATGGGGAAAAGATTCAGTAACAAATTTTATTAATTTAAACCTTTGCTCTTTCTTTGCTTAGGAGTCATGTTGGTGGAGCATATTTGTGATTGACAACTTACTCTGCATAGCTAAGCATTCAGGGAAGGCTGTCAATCACTGAGTAGGTCCATCCACTGGACTCCATAGCATAAAGGAGTTGAGATTTAGCCCCTTCCTGACATCCTCCGTACATTTATAGCAGATGTCGGGTCTATAAAGATGGTGCCCACTCCAGGGTGGAGGGAGCACCATAGCAACCAGGTGACTGCTACTTCACACAGTAAACACCTGTGGCTAATGTCCACGATTAGCGGTAATGCCAAACACAGACACTTTTTTCTCTCAGATGCTGTGGACAAATGTAACCTAAAAAAATGTTAAAAAAATTTAAAAACAATTAGAAAATGCAAAAATATATAAAAATTCAAATCACGCTAATAAACAATTAAAAAAATCATGGACATCACCGCATACCAAAATGTCCACACAATTAAAATATTTTAAAAAATCCCATACAATAATTGGCATAAAAATTGATTCACCATTTCTTCATGACTTTAACCCCAAAAAACTTAAATAAAAAGTGATCAAAAAGTTATACACACTCCAAGATGGTCTCAATAAAAACTACTATTCATCATGCAAAAAATAAGCCTGCATACAGCTCCATAGACATAATAAAAAAGTTATGGGGGTCAGAATATGGTGATATTTTTTTGGGGGGGGATTAAAAAACTAGACATATGGTATTGCCGTAATCATGCTGACCTGAAGAATGTAGAGCAAAAGTCAGTTTTACTGCATAGTGAACCTTTGCTATTTTTTGGGGCTTCCCACTACATCCTATGAGATATTAAATGGTGACATATTTACTACACAAAAAAATTACTTATACTGGTATATGAACGGAAAAGTAAAAAAGTTATGGCTATTGAAAGGCATGGAATGAATATCGAAAACACAAAAAAACAGAACATTGCTCTGTCAGGAAAGGGTTAATTGAATAAATTGCAACATTTACTGAATCTTTTCCCACAAAATTATATATCAATCTGCTCAGTTACTCCTGCTCTATAACATGCTGCCTGCAGTTTACATTACAATTTTATGGTGATAGGTTCCTTCCCTTTAAATCTTGACAGCCAAGTGAAGATTTAAAGCAAAGTAGACATACGGCAAAATTGTGACTGTAACTGACTGCAACTGACTGCATGCCAGCGTAATTTTGTCAAAAAGCATAAAGCCAAAAAATGCTAGGGTAAAATGCTCTTAAAGGGAACCTGTCACCTGGATTTTGGGTATAGAGCTGAGGACATGGGCTGCTAGATGGCCGCTATCGCATCCGCAATATCCAGTCCCCATAGCTCTCTGTGCTTTTATTGTGTCAAAAACGATATTGTAGATATGTAAATGAACCTTAGATGAGTCCTGTCTCCTCCATGCTTGAGAGATGAGTCCAGCGTTCTCTGACTCTGAGCCCAGCCACGCCCACTGTGAAGGAGCCCAGCACCGCCCGCATCCTCCAAATCTCCTCCTTGCTCCCCCGACATCACAAAGCTAGAGCGCAGTAATCTCGCGATACAGTAGAAGTCTCATTTTTTATTTTTTTTTGACTGGCTATGCAGCTATATAGTGTATTGGTTTAAGTTATGGGCTATGATGCAGAAGCTGTGAGTTCAAATCATGTCACCAACTTTTTCAGAAATAGAGGGTAAATTAGATTTATATATTTTATATATTTTTTTAGCAATTGTAAAAAATATATGGCACTAAATAAATGTGTAATTACTAGAAAAAATAAAATAAAAAGAAATATATATATATATATAATTTATTTATATTTTTTATTTGTTTCTAGTAATTAGATTGTGTATATATATATATATATATATATATATATATATAAATTGCAAAAATCCACGGCACTCCTTAAAAGTGAAAAAAATTGCTATTTATTCACACATGTCATACAGCAACGTTTCGGTTCTCTCTCAGAACCTTTTTCAAGCCAAGTGAATTATAAAGTGCAACAGTGCCTACATTTATACATCATGAAATAAATCAGTACTAATTGATCAAACTGTGAACACCCCTTTTAACAATGTTACAATTCATTCAGTCTAAAACCCTCTTCAATGTGAACCACAGCATAGGTGCAATGTGCGTAGTCAGTAGCAACCATATAGGTTACGATATCTGCAGTACTAATCTTAGTGTTGATATATTATAATAGTGACATAGTTATATAAAGTGCATTGTGCTTAAAAACAACTGAGCCCTATACATTAAAAACTACCTTGCTGGGGCATTGTGGCTGTACTTTGCATGATCCATAAGGGTAATTACATCTCAATAATGAACAGTAGAACTCCATGCTGTAATCTCCGCGTCTCTTGATTCGAAATACGCATGCGTCAATCTATCCCACTCCTCCCCTATGAAGTGCAATGGATGGGCGTCACTCGGGGCGGAGACGGAACAGGCGCGATGTTAAGCGCTTACGCTGTGTCTATCTCCACAATGCGTGCACTCATATATGCAGACAACACAGCGCATCATGCATATGCGCATGTTCTAACATCTCCATCCCGACCAACGCAATCTCATTCACACCATCTTGTTTGGGGGCAAATTTGTGGACAAATAGATAGTAGTCATAACTTTTGATACATTAGAGATCTTCCCTATTAAATCATCTTGTATTCAGCAAATATATGTCCCAGCATAACGGCTTCCATATTTCCAACCGCAGAACAATTCCATGTTTCCAACTGTAAAGTAATCATAGTATAGCGTCACTTTCAGGGCAATACCCATATGCAGCATCTATTACATTCACTTGGTACAATAATTTGTATGCAAAAGAACACAAGCAATGGGATGTTAAGCATTAGCCTACCATGCCCCCAGTTACCCTGAACTCAACATTCAAGCCTTTGGGCTTCAGCGTATCCAGACGAAAAATCCATCTAAGTTAATTTTTCTTTAGCAACATTAGCCTATCCCCGCCCCTTTCCAGTGGTTTTACGTGATCCAAGATCATAAATCTTAAATCACTCTCCTTATGGGTTTTTTCAGCTAAATGTTTTGATACCGATAAGTCTTTTCTTTTATTTCTGATAGATTGCCTGTGATTATTTAACCTGGTCTTCATGTCGCACGTGGTTTCCCCCACATACAGCATTTTACACGGGCACCACAATACATACAGTTGCAAGAAAAAGTATGTGAACCCTCTGTACAAATTGGTCATAAAATGTGATCTGATCTTCATCTAAGTCACAACAATAGACAATCACAGTCTGCTTAAACTAATAACACTCAAAGAATTAAATGTTACCATGTTTTTATTAAACAAACCATGTAAACATTCACAGTGGAGGTGGAAAAAGTATGTGAAACCCTAGACTAATGACATCTCCAAGAGCTAATTGGAGTGAGATGTCAGCCAACTGGAGTCCAATCAATGAGATGAGATTGGAGGTGTTGGTTACAACTGTCCTGCCCTATAAAAAACACACACCAGTTCTGAGTTTGCTTTTCACAAGAAGCATTGCCTTATGTGAATGATGCCTTGCACAAAAGAGCTCTCAGAAGACCTACGATTAAGAATTGTTGACTTGCATAAAGCTGGAAAGGGTTATAAAAGTATCTCCAAAAGCCTTGCTGTTCATCAGTCCACGGTAAGACAAATTGTCTATAAATGGAGAAGGTTCAGCACTGCTGCTACTCTCCCTAGGAGTAGCCGTCCTGTAAAGATGACTGCAAGAGCACAGCGCAGACTGCTCAATGAGGTGAAGAAGAATCCTAGAGTGTCAGCTAAAGACTTACAAAAGTCTCTGGCATATGCTAACATCCCTGTTAGCGAACCTACGATACGTAAAACACTAAACAAGAATGGATTTCATGGGAGGATACCTCAGAGGAAGCCACTGCTGTCCAAAAAAAACATTGCTGCACGTTTACAGTTTGCACATGAGCACCTGGATGTTCCACAATAGTACTGGCAAAATATTCTGTGGACAGATGAAACCAAAGTTGAGTTCTTTGGAAGAAACACACAACACTATGTGTGGAGAAAAAGAGGCACAGCACACCAACATCAAAACCTCATCCCAACTGTGAAGTATGGTGGTGGGGGCATTATGGTTTGGGGCTGCTTTGTTGCGTCAGGGCCTGGACGGATTGCTATCATCGAAGGAAAAATTTATTCCCAAGTTTATCAAGACATTTTGCAGGAGAACTTAAGGCCATCTGTCCACCAGCTGAAGCTCAACAGAAGATGGGTGTTGCAACAGGACAACGACCCAAAGCATAGAAGTAAATCAACAACAGAATGGCTTAAACAGAACTAAATACTCCTTCTGGAGTGGCCCAGTCAGAGTCCTGATCTCAACCCGATTGAGATGCTGTGGCATGACCTCAAGAAAGCGATTCACACCAGACATCCCAAGAATATTGCTGAACTGAAACAGTTCTGTAAAGAGGAATGGTCAAGAATTACTCCTGACCGTTGTGCACGTCTGATCTGCAACTACAGGAAATGTTTGGTTGAAGTTATTGCTGCCAAATGAGGTTCAACCAGTTATTAAATCCAAGGGTTCACATACTTTTTCCACCTGCACTGTGAATGTTTACATGGTGTGTTCTATAAAAACATGGTAACATTTAATTCTTTGTGTGTTATTAGTTTAAGCAGACTGTGATTGTCTATTGTTGTGACTTAGATGAAGATCAGATCACATTTTATGACCAATTTGTGCAGAAATCCATATCATTCCAAAGGGTTCACATACTTTTTCTTGCAACTGTATATGACCCAAGATGAGTCACAGGTGAGATAGTATTTAATATCAAAAATCTCATTTGTTTTTGAATGTGTGAATGCAGACCTCTTGTACAGGAGTCTGCAATTAACACATCCCAAGCAAGGGGAACTACTTGTACGTTTAGTTTTTAAAAACATTTGTCTTAATTGACCTCTTTCTGGTACCCTTCAGCTCGATACCCTGTCTCTAATGTTCCGTGCTCTTTTATATGCCATCATTGGAGGATCCCTGAAGGCCGCTATTGTCGGATAGCCGCACCTCAGTACCCCCCAGTGTTTTCTTACTATCCGTTCAATGTTGGTACTTAATTTGTTATAGGATGATACAAAGGGTAACCTATCATAGTTTTTAAGCACAATGCACTTTATATAACTATGTCACTATTATAATATATCAACACTAAGATTAGTACTGCAAATATGGTAACCTATATGGTTGCTACTGACTACGCACATTGCACCTATGCTGTGGTTCACATTGAAGAGTGTTTTAGACTGAATGAATTGTAACATTGTTAAAAGGGGTGTTCACAGTTTGATCAATTAGTACTGATTTATTTCATGATGTATAAATGTAGGCACTGTTGCACTTTATAATTCACTTGGCTTGAAAAAGGTTCTGAGAGAGAACCGAAACGTTGCTGTATGACATGTGTGAATAAAAAGCAATTTTTTTCACTTTTGAGGAGTGCCGTGGATTTTTGCAATTTGTCTACCACCCAGAATCGACTGGTTGCCGCTGGCACCCACTTTACAGTTGGCAAAGGAGTGCTGCCCGACTTTTGATGTAAATAAATATATATATATATATATATATATATATATACACTGCTCAAAAAAATAAAGGGAACACAAAAATAACACATCCTAGATCTGAATTAATTAAATATTCTTCTGAAATACTTTGTTCTTTACATAGTTGAATGTGCTGACAACAAAATCACACAAAAATAAAAAAATGGAAATCAAATTTTTTAACCCATGGAGGTCTGGATTTGGAGTCACACTCAAAATTAAAGTGGAAAAACACACTATAGGCTGATCCAACTTTGATGTAATGTCCTTAAAACAAGTCAAAATGAGGCTCAGTAGTGTGTGTGGCCTCCACGTGCCTGTATGACCTCCCTACAACTCCTGTGCATGTTCCTGATGAGGTGGCGGACGGTCTCCTGAGGGATCTCCTCCCAGACCTGGACTAAAGCATCTGCCAACTCCTGGACAGTCTGTGGTGCAATGTGACGTTGGTGGATAGAGCGAGACATGATGTCCCAGATGTGCTCAATTGGATTCTGGTCTGGGGAACGGGCGGGCCAGTC